>NC_141698.1:1017062556-1017377556 GCF_964263255.1 Lissotriton vulgaris
CCACGCTCCGGACTCACTCCGGATTCACTCACGGTTCAACCCCATACTACGGACTCACTCGGATTCGGCCCATACTTCAGACTCAATCCAGATTGACTCCAGCCGCAGGATGCCGGATCCAGGGAAGGCCCCAGAGCCCCTTCACTATTCCATTGGGATCTTGTCCATCTCTGCAGGTAGGACCCATACTGCCATTTACGTCAGGTTTGGTGCGTTATATAGCGCTAAAATCCGATTGAGGCAGGCAAGCGCTTGGTGAATGGAGAGTCCTGGGCTCTGTTTAGATGAGGTGTAGGGGAATCGAATCATATAAGTGTTGAGTTGTTTTCTGAGGCATAAGAGAATGGTTTAGGATGGGTTAGGGCCAGGAGCCGGTAGAGCTGGCGAGAGTCAGTGACATGCTATCTTCACAACTCAGTGCGACTGACTGTTTCGGCTCCACCGGCCTTCAGAGCAGAAGCCTCTCAGGAAGTCTTCGGTCCCTATAGCTCAGCTCATGTTTGAATACAGCCATGTAGGCGCTTTAACACAGTACCTCACCTGTGACCAATCATTATTGAATATTGGAATAGTAAAGTGACAGGTGTTTTCTGGGTTAAGGCGCGTGCTGCGGAGATCTGAAAGGAACAGGAGTGTGTTTGTGTCACGGATGTCTTTGCTGTGTATCCGGGCTCCTCCCAAGACGGGAGAGAGGCTGGTGTGAGTGTAAGTTATCATTTCATGCCTGTCTCTGTTCTGTTTCAAGACTCCCTCCTAAAGGGGGTCCCTGGCAGGCGTGTGTTTTGTTTATCTTTGCATCATGGCTGTCTTTGCTGTTCTTCCAGGCTCCCTCCTGCTGGCAGTGACGTCATACAGCTCCTCCAGAGCCACGCCCCTCATCCCCAGTACACCCCTGGGGGTCCTGCTGGTCATATTGGCAGCTCTGCTGGGATATACAGGTGAGATCACATTCGTGGGTTTCAGGGGGAGTAGGGAGGGGGGCACACGGCTGAGACTTAGAGCGACACAGTGCCTAAATATATCATGATTGCTTTAATGCGCCTTTTTGACAACTTAATATGGAAATTTAGTGCTTGAAACCAGCCTCGGACTGGTAACACGGGCATTCGGGCAATGCCCGAGGGGCCGGTGTCTGGTTACTGCTGTGGGCTGCTTTTGAGCACTCTGGGGCCGATTTGGGCGGTGTCTCTATTTTCACAATACAGCCAGCGGCCCATTTGGTGGCTGAGTGGCCTTTCTACAGGCAGATGGGCGCTCATTACCACCCTCCCTCGCCACCAACACCGCCGATCCCCTACCCCCGGTTTAGCAACAGGCAGAGGTATCACTCCCTTTGTCTCGCTGGCCGGCCCCTTAATGTCTGCACATACTGAGCGGAGCAGGGGGCCTCAGTAGAAGTGGCCTCACTTGTTTTCAGGTGTGTTTCCGTAGTGTAAACTAATGCGTGCATTTATTGAAGCCCCTTCCTTTTTAATGCAATTACGAAGAAAGGAATTATGCAAATGAGGGCCGATTTTTTGTGTGTGCCCGGGCCGATTTTCAGTCCCAATCCGACCCTGCTTGAAACTAATGCTAGGCGGAGATGCCCAGAGAGGAAGCCTTCCCTCGCCCACCCTGTGGGAGGGCCTCGGGGTTATGAGTGAGAAGAGACCCCTTCTTTCGTATAATGATAGGAAAGTAAACCTGTCGAAAAGCCTGGTGCCGGTTCTGTGGGTCAATGGTGGGTAAATAAAGTGCAGTCCAGGAATCTATAAAGCCTGACCCCGGCTCTGGCTGAGATATTGCTGAATTAGTAAAAACTATCAGCCAGGGAAGACTGGAAGTTAAATTCATGCTGATCTGACGCATTTTCTTTTTCCATTTCTCGATCTTGTTTCCCCCTCTTCTTCCTCCCTCGAATCATCATTTTACTCTTTGTTTTTCTTTCTTCCACTACTTTTATCATTCCTTTCTTTCAATGATTTTCTTTTCCCTGTTTAGCCACTTCTCCCTTCTGTCTCTCTTCCTGTCTCCATCTACTATCTTTATCTCATTCCTCACACTACCCGCTTCCTTACATTTATTTTTCATTTACTCAGTCTCTCTGCTTGTCACTCTCTCTCTCCTTTCTGCCGTCCCTCTTTTTATTCCGTTGCCTCACTTTTCATTGTATAGTTTTCTTTATTTTGTATTTACTTTTCCCTTCTATCTTTCTCTCCTCTCTTTGTTACTCCTCTTTCTCTTCATCACTCCTCATTTCTCTTTTCCCATCCTCTCCCTTTTGTTTGTCTAATTTTCTTTCTTCCTATATTTACCTCTCTCTTTTCCTACCTCCTTTCTTATTTTCGCCTCTCAATCCTCTTATTAGCACTTTGTCTCTTGTTTCACTGTCTAGTTCCCTTTTTTACTTACATTTATGTCTCCCATCTCTCTTTCTCGGTCTCATCTCACCCAATCTCTTTCATTCCTCTAATGATCCCTCCATTCAGCTTTCTTTCTCTTTAATTCCATCTTTCCTATACTAACTTCTTCCTTTCAAATCTTTCACTCTCTTTCCCATCTCTACATTGTCACCTACTTGTGTCTCTAATTTTCTTCCTTCCTATATTTACTTCTCCCTTCTTCTCTCCCGCAGGAGTCCGCAGGAGCCGTGGTCCTGTCCCCTTGTTTGCGTCCTTCTGCCTGACGGTCTCAGCGCTATGGTGCTCTAAGGGAGTGATCCATATCATGGACGGGCAGGGGGTCCTCAGCGGGTCCCTTGATCTTCGTAATGCCATGGTCCCTGGTCTTGCAGCCTTCACCCTGGGACTGCTCATCATCAGTCTGGTGGCCGTCCTTCAGAAGGAGGCTGCCCTCGCCATGATGGCGTTGGCCATCTCGCTCTCCGCTGCCCATGAAACCGCCACATACTATGACAGTAGCTTTGGTGCCTCGGCGGTGGCTTCTAACCACCTCATTGTCTGTCTCGTTGGGGCGTACTTTGGTGGAGGGAGGCTCCTCTATATACTTACTGGGAAGTTGGTCACCCTCCCTGGCACAGATCTGGCTACGGCTAAAACCATCCCCCAAGGGTCACCCATGACCGCCAGCAGCAACGACCTGGTCATCATTGGGCTGATCTTGAATATGGTGTCCGCCAGCGTCTTTGGGTGCAGGGTCCTGGGAGTGACCACCAGTCTCTTTGTGGGGCAGGTGCCTTGGCTTTGGATGGCGGGGGTCTTCCAGATTGGGGTCTGCATCCTGTCCTATCGATGCTTGGATACCCTGGCGGCCACCTTCTTTGGCTTCACCTCCATCCTGCGGTTCGCTGAAGGGTATTCCTTGCTCTACCAGTTCTGGCAGGCCACTGAACCCATTTTCCCTGTCCCATTACTGGTGGTCTTTCTGCTCCTGTTCATGGTCTTGGCTGTATTCATGGCTGGTAGGAGCCTGGTGGATGGGCTGTATCCGTTGTTTTATGTGACCTATTGCATCGCTTTAGCGTCACGTCCCATTGGTTTCTTCCATGGTGGATCACAAGGAGTGAATGTGGCTATCTACGTGGCTTCAGCACTTATGACACTCATTAAACTTTACAACATGAAAGCGGCCACCAAGATTCCAACAGGGGAGGGGATTGTTAATAGCCTGTTCACACCTATTAGCATTTTCAAGTTACGTCAAGAAAAAGACCTGCATGTTCCTTACCTCGGCTATTCTAAGTATGCGGATGGAGAGGTGCTTGGCCACGCAGGCAGCATTTTGGCCGCCTTTGCAATCACTATGTGTGTGGACCCAACAGACGCACGTGCCACTGTCGTCCTACCGTGGGTGGTGGTAGCTGGAGGGCTTCTGAAGTTTGTTTGTGGCTCTGTAGCCTTCTCGCGTGGTAAGACCCTTGAGAGCAGCACCTTTATTCTTTATGGAGTTATGTGGATCATCTGGGGTCTCATCAGGTACGGTGGCCTCTACGGCCCCACGAGGGGCTTCCACGTGGCTGTGGGCATCATCTGCTTCATGCTCTTGAATGGGTTCATTATTTTCTGCACGCTGTTCCTAAGCAAAGCCTGGTTCCTGTATTGCCTCACCTTTGAACTCATCCTCATCAGTTTTCTATTGGATGCCGTCGCAGCCCTCCCAGTTGGGTATGACATTGCCGTCACCATCATCTTTGGCCTGGTCAGCTTCTACTGCTTCCTGGCTGGGCTGGTCAGTAACACCTTTGAAGAACCCCAGCTGCCCATGGGCCGCCCACTTCTGCAGCTCCAGGGGCTTGGGGGTGGAGCCTCCAAGTGCCCCCACCTTCCTGCCAGGAGGGCCACATCCGTCAAGCAGATCGCAGGTAAGGAGATTCTGAGGGAAAATCCTTTTTTTTTTAAATAAATACATGCAAAAAAATAAATGTTTTCTGTCTGCATTTATCTGCAAAAATCAGTAAAAACGGAAAACAGGGTGCCTTACCTATAATCATGGGGTTCTTGCTCTTCTGTTGCAGAAATCATGAAGGATGGAGGAATCTGTGGTGTCCCCACAGACACGGTGTATGCGGTGGTGGGAGCCTGTAACCGGCCAGCGGCCGTGGAGAAGGTGTACAGGTGAGTGTTATCTTCACAGCCCTTATTTTCAATCAATATTGAATATTTTAGATTGATGAATTCTTATAACAATGAGAACCACAGAATGAAATAGCCAAACACCAATTACATTGAGGAAACCCGAGAAAGAAACAACAATATACCAAGAGCAGAGAACCCCTGGAAATGAAGCAACAACAAACAAGTAACCTAGGACACTTCTGTAAAGAAGAAACTAAACGTCCTTATAAAACTGAGAACAGACCAGCAGTACTATCCCTCTTTCTGCACCTTTTGAGGCATGTGAAAAACCACTAACAGCCAGGATTCATTTTGTGAAAAGTGAAAAGGACCAGTGTCTTGCTCTATATGACTGTATAAATCGTTCAGTCTTAAGATGGAGAGTAGATCTCATCCTAAATCTTCCTTTTTCCATCATCATGTCCCTGCTGGTGGTCTAAGATTGGCCAGAATCTCAACTCTGGATCCTCCAATCCCAGTGAGATGGATCTCGTCCCTTCACTCAGTTGACCTCTGTCTTGTTTCCTTCCAGGACAAAGCTGAAGCCCAAGGACGCCCCCATGTCCATCTGGATCTCGACCTTGAAGCAGCTGGAGCCGGCTAGACACCTGTTCAGCTCTCTGCTCTGGGACTTCATGCAGGCGGCCTGGCCTTCGCAGATGAGCCTGGTCATACCAAGAGGTGAGCAGGGGCTCTGTATCTGAGAGCACATGAAGACCAGCAGATCCCAGGTCATGACCACAAACAAGGGGGAAAGATGAGAAAAGTAACACCCATCATCTGGATACAAACCTACCACACACATTAATTGTGACTGCAGACTAGGACCCGGTCCCACCCGCCCCAGGCTTCAATGCTTCATGTGTACACACAGACCATACATGCTCTTCAGCTTCCATGTAGGATTGTTTCCATGTTCCCTCATGTACTTTTTCTTTACCGCTCCTGTTGCAAACATTCACCACAAATTCTGAGTGTGATCTGACCCGTTACATTAGAGTCGCCTGTCCTGCCAACACCTGTGCTTTATCCTTCACATGTCTATACGGAGGAGGCCTCTACATTACCTGATCCATGTATATAGGACAAGCACCAACATACTGCCTGCTCTGTGAGTCTAAGGAGGATCTTTAGTGATTATTTGGATCTTGGGCGTTCTTGTAAATATTCTGCTCCATAACTGCAGAGGATGAGCACTGCCCGCTCGCTGACCTGTATCCTTATCTACAGGGTCTGACCCTCTCCATTATCTGCCTCCACCCATAGGAAGAGCACTGTCCGCTCGCTGACCTGTATCCTTCTCTACAGGGTCTGAGCCTCTCCATTATCTGCCACCACTCATAGGATGAGCACTGCTCGCTCACTGACCTGTATCCTTATCTACAGGGTCTGACCCTCTCCATTATCTGACCCCACCCATAGGATGAGCACTGCCCGCTCGCTGACCTGTATCCTTCTCTACAGGGTCTGATCCTCTCCATTATCTGCCCCCACCCATAGGATGAACACTGTCCGTTCACTGACCTGTATCCTTCTCTACAGGGTCTGACCCTCTCCATTATCTGACCCCACCTATAGGATGAGCACTGTCCTCTCACTGACCTGTATCCTTCTCTACAGGGTCTGACCCTCTCCATTATCTGACCCCACCTATAGGATGAGCACTGTCCTCTCACTGACCTGTATCCTTCTCTACAGGGTCTGAGCCTCTCCATTATCTGCCCCCACCCATAGGATGAGCACTGCCCGCTCACTGACCTGTAATTTTCACTACAGGGTCTGAGCCTCTCTCCATTATCTGACCCCACTCATAGGATGAACACTGTCCGTTCACGACCTGTATCTTTCTCTACAGGGTCTGAGCCTCTCCATTGTCTGACCCCACCCATAGGAAGAGCACCGCCCACTCACTGACCTGTATCTTTCTCTACAGGGTCTGAGCCTCTCTCCATTATCTGACCCTACTCATAGGATGAACAGTGTCCACTAGCTGACCTGTATCTTTCTCTACAGGGTCTGAGCCTCTCCATTATCTGCCCCCACTCATAGGATGAGCACTGCCCGCTCACTGACCTGTATCTTTCTCTACAGGGTCTGAGCCTCTCTCCATTATCTGACCCTACTCATAGGATGAGCACTATCCGTTCATGACCTGTATCTTTCTCTACAGGGTCTGAGCCTCTCCATTGTCTGACCCCACCCATAGGAAGAGCACCGCCCACTCACTGACCTGTATCTTTCTCTACAGGGAGTGAACCTCTCCATTATCTGACCCCATTCATAGGATGAACACTGTCCTCTCACTGACCTGTATCTTTCTCTACAGGGAGTGAACCTTTCCATCACCAGACCCCGCCTGTGTGGATGTGCACACTTTGCTGTTTGTATCTTGTATAGATGGAAGTTTCTCTTCATCATCTGACCCACACCTATAAGGTGACATCTTTACATGGCCTGACATATCCCAATAGGGATCCTCTCCATTATCAGAGCCCCGTCTACAGGGTGAATATTGTCCTTTGCATGCTTTTTGCCTATAAGGAGATGTTAGTTCATCATCTGACCCTTCCTACCTATAGTGCGAGCACCTGTGTAGTTTGAAAGCTGGTAATATAGAGGCTTTGAGTCATGGCCTCGTTGAATATTGGCTTCCAGGGATGAGCTGAACAGCAGCAGGGCACGTTGTGAGTTTAGTGCACACCATAGGATCCTCCTGTGGCTTGGGAAGTGAGGGCGCTCTTGTGAGCGCGCAGGAGAGGGCCACGTTCGACTGATGCATAGTCACTCACAGTGACTGCATGGTATTGGGGTATTTCCAAGGGTACCCCCTCACTTTACCAGTGTTTTTTGTGTATTTCTCCATCATGCAGGACTCACATCAGTGGTTAGTTTTTAAGTGGAGGGGCCCATAGCTTTCCTGAATGGTGGGGTTTAGCAAATACCAAGGCTGTCTGACCTTGTTCCTCCTCATGCCTCTTTCTCCCACAGCCCTGCACTTCTTGTCTCTTTATCTCATTTTGAACTTTCTTCATCCTTGCTTTCATTGTCGCTGTTTTCCTTTCTTTCACTTCTTCCTTATTTCTCTCTTTTCTGCCTTTGTCCTCTTGCTCTGAGGTCCAGGTGTGATGATGAAATAAAAAAACTGTGGTCCCCAAACATGAGTGCTGGTGCCTTTCAATGGCAGACACCTGCCCAAAATAAGCCCTGCTCACACCTTTCTGTCTTCTTGAACCCACAGGCGAGTGGCTGCAGTGCTTCGGACTGGAGGACTCCGCTAAGTACATTGGCACCGCAGAGAGCATCGCCATCAGGATCCCGGATTGTTCTGTGACCACATCTCTGATTGACCTGGTGAGTTGTCTGGTGGTAGCAGGATGCCAGCACTGCCCGGGCATGGCTGGCACTGTTCTGCCACCAGTGATGAGCATGGCTTTCAGTCTGCTGCACCCTTTGCGGGGGCATGAGTGGCACTGAACTGCCAGTCCTGCTCGAGCATGGGAGGGTTTCACCAGCACACATGGAAGATATGTAAACACATCTCTCTATATCTGGGGAGGGTGAAGGGGGACACTGCTTTGTGCCCAATGAAAGTGAGTTGAATCTCCTACTCTGTTTCTTTGTGTCTCACCAGGTTGGGCCCATTGTGGTCTCATCAGCCAATCCGAGCGGAGAAGCTGATACCACTCACCACAACCAAGTGTACGCCAAGATGGGAGACAAGGTAAGTACCATTACAAGCACAAGAGGTGTATCTGAGGACACTGTTCAGAGCCCAGAGTCCTGATAGACCAAGGAGTCTTCTGCGTGGCCTGCATTGAATAGACAACATTTACCAGGGATAGCCCATGTGCACTGTCAATTATCCTGATGAAAGTAGGTTTTTCTAGATAGATCTGATTTAGTTACTAATATTTGGTAGGTTTTCTTGCCAAATATACACTGGATAAAGTCTGGATAAAGTTTAAAATTGCTCCATGGGACTAGGTGACCGTTGAGAACTTAGTTTACTGACTGCAAAGCATTTCAAAAAGATGTGATGGTCCCTCTCCTATATCTAGGGAAGATCCCAGAGTAGGATGTTGAAGATGTGCACAACATGTGTGGGGGATTCCAGAGTAGGATGTTGAAGGTGTGCGCAGCACGTGTGGGGGATCCCAGAGTAGGATGTTAAAGGTGTGCGCCGCATGTGTGGGGGATCCCAGAGTAGGATGTTGAAGGTGTGCGCAGCATGTGTGGTGGATCCCAGAGTAGGATGTTGAAGGTGTGCGCTGCATGTGTGGAGGATCCCAGAGTAGGATGTTGAAGGTGTTTGCAGCATGTGTGGGGGATCCCTGGGTAGGATGTTGAAGGTGTGCGCATCATGTGCGGGGGATCCCAGAGTAGTATGTTGAGGGTGTGCGCAGCATGTGTGGGGAATCCCAGAGTAGGATGTTGAAGGTATGAACAGCATATTTGGGGGATCCCAGGGTAGGATGTTGAAGGTGTGTGCAGCATTTGTGGGGGATCCCAGAGTAGGATGTTGAAGGTGTGCGCAGCATGTGTGGGGGATCCCAGAGTGGGATGTTGAAGGTGTGCACAGCATGTGTGGGGGATCCCAGAGTAGGATGTTGAAGGTGTGCGCAGCATGTGTGGGGAATCCCAGAGTAGGATGTTGAAGGTGTGTTCAGCATGTGTTGGGAATCCCAGAGTAGGATGTTGAAAGGTGCGCATGTGTGGGGGATCCCAGAGTAGGATGTTGAAGGTGTGCGCAGCATGTGTGGGGAATCCCAGCGTAGGATGTTGAAGGTGTGTGCAGCATGTGTGGGGAATCCCAGAGTAGGATGTTGAAGGGTGCGCATGTGTGGGGGATACCCACAACAGGGTGAGTAGGATGCTCACAGTATCTGAGGGTGGTCCTCTGATTAGGATGATGAAGATGACTGGGATGCGTGGAGGGGAGCCCTAGTGGAGAAGGGTTAAGGGGTGCACTTTGCCCGTAGGTGATCCCCACAACAGGATGATGAATAACCATGCTGTATCCTGAGGGCTCCAGGATTGGCCAATGCTTATTTAAAGTACTGGAGCATCAGTTCTGACCCTGGAGCAGGATGGTGAAGATACAGGCTGTATCCAGAGAGGATCAGAGTGGATTGTTGTCCATGCAAAGCCTCGGGCAGTTGTGACCAATATTTGTAGGAACGAAAGATGGTGGATATAAGTGAAGGTGTTGTGTGATGTCACTCATACTGCAGTGAAAGTGAGGCCTCTGCAGTGGAGGAATCCTGGTCGATAGGGGAGATGGTGACCTCATATTTAATAATGTTTGTGTTATTCTTAAACACTCCAGAGAGTAATGACTGGATGATGATACAACAGGATTATTCAGTAGAGTAGACAGCTCCCTGTTGAGGGGCCCACCATGTCTTTGGTGAGAAGGAGGTCCAACCAGACCCTGAAATAAAGATAAGGATGCCATTGTTGTGGAAGAGGTGTGGCGCAGCGGTCAGGGCGACTGGCGCCAGACACTGGGGATCACGGTTCGATCCCCGGCACCGGCGGCAGGGGTCTGCCCTGCACTATGTGACTCTGGGCAATAGCTTGCTTAATCTTCCTGACGGCCTCCAGCACTGGGAAACCTACGGGTAGCTGTGCTCTTTACAAATAGAGGATTATAATTATTTTAGTATCCGTGGAAGCCCCGCAGCTGCCTGTGTGATGGGAGTCTGTGGGCAGTGATCTCACGTGTGGCTTTGCTCCTCAGGTGGACGGAGTCCTCTGCAATGGGCCTTCTCCAGAGAACATCGCCTCCACCATCGTCAACTGCACCAAGATCGACAGTGGGACCATCGGGTTCTTCCGGATAGGAACGGTGCCCAAATCCCACGTAAGTAGAGTGTGTGTGTTTGTGTGTGCTGTGCATCTGTGAGCCTCTGTGTGTGGTTGTGTGTTTGTTTGTCCCTTTGTGAGCATGTGTGTGTGTAGTGTCATCCAGTGGCAAATACAAGGAAGGCAACTGATCACGTGCTCTTGGACATTGGGAATAGAGAGGGGAAAGGAGAGCATTAGATTTCAGAGAAAGAGAGAGAGAGCGAGAGAGAAACAGACAGACAGAGTGAGCGAGAGAGAGAGAGAGCAGAGAGAGAGAGAGAGACAGAGACAGAGAGAGAGACACAGAGACACAGAGAGAGAGAGAGACAGAGAGAGACAAAGAGACATAGAGAGAAAGAGAGAGAGAGAGTGTGTGTGGAGCCTAGGATGTTGGATGTCCAGGGCAGAGGTTTGCATGTGGAGTTACAGGAGTGCCACCACAAGAAGGATGTTTGAATATCTAGGGAGGAAGCAAACCTGAAGATTGGACTCTCAGGGGCCATATTTAAGGACATTTCTCACTTCAGTTTGATGCCACACACAATGCTGCTGATAAGAGTAAAATGTGGAAGCCCCAGAGAAGAAATTGTGGGGTATGAACATATCAGGAGAGGAGTCATGTCATGCCAAGAGTATGTGTTTGAAGTAGGGTCTAGTTGAGCATATCCAAGAAGGCAGTAAATTCAGAGAGGGGACTAGTGCATAGATGGCCGAGGTGAGCTCGTGAGATAGTGTTACTCATAGCATTTAAAAAGTCGTTAAAACGTCACTCATAATTACTCAGACATTATAAAAATGTCACACATAGCAATCTGAAACCTTGGCAGATATGCATTAGTTTCTTACATTTTAATATTAACAAGGCGACCCGGAAACAAATATCTATATTCTCGAGAGCACACAATAAATTAATTGCATCCACTGTTTTACGTACATTATATTTATTATAAAATGTCACTCATAATTACTCTGACATTATGAAAATGTCACACATAGCAATCTGAAACCTTGGCAGATATGCATTAGTTTCTTAGAAGAACAGACATTGAATTACTGCAGCCCTCACGTCCAGTCACAGCTCTGAGTACAGCCTGAACGCACTGTCAGGAGAGTGGAAGATTCCATTCTAGCTCTCTTCGAGGGGGAGGCCTGCAGTCAGTCATGCTTTGTCCAGACCCCCTGGTGGTGAAGTCATGGCATTGCTCCTGCAGTAATGGCGCCGGTGTCTCTCATTACAGGTGCTCCAGCTGTTTAAGCAGATCCAGATGAAGCACAGCTCCGATCTTGTCTCCAGCGCCTTCGCCGAGGCCCCCATGGAGCCGCCATACTCGTCCAGTTCCATCACAGAGCACACGCTGCCCAAGAGCTCCGAGGACCCTTCCCAGCAATCCTACGTCATTGGAGGATTCAGCATGGAGGATGAGAAGTTGTGATGGACTTGTGTGGGGAGAGCGCCACCTAGTGGCGCAGGAAGGGTGCCCGTGACTCTAGTCGAAGCAAGGAGAAAGGACTCCCTCTCTACCCTATGACAGGGTTGTACAACACAGAACACAGTCATCCTGGGATGCAGTCGAACCTGAAAAGGCTGGTGCCTTTCATAAAAATGCAACAAACCTTTACCATCTTGGACGAGTATTCCAAAGTCATAGATCACTGCAAAGTCCTAGATGGCCGAGACCTCGCCTGGCTCGAGAGAATTCACCCCATCTCTTGAGTTTGATATTGACCACCTGTACTAAAACTCTTTATTTAATATATTCTTCATCACATTCTTGAAGTTGTTTCAATGTGTACATCATTCTATTAGTAAGGTTTTGAAAATATCTGTATTTATCATTGTATTTATTTATTTATTGTATTTTGTATATGAATAAACTCAAGTTTGAACCTGTGTGGTTTACCTCTTTTTTAAATGAATTAATCAGACCATCAGTTCAATCTTGCATCCAGTTTACAAGCTGAATAAAGCCATTTTACATCCTCAAAAAATTCTACGGCTTCTCATGGCACTTTACCGAGTAGTCGCTATAGTTTGAGTAGTGTGGAGTGGTGGACTCCGATCCCGCTAAGGGCAGAGTTTGACTCTGGTTCATCACATGACAGATCGCAACCCCCCCCCCTGAGGATTCATTTCACACACGTAGCTCACTGAATCGTACCTTGGCGCTGTAGCTCAGCTGTGGCTGCATTGGTTCTGCCAGCTCACTCTCATTCGGACCGGCGGCCTGAGTTCTTATTTGCGAACACTCTGGGTTCCCTTTGTTGGCATCAAAGTACAGTACGGGCACCATCTGGGGGCCTTTACTAAACAGAAGCACGGGCAAGGGCGTAACACAGGCCCCCGCAGCCCCGGGGGGGGGGGGGGGGCACGCTCCAGGGGCCCTCTCACTCTCAGCGAGCCTCTGCAAGCAAGCCTCTTCAAATATTCTCAAATATTCACAAATACAATGGTGCTCCACTGCGAACGGCCTCCCCAAGTCCTCATAAATTAAATAGTGCGCCGCGCGCAGGCCAATGTAACAGCCTCTAAGCCTCTCTTCATTAATTATGGTGCCGTGCGCACGCCCTGTCGGCCTCTTAATGAATTAAATGGGGGCCCCGGGGCTTTTTCGGGCTTTGGTATGCCCCTCTGCTGCTCGCAGGTGGGGGGCTTGCGGGGATTGGACAGGAGTGGCAAGGCGCAAGCGTGAAACGTAACGTTCCATGCAGCGCACTTTGAGGCGGCAGGGAGGAGAGCGAGACATTTTGGCGGCTCGTCATGCGTGTATTTGAAGTATTTATAACCCCTTGGCTGCAGGGATGGAGCAGACAGCCTCTTCTGTCAGGGAAGCGCTCTGAATGGTTGCCGAGGCGGACCGCGAGGATTTACAGGCGTGGGTTGGGCTGGGGGGGGGGGGGGCGCCAGGCAGCGAGGGGTGTATCCGCGGCTGCAGTCGCTTGCCTGTCTAGCGAGGACTCGCCGGCACCTTCCTCTAAAGACGACTCCCTGTTTAAAAAGTTCTCAAAGAATGAGCAGTCTCCTGCTCCCCCAGTGCTGGCTCCGGCGGTCCTGCCGGTTGAATCCACTCAAAAGCCATCACGAGGGAAAGGCAATAAGGTGCGCACTCACCCACTGCCCACTTGTCATATTAAAAGACGAACAAACTTTAAGAAAGGTCCCATGCGGAAAAGAGTCTCTTTTAGCAAAGCTTCTATTGTAACCAGTCCGCCATCTGGTGACCAGATCGGGGATAGGCCCACATTATTTGCTGAAGTAAATACAGTTGAGAGGGACATTAACATTTTTGGATTGAATAAGGTTGGGAAGAATGTCATTTCACCAACAGTATCAATGGACAGAAGTTTAGCCCCTGTGATATCTCAAGCAAATGGCGATGCTTTTCAGTGTATTACAGTTGACTCACCAAATTCTGATGTTGTGCACACCTTAGCCATGAATAGCTGTTATCTATACTTCTATTATAAAGAGAGAACATGCACCTTTGAGCCAGGTAAACTCGGGAACCACAGCGCCAATCCACACACCCGATACATTGTAGAAATTGTCACGGTGTGCAGATGGACATAGGCTATAAAAAATAAAAATATAACGTACATTTCAAAATATAACTTTTAAAAAAAAGTAGTGCCCTGGATTGGATTAGCATAGGATATATTTTCAACGGATTTGCGCCACATATAGGGGTTTGCAGCCTCTTCACTGTTTTCTACTTATCGAAGGTCAAGGGCCCGGCTGGGTCGGAAGTATCACCAGCTAAGCGACCTCCCGGTGTAATACAGCCACAATTAGCCCTGAGGATTCGCAATCAGCGATGAAACACGTGTCGGCTGGCTGTTATACATAATAAAGGACTCCATCGGACCACTCCTCCACTGGAGATTCCTACATCTCTCTGTCGCCTTGTACATTATTATTTTTTTGCTGTCTATAATATTACTTACTGACGTAATAACCTTTGAGTGCATTGGGTATATTTTCAATTCATGTATTTGGTAGTTCCCCTACCAAACATCAAGTGGTCCAAGGGCTCCCCACTCACCCAGGTGCACCATCTATTTTGCTTCTCCATTACCAGTGTATTCACTTCTGGTTGTGCACCCATTGTCCTTTTCTGACTCAAAGCCTTTTAGGTGTGTTTGTGATTGGTGCTGTGGTTCCTGAGATTACCCGCCTCAAAGGTTTGGGCTCACTCTTTATAATAGTAGTATAGATAGACTAGCATTGCCTGGGGCAGAAAGGGGCTGGGGGCAGTACACCCGCTCCCGCCCCGACCCCCTCCCGTCCCGACTCCCTCCCGCCCCCACTCCTCCCGCCTGGCCCTCTGTGCACACCCGCTCCCGCCCGCCTCCCCCGCCCCCCTCCCGCCGCGATTTTAATGAGCATTTACTTTACCTGATCTGCCGCTCCTGCCCGCCGCTCCTCTTCGCCATGACGCGCCCGCGCTCCTCTCTTCACACTAGCTCCATGTCTCTCCTCCTCGTCATCACGCACGTCCTCATCACGCACATCGCGGCCAGCGCTACGTCGCGACCAGAGCATCGTCGCAGCCGGCGCTACTTCCAGGGCACTACTTTTTTTTAAAAGTTATATTTTGAAATGTACGTTATATTTTTATTTTTTATAGCCTATGTCCATATGCACACCGTGACAATTTCTACAATGTATCGGGTGTGTGGATTGGCGCTGTGGTTCCCGAGTTTACCTGGCTCAAAGGTGCATGTTCTCTCTTTATAATAGTAGTATAGATAACAGCCAGCCGACACGTGTTTCATCGCTGATTGCGAATCCTCAGGGCTAATTGTGGCTGTATTACACCGGGAGGTCGCTTAGCTGGTGATACTTCCGACCCAGCCGGGCCCTTGACCTTCGATAAGTAGAAAACAGTGAAGAGGCTGCAAACCCCTATATGCGGCGCAAATCCGTTGAAAATATATCCTATGCTAATCCAATCAATCGGAACTTGTAAAAACGTTGTATATTCGGGCGTGTACACAAATCAAGTCTTGCAAGTGTTCACGCTGTTGTAGTGCAGACAGAGTCGGGTACGACTCATGTATGTCCGAGAAAGCCCGGTACCTAAGAATATCGTACCGTCGCTGCGTATTAGTCCCGATCGTGTGTCTGGTCAGACACACGAAGGTCAAGGGCCCGGCTGGGTCGGAAGTATCACCAGCTAAGCGACCTCCCGGTGTAATACAGCCACAATTAGCCCTGAGGATTCGCAATCAGCGATGAAACACGTGTCGGCTGGCTGTTATACATAATAAAGGACTCCATCGGTCCACTCCTCCACTGGAGATTCCTACATCTCTCTGTCGCATTGTACATTATTATTTTTTTGCTGTCTATAATATTACTTATTGACGTAATAACCTTTGAGTGCATTGGGTATATTTTCAATTCACAGCACCAATCACAACACCCAATACAGCGTTGGAAAGGGCAGTTACAGCAGAAGGACATAGGCTATGCAGACACCCACCATATACATTTAAAAGGTAAAAGAACTGTGCCAGCAAAGTAGTCCCTTGTGGGCGTGTCCGCGTTGAGCTGTGGGCGTGACAAACGCTGGAGGCGTGTGGTACGTTCCGCCTTTCATGCCATGTCTCATATTGTGTGCTAATCCCACCCTGCTCCCTTTAAATACCCCTGCACCCCATAATCATAACCCACCCTTACTCCTTAAAATACCCCAACACCCTTAAACACTAACCCATCTTACCCCTATAAATATACCCTGTACCCCAAACCCCAAACCTATCCCTAAACCCTAAAAATACCCCTGTACCCAAAAACCCAAACCTAGCCCTGAACCCTATAAATGCCCCTGTACCTCAAAACACAAACCTACCCCTGAACCCTAAAAATACCCCTGTACCCCAAAACCCAAACCTAGCCCTGAACCCTAAAAATATCACTGTACCCCAAAACCACCTGTGAACCCTAAAATACCCCTGTACCTCAAAACCCAAACCTAGCCCTGAACCCTTAAAATACCCCTGTACCCTAAAACCCAAACCTACCCCTGAACCCTAAAAATACCCCTGTACCCCAAACCCAAACCTAGCCGTGAAACCTAAAAATACCCCTGTACCCCAAAACCCAAACCTAACCCTGAACCCTAAAAATACACCTGTACCCTAAAACCCATACCTATCCCTAAACCCTAAAACTACCCCTGCACCCCATAACCCAAAACTATATCTGAACCCTTAAAATACCCAAACACCCCAAAACATATACCTCAGTATCCCAAAACATATACCCCTATACCCATACTTACCATATCCAAACATTAAAAAAACATGCTTTTATCATTCATGCATTTACAACATATTTCGTTGTAAATGTATGTGTGGTAAAAGCATATAAAATGTAATGCCATGCGTTATAATGGCATCGCGGAGTCATGGTTCTTTCGTAATGAAAGTATGCGGAGTGATGGTATGAGGGAAGAAAGTTGCAGATTAATGGGTGTTTACCCTCCCCCGGTAAGTACATTGGTGGCACGGCGGCCCACATCTCCAGCAACATACTCATATTTTTTCACCACCCATTTGAAAAATGCACAGATCTCTCTCATTGATGGACAGCACCGACATACACTTTTACACACACCTCCCGCCACAAGTTCTAGAATTGCTAACTTTAGAGCTGGAGAGCTACGTTAGAATCTCGGCATCAGCTCAACATCCTGTGATTCCAGGCAAATCGCTTTGTCTCCCCGTGCCTACCACAAATGAATGTGTTCTTCTGTAATGTAAATTGTGCTCATGCCATGTTGTCGAGTTCGCGCTATATAATATTGCAAGGAAAAATAAAGTAGGGAAACTCGAGTTCACACACTACTGAGCGCGCACTCTTAAGTGCATCAGCAGTGCACTGTGAATCGGAGCGTTTCACAGGCCTGTCACAGATAAGAAATGCTATCAAAACGAAATCCTACAAAACAATATACTACTGGCGGCAGCAATTCATACCCGGACAACGTTGGGACGGGCTGCTAGTACTACTATTATAAAGTAAGAACTGGGAACCTTTGAGGCGTGTAAACTCGGGAACCACAGCGCCAATCCAAACACCCAATACATCATTGGAATTGGCAGGGTCTGCAGAGTGACATAGGCTATATAACCCCCAAAAATATATGTTCTTTAAAAAATATACCTTACTAAAAAAATAGTCCCTTGGAAGTAGCGCCGGCCGTGTGCACGTACGTGCTGACATCATCAGGAGCGCGAGGAGTACAGCCGTGGGGAGGAAAAGTAAAGACGGAGTTCGGCGGGAGGAGCACCGAAGAGAGGTAAGGGACTTCCTGGAGCGCGGAAAGGAGCAGACAATTTGTGACGGGTGTCAGTATTGCAGGGGGCCCTGAAGCAGCCTTTACGTCGGGGCGGCCGGGGGCCCAGAAGCAGCCTTTTGCTCCCGGACAACGTCGGGACGGGCTGCAAATAAATGAATAAACAGGCAAAAAGAAGGCCCCTCGACAACTCAGAAAAATAAATAAAACAGGCCTGTGGTTACTCGGAATCGGTAAAAGTATGCAGGAATACAGGGACTGAGGCCCAGATTAACCCTCCTCCCCCCGGAGCTACGGAGACTCACAAGAGGCAGAGATATTTGATAAAAACACCTGACAACAGAACATGGACGTGGCAGGCGGGGGAGGGAGGGCGGGAGGGAGAGAGAATCAGTGGTTTGTGATATTCATTGGGTCAAGTCATTTCATATTTGTTGCTGTTTCCACTTTAACCCCACTCACAGTAAATGTCTCTCCTGTTATAACATCACATTTATAAAAAATGGAATTCTACATCGCAAACAATTTGGGTGCTGAGGTTTATCAGGTCTCTGCCAAAGCGCTGCTTTACAGTGACCAATGAGGCGTTTAATCAGTGCGTGAAGACACCAGCATCACTGCGACAAGAGGCCCCAGTTTACGGGAATTGTGGCATTAGAAATTGTCTGCACATGTTAAGGTTTGTCAGCATTACAGTGAGATTGCAACAGGCGTTTTTACACACCCCCTGGCGAGGGTTGCAGACACCACTGTGACCAGAAGCCCAAGTTTATGAGACTGTGGCGCTATAAATTGTCTGCACTTTTTAGTTTATTCCACAGTGATCAATGAGGCGTTTAATCAGTGCGTGAAGACACCAGCATCACTGCGACCAGAGGCCCCAGTGTACGGGAATTGTGGCATTATAAATTGCAACAAAATAGCAAATTTTCAACTGCAAAATCTGGCATTTTGCGGTCCGGCGAGGGAGAAATACTGCCAGGCACAAAAAAGGGCAGTAAGAGCGCACCACCCAGGCATCAAACGTCCTGCAACGACAGAAGCAAGAAGACGGGGGAATTTTGGGTGAAATTTCCCACGCCACTTGTCGACAAGAAACTGGAACATTTCAACAGAGTTGTAAATTGGAGGGAATTTGTTGGTGGTATTGGAGATGAGGAGCAGCCTAGCGGCAATGGCATGATTGGTAGTTTTAATAAGAAACGGGTGGTAGGTAGTTTTCCACAGAAGGGGGACAATGAGTCATTGGAGGAGGAGGAGCTGTCAGAACCTGAGGACATAGATGGTGCTTTACCTCACTTTTCAGGGCTACCGGGGGGGGCACACTAAAGAATTGTCCAGCTTATATTTTTTGCAAAACAAAGGAACTGAACCTGGCACTCGCGGAGTGGGTATGAAGAAACAGAGCAAAGGGGTGAAGCATGGCGGATTGGCTGAACTCTACGCACAGCATAAGCCAGGTGAGATTTCAGTGTGGTCTTCAAAGTGTGCAAGAGTGGATTAAAGCGCGGGTACTGATGGGACTCATATGACATTAGATACTAAACGAGATTCTGTTGTGGACAGTAAAGAGGGTGGAACAGTGTCTACTCCAGGTCAGGCATCAGTGGTAGAAGAGAGTTCAAACAAAACAGATCTTGAACATAGACAGTTGACATGTTTAAACGTTTGCCTTATATGGGTGTTTCTATGCCTCTGGGGGCTCATTTAAGCAAGTTCACGAAGGATAAGATATGGAAAGGGGAATTTATTGACGTTTTTAAACTTCTTCACAGGGACATTCAAGTGAGGTTCTTTAATTTTGACTCCCTCTTACATTTGTCATCAATTTGTGTTGCCTTTATACAGACTGCTCTATTCATGAAGTGTTTCTGCCCTTTGGACTGCAACATGTAGAAAACCCCCCTCTGTCCTTGCTTTGAAAGCAATCTCAGACACTAGCTGGCCTAACTGCATACAGACATGTTCTGCCATTACTGATTGACCTATAAGTGCTGTAATTGATTGACTTATGGGTAGGGCAGAAACACAACGTAAGGGGGACATTCTGGTTACATGATGTTTTTCTATTGGCTAATATTTTGCAGATCTTGTATGTCCATATTAGCTATTTTGTATGCTTGCAGAAGCTAGGACTGCCCCTTTCTTTGATGCTGAGTTTGTAACTCTATGCATATAAAAGGCCTCTGTGTTTTGTACTCTTTAGACTGCCTCATTCGGTTGCTGTGGCTTCTGTGTGACGTGGCCTCACTTATTAAGTTTAATAAAGATGTCTTTTCATATTTCAGCTTCTGTGCCAAGTTCTTTTGTATTAGTGAGACCCCTGAGAATGAAGATTTCAGTTCTTCAGATGGCGCGGCCAACGCAGGCTTCATCAGAGAAGTGACATTCTGTGAGAGTGATCTTGTCAGGAGACAGAAATCTACTGAGGAGGACAAGACAGGATTCTACTAAGAAGGTACTCTGTGCACAGGGATTCTGGAGATTCTTCGTCTCTGCAGCCCGGTGTATTTCTGCTCTTCCTGATTTTGATCCTCCACATGAGTTTGAGTTTTAAAATATTTATATAGGACACTTTCACCAGCGGTTTCATGGCGCTGCAATAGACAGACCCCCAGGGTGAGAGTGACAGAAAATAATAAGGAGGAAAACAAAAACTGCAAGTGATCTAGGTAAAAGATTTAGCAAATAGATGGGCTTTGAGTTTTTTCCGGAATTGAGGTTAGAGAGTTAAAGATCTAAGCTCTAAAGGCAGGGAGTTCCATAGGACTGGGGCAAGGGTCGCAAACTTCGATCCTCCCCATTTCTTCCTCCGGAACAGGAGACTGACAAGAGGGATTGCGTAGATGAGCGTAGGTCCCTAGTTGGAACATAGGGAACGATCTTGGATGTAATGAAGGCCGGAGCCGCGCCCAGTCGTGCTTGAAAGGTGATAGAAGCAAGCTTAAACTGGACACGTTCACGAACAGGGAGCCAGTGTAGGGATTTGAGAAGAGGTGTTACGTGATGGGATTTTGGAAGATTGAACACCAACCGTGCTGCCTGGTTCTGGATCAACTGCAAACGCCTTAAACTATATGCAGGTATACCTGCATATAGGGCGTTGCCATAATCCTGACTGAGAACCTTTTTGGCGTGAGTATTAAAAAAAAACAAAGAGACCGTTAGGTCATTTAGAACTTGGCAGTTAGAATTTGGATAACCTTTTTGATTGGTAAGAGTAAGGTAGCTTAGTAACCCTTACTGTAGCTTTGGAAGAGTAAGGTAGTTTAGTAACGCTTACTGTAGCTTTGGAACTTTGGAATTTGTGTTGGCCAACTTTTGGATTTGTATAGGTTTGTATATGCGAATTGCAATTTATGTAGACAGGTAATGAGGAGAATTTTTTCTATTTGGTTTAGTTGAACGGTGCATGTACGAAAAGTACATTAAGCACTATTTTGATTATAATATTGTATATTTTGCAATATTTTTGGCATGCCTGTTTCAAAGCTCACACAGAGGAATGTGTTGCTTTATTTGGAAGGTACCATAGTGTGATGTGAAGTAAATTAGCCGGCTTTCCTAGAGGGAATATCTAAATAGGTTTAGATTTACAAACATATTTCTTCCTTGGTGATTTTGTATCCCCAGGGAATTAAAATATGGACATAATACATACAAGGATCCTTTGTTCTGAGCAATTTTACGAATAAAGATATGCAGAGCAATTTTTGGTGTTCTGCTAGTCAAAGCTAGTGAATTGAGTGTATTTTCGCTTCTTGGACATACATCAGTCTGTTGGGCTGTTTTTGCAGTCTTTTGGAACACAATTGAGAAGCGTTTCTTGTAAATATGACTTACAACTAGTATTTACAAATGGTTTGGTTTAAGTACAGTCTGTAGGTTGTCCTTTATTTCTGTCCTGAGTATTGATATGTGGGTTAAATGTGTGTTTAAATGTTTATGTGGTTTTCCCATTAGTGCAATTCACGAAATGCATTACTAAAGCACGCCGTATTGTATGTCCTAAGTGTTTGACCCCTTTTCTGTTTATGTCTGAAATGAGCTCAAATGTGTGTTTGTGTTTTTTCTTGATGTTTTCAGTCTATTAAGCAAGATGTCTAAATGTTTAAAAACTAAAATGTAAATTCACATACACTAGGAATAAAAAGCCCCCAAAAACGAAATTGGGTGTTTTGGAAAAAATAAATAAACTTATAGTATTTTTTACTAACATACATTGTGTTAGATATTAACAGGCAAACAGATCAGCTGAAGTAAATTCCTGCTGAACTCAAAATATTATAGAACACGCATTAATATGTTTTAGTTTGAAAAAGACTGCCAGCTGCCTATGTTACAAACATTTAGAGACAAGCTACATAAACAGGAATATTTATTTAACCAGGATTTTGCCCTCAGTTGCACGGGTGAAATTTTGCATTTCAGAATGTTGTTTTAAAAAGGTTCTAAAACTAAGGTTCATTATTTTGTATAATAGTAAGACATTTCAATTAAAGGAATTCCTCTCTTTAAGCATTTCTGTAAGTATATTCTTGGCTCAGTTGCTAAATAATAATTAACCCATGTAATGAAGAAACATTTAAAAAGAAAGAAACAGTAACGGATGCTGAAACAAGATAAGGCAAGTGCAAGGAAACTAAAAAGTTAATGATGTCTTGAACATTGATTGGCAATCTCAGATAAAGATCAATCAGGGAAATTGGCTTTGCGAGGTCAGTTTCGGGTGAAGAGGTTAGTTTCTTACAGTTTAATCTGGTTAATGTGTACATGACCTGGGGAGGCAAGACCACCTTGTTCGTCAGGCTATCTTTGCAGGCCTACGTGGCACAGAGAAAAGAAAAAAAAAGAAAATGAAGTCAGATTCGAGGAATTACAGAGCCTTAATATGTGGAATTAAAAAAAATGATTGGGTTATAAAAATAAGTGCTACAAAATTCGTTTTTTACTATTCATGAAGCTCAATACCTATACTATGACCTACTAGCATTATAATTTAATTTAAGGTATGGTATACTGCATAATGAGGACATTAGCATATAGAATTTCACTTGACGCAGGCATGAAAAACTCATTTTTTTCAGGATTTGCAGGAGATATGTCTAACGTCCAATCTCTGCAATTTGTAGAGAACATTCGGAGGATGATTAATAAGTAATGCAATTGTAGGATCTTTATTTTTAAGTGCCCCAAATATCAAAGTCGAATTTGGGTAAAATTTTGCCATTTTTGCCATTTACAATAGCTTTAAAGTGCTTTAGGATTCAGTAAATGCATACATTTAGGTATAATACAAATTTGCAGGTTGTTCCCATTTGGGTTTCCTTAAATAGGTCAGTGAGCCAATGTGCCTGGGGCAGAGGTTTGAGTTTAATATCAGGGTGGAAGGTTTTAACTTTTGCTGGACCTAACTGAGACCTTCATCCTTTTAAGGTTGATGAAATGAGCACCATTGCAAACAAGCATTTGTTCTAAAAACTGGTATGTGTGTTATTATGTTCTGCGAATTATTCACAGTAACTGTTTTAATAATCTAAGTATAGAAATAAATTGTAGTCCCTAACAGGAGTAATATCTATATCATGTGTTTTTAAATAGGCTTGGTTATTGCAGGTTAGAAATAGTTGGGAAGGTTTTTTTTTTCCTTTTTCAGCCTTAGAGTGAAGAAGAGATAGAGGGCTGAGGAGCCCACAAGGCAGATTTTGACCATAAGGTCAGTGAGGTAGGATAGGAGTAAGTGTAAAGAGATGGAGAAATTATTGCTTAGAAAAGCAGGGCCTCAAAGGGTGTTGGCGCAGGGGACACGCAGAGTGTCTGTGAAAAAGTTTTTGGAAAGTTAAAAAGGTTTAGCATGTTTTCAAAAGATGGTTGTTACAGTTGATATTTTGTGTGTTATGTGCAGAAATGTCTGCGTTTTACATAATTTTGCATTTTGTCCTTTTGTGGATTGTTCCTGCTGGTCCTGTGTGTCAGAAGCAACACAGTTAGTTGTGTTTGACAGCCAAATGTCCACTAACTGGTGATCTGCTGTCAAAAGGAGGGTGAGGATTTTAAGCCTGACAAATTAAGCAGGCCTGAATATTCTGTTTTGGGCTGCAGGTTCACAGTGCATAAAAGTGCATGCAATAGTGTTGTGTGTCACCGCTTATTTACATATGCTATTGTTTTGTCTATGCTTTTTGTGCTTGATATATAGCGCGTATATCTGATGGCTTGGCATATGTGTGTTTTTTGGTTTTGTTTGCGCTGATACTAAATTTCACAGATAAGATTGTTCATGCTGTGAACAAAACAAGACAACACTTCACCAGTGTATGTCAAATTTGGCTTTAATGGTATTTGAAGGAAAATAAAAAAGAGATATACAGAATCAAAGTGTGTCATCTGCAATTAGTCACAATACTGTCCTCTTCCCTTAAAGGAACAGGCAGCCCTAAATTTATGTATCCCGATTGGACGTAAGGATAAATTATAGATTTGTGACTCTTGTACATGGTGACCTAATTTCTATATTACATTAGTCAGTTTTGTTCTGCTTCCTAAGTAGTGTATGGCTTTGTACCATAAAGGAAACAAGGCTTCATTTTTACCTAGTCCCATTTCCCTTTTCCAAATTCCTTTCACCAGTTGGTGTATTGCTCAGGTTCACGCTTCCAGACTGCAGTAATGTACCAGAGACCCCATATTATGTATAATTCCCTTTTGTATGACCAGTCTGGTTTTCAAATATTTTCTTTAGGCCTACTCTGATGTTTTCGAGTCTGACTGTTTGGGTAGTGATGGACTGATTAACTGACTCAATACTATAGTAAGATACGTTTTCCACCTCAATAGGAGAACACCTTACGTTTTTTTGAATATGACAAATTCAATGCCTATTCTAATTTGGTTTTTAGTTCCTTTTTTCTGCTGCTTTAATTTTTGATGGACCAGATGTATTTTAAATAATGGAAATACCAGGACTCTCTAGTTCTTGTCTTTTGTTTCCACATTTTGATCATTAGCTTTTGTATTGCATAGTCCACCCGATGCACAAATATTAAAGGGAGGTATCTACATGTCCCTGATAATATGTATTATGTGATCTCTCTTTTGAGGTGTTCTAGATAAAGAATTTAGGAACACCTATATGTAATCATTGAAAAAAAAATGTGTTTGCCCCATTAGACAATGCCACCATATGTGAGGACATCCATTCAGATAGAATTCCCATGTAGCTATCTACCCTTAGGTGGTAGAGGATATGCTCTCACATGGAAACCCAATTAAAGAGGCTAGAGGCACTGTTTTGCCTACTGCCTTGTTTTTGTATTGCCTTTGAGAATGACAGTGTGTTTTAGACCAGAAATGTCCCATGACGTATGGCCACTCCTTTAAAGATTGCAGGCCACTTGCTTGCAGTCACCTTGTTATACAATGAACTGTTTTTGTACTTAATTGAAGGAAACAACTGTGTCACATTTCCTATGTCACTAGGTTCTGCGGGATTAAGTCATGATAACCTGCGGAACTCACCCACAATCCCATCAGTGACAGCTAACAGATGAAAAGTCCCAGCACCCAGAAAAGTAGCAAGATTGGACAGGGATCGCCAGCGTGCCATCAGTGGTATCTCCAACGTATTGTACTTGCTTCATCAGAAGGCGTTGAACATCAGAAAAGAAGGAGGATTTGTTGGTTTTGCCACAGAACCAGAATTTCAGTGCAAAAGAGCGAATGAGAAGGATTCTTATTTTTGAGGCTTCAGTTTTCCACCTGTCATGTACTGGCTAACCTCTGACAGTGTGCAGTCCCTTGAGCCCCTTGGCCTGAGTTTTTGGCCACACACCCCCTTTTCCTTTGCTCCAATGGACGTGCAGTGCCCTGGAGGATTTGAGAATGGCAAAAGGCACAACATTATGGTGCCCATGAAAGAGCAGCCCGAGCATCCTCTGACACTGAATAGGGAGTGTTGGAGCATGAAAGTGTTGCTGAGAGTGACAGTCTGTTGCTCTTTCCCGATTAATAGTACTTGGGTCTGCATGAGATGATCTGTGCCCTTGATCAATGAAGAGCACACTATCTGTAGTGCCTGCAGCACAGAAAATATTGGTGCACTGCATTGAGACATTGAAACTTTCAAGTGAGCTGTGAGTGTTTGCCAGGAAGGCACTCCAACTGATACTGAGTAACATAATTTTCATGAAAGGCCTGAATGAAGAGGCCCATGCGGAAGAAAACAACAGAAACAGGATTTGATGGATAATAGAAGCCTGCCAGAGAGGCTTCGACGGACTCTGGGTATTTTCCGTGCAATTGCATAGAATGGGTGTTTGGAGACTGATTCTTATTGTTTTATTGGCATTGTCAATAGTCACTGAAATACATAATGTTTGCAAAATAATTTTAGGATTTGCCTGTGTAATGGCAAAAGCAGGGTCTGAGGTTCTTTAATTTTGACTCCATCTTACATTTGTCATCAATGTGTGTTGCCTTTACACAGACTGCTCTATTCATGAAGTGTTTCTGCCCTTTGGACTGCAACGTGTAGAAAACCCCCCTCTGTCCTTGCTTTGAAAGCAATCTCAGACACTAGCTGGCCTAACTGCATACAGACATGTTCTGCCATTACTGATTTACCTATAAGTGCTGTAATTGATTGACTTATGGGTAGGGCAGAAACACGACGTAAGGGGGACATTATGGGCACATGATGTTTTTCTATTGGCTAATATTTTGCAGATCTTGTATGTCCATATTAGCTATTTTGTATGCTTGCAGAAGCTAGGACTGCCCCCCTCTTTGATGCTGAGTTTGTAACTCTAAGCATATAAAAGGCCTCTGTGTTTTGTACTCTTTAGACTGCCTCATTTGGTTGCTGTGGCTTCTGTGTGACGTGGCCTCACTTATTAAGTTTAATAAAGATGTCTTTTCATATTTCAGCTTCTGTGCCAAGTTCTTTTGTATTAGTGAGACCCCTGAGAGTGAAGATTTCAGTTCTTCACAAGCAAAAGAGGGCTCCAAAGAAGAGGCTTGGGAACTTTTCAAACGGCCAAGGGTTCCAACAAACATAGACTCCTGAACTTCTGCCTTCCTAATTTTTGCCAGTGTATATTGTGAAAAATTTGCAGACAGATCGGTATCTCTTTTTAAATACCTAGATCTATACTACTATTATAAAGTAAGAACTGGGAACCTTTGAGGCGGGTAAACTCGGGAACCACAGCGCCCATCCAAACACCCAATACATCATTGGAATTGGCAGGGTCTGCAGAATGATATAGGCTATATAACCCCCAAAAATATACGTTCTTTAAAAAATATACCTTACTAAAAAAATATTCCCTTGGAAGTTGCGGCGGCCGTGTGCACGAGCGTGCTGACACCATCAGGAGCGCGAGGAGTACAGCCATGGGGAGGAAAAGTAAAGACTGCGTTCGGCGGGAGGAGCACCGAAGAGAGGTAAGGGACTTCCTGGAGCGCGGAAAGGAGCAGACAATTTGTGACGGGTGTCTTGTATTGCAGGGGGCCCTGAAGCAGCCTTTACGTCGGGGCGGCCGGGGGCCCAGAAGCAGCCTTTTGCTCCTGGACAACGTCGGGACGGGCTACAAATAAATGAATAAACAGGCAAAATGAAGGCCCCTGGACAACTCAGAAAAAGAAATAAAACAGGCCTGTGGTTACTCGGAATCGGTAAAAGTGTGCAGGAATACAGGGACTGAGGCCCGGATTAACCCTCCTCCCCCCGGAGCTACGTAGACTCACAAGAGGCAGAGATATTTGATAAAAACACCTGATAACAGAACATGGACGTGGCAGGCGGGGGAGAGAGGGTGGGAGGGAGAGAGAATCAGTGGTTTGTGATATTCATCGGGTCAAGTCATTTCATATTTGTTGCTGTTTCCACTTTAACACCACTCACAGTAAATGTCTCTCCTGTTATAACATCAAATTGATAAAAAATGGAATTCTACATCGCAAACACTTTGCGGCCAGAAGCCCAAGTTTATGAGACTGTGGCGCTATAAATTGTCTGCTCTTTTTAGTTTATTCCTGCATAACGCTTGCGCTGTGCTTGTGAAATCAATTGTATCCATCCATACTAATATAATAAAGAGAAAGCCCAAACCTTTGATGCAGGTAATCTCAGGAACCACAGCACCAATCACAACACCCTATTCAGCGTTGGAAAGGGCAGTTGCAGCAGAAGGACATAGGCTATGCAGATGCCCACCATATACATTTAAAAGGTAAAAGAACCGTGCCAGCAAAGTAGTCCCTTGTGGGCATGTCTGCGATGTGCTGGGGGCGTGACAAATGCTGGGGGCATGTGGTACGTTCCGCCCTTCATGCCATGTCTCATATTGTGTACAGTGGGTGTGTGCTGGGGGCGTGTGCAGGGTGCGGGATTGCGGGAAAAAAAAGCGAGCGTTGTGCCCTATATTTCATTGTTTTTTCTTCCCAGGTTCTGTACATTCCAGCTCCGGGCATCCACCCTGCTCCCTTAGAATACCCCTGCACCCCGTAATCATAACCCACCCTTACTCCTTAAAATACCCCAACACCCTTAAACACTAACCCATCTTAACCCTATAAATATACGCCGAACCACAAAATGCAAACCTATCCCTAAACGCTAAAAATACCCCTGTACCCCAAAACCCAAACATATCCCTGAACCCTATAAATGCCCCTGTACCTCAAAACCCAAACCTACCCCTGAACCCTAAAAATACCCCTGTACCCCTAATCTAGCCCTCAACCCAAACAATACCACTGTACCCCAAAACCAAAACCTACCCCTGAACCCTAAAATACCCCTGTACCCCAAACCCCATACCTAGCCCATAACCCTTAAAATTCCCCTGTACCCCAAAACCCAAATCAACCCCTGAACCCTAAAAATACCCCTGTACCCCAAACCCCAAACTAGCCCTGAACCCTAAAAATAACCCTGTACCCCAAAACCCAAACCTACCCCTGAACCCTAAAATACCCCTGTACCCCAAAACCCAAACCTAGCCCTGACCCCTAAAAATACCCCTATACCCCAAAACCTAAACCTAGCCCTGAACCCTAAAAATACCCCTGTACCCAAAACCCATATCTATCCCTAAACCCTAAAACTACCCCTGTACCTCATAACCCAAAACTATATCTGAACCCTTAAAATACCCAAACAGCCCAAAACATATACCTCAGTACCCCAAAACATATACCCCTATACCCATACTTACCTTATCCAAACATTAAAAAAAAACATGCTTTTACCATTCATGCATTTACAACGAATTTTGTTGTAAATGTATGCATGGTAAAAGCATATAAAATGTAATGCCATGCGGTATAATGGCATTGCGGAGTCATGGTACTTTTGTAATGAAAGTATGCGGAGTGATGGTATGCGGAAAGAAAGTTGCGGAATAATGGGTGTTTACCCTACCCGGTAAGTACATTGGTGTCACGGCGGCCCACATCTCCAGCAACATACTCATATTTTTTCACAATCCATTTGAAAAATGCACAGGTCTTTCTCATTGATAGCCAGCACCAACATACACTTTTAGACACACCTCCCACCACAAGTTCTACAATTGCGAACTTTAGAGCTGGGGAGCTACGTTCGAATCTCGGCAACAGCTCAACATCCTGTGATTCCAGGTTGTCTCCCCGTGCCTACCACAAATGAATGTGTTCTTCTGTAATGTAAATTGTGCTCATGCCATGTTGTCGAGTTTGCGCTATATAATATTGCAAGGAAAAATAAAGTGGGGAAACTCGAGTTCACACACTACTGAACGTGCACTCTTAAGTGCATCAGAAGTGCACTGTGAATCGGAGCGTTTCACAGGCCTGTCACAGATAAGAAATGCTATCAAAACGATATCCTACGAAACAATGTACTACTGGCCGGCAGCAATTCATACCCGGACAACATCGGGACGGGCTGCTAGTATTATTAGAAAGGCAGCATCTGAATTTGGGGGATATGCGTGGCTTCATTATGATGAAGAGTTTAGGGCGCAGTTAGCATTATTACCGGCCAATACAAGGGGGAAGGTAGACAATGAGCTTTGGATACAGTGGATGTACCCCCAAAGGCCTCCCCCATCTATGCACACAGCCAGTGGTTTGGCGGTACCTTATCGGCCCTTTCAGGTTAGACCCACCCCGGGGGGGAGGGGAGTGTAATAGAGCTACAAACATGGTCTCAGGGGCATGCTGGAATTTCAACAAAGGATATTGTTTGCGCAACCCATGCAAATACAAACACAAGTGCTCCAGATGCGGGGGCAAACACCCTGTCATCCAATGTTTCGGGTAGCAGAATCAAGGGGGAACCGGTTTTCCTGGCAGGGGCAGAGGGTTTACACCACAGTTTGGCATCAAGGGCTTTTACTCCCATCAGGGTGGACATTTTATGTAAATGGTTGCTGTGCTACCCTGACACGCAGGAGGCCGACATCTTAAGCTGGGGTTTTCAAGAAGGTTTAAAGTTGGGTTATCAGGGTCCTAGAAGCCGAAGATTTGCACAGAATTTGAAGTCTGCTAACCAATTTCCACACATAGTTAGACAAAAATTGTTGTTGGAGGTTCAGGAAGGCCGGATGGCAGGTCCTTTTGATCATTGTCCTTTAGCAAATTTGATTTTGTCTCCGCTAGGGGTCATGCCCAAGAAAGCTGAGGGCGAGTTCAGGATGATTCAACACTTATTATGGCCACAAGGTTCTTCAGTTAATGATTTCATTGCTAAAGAAGACTCCATGGTACACTTTGAATCGGTGGATTCGGCTTTCACTATCATCAGGGACACAGGAGAGAGGGGACAGTTAGAAAAATGTGACATTAAATCAGCTTTTTGGTTGTTGCCAGTGTATACATCGGATTTTTCATTATTAGGCATATTTTTTAAAGGGCCATATTTTGTTGACAAGACCCTACCTATGGGATGTGCTATTTCTTGTAAACTATTTGAGGCATTTAGTTCTTTTCTGCAGTGGTGTTTTATTTACCAGACGGGACATTCAGGCATTACACACTTCCTGGATGATTTCCTTTTTGTAGGTGCAGCAAATTCCCCCAAATGCAAAGATGCTTTGCGGGATTTCAAGTGTTTTGCAGACACATTGGGAGTACCATTAGCAGAGGACAAAACGGAAGGCCCTTGTTGTTGCCTTACCTATCTTGGCATTGAGATAGACACTATCAAAATGCAGGCTAGGCTTCCTAAAAAGAAAATTTTTGAAATTACAGGGTTTTTGGACAGGGCACACGGTGCACACAAATTGACTTTATTAGAAGCATAATGTCTACTGGGTCATTTAAATTTCGCATGCAAGGTCGTCCGTGCTGGTAGGTTTTTTTGCAGGCGATTGGGATTCTCTATGTCAGGTATGAGACTCCCTCACCACAGAATCAGGGTTTCAGCACATATGAGAGCAGATTTTGAGGTTTGGTCAATTTTCCTATCGGATTTCAATGGTATCACACTTTGGTCCATGGATGACAAATTTTTCTGGCAACTGCAACTTTTTTCTGATGCTTCTGGTGCCCATGGATTTGGCTTATTTTGGGATGGTAAGTGGTGTGCTGAGAAATGGCTGGAACACTGGTTATCCAAAAAGAAGAGCATTGCCTTTTTGGAATTTTTCCCACTTATAGTGGCTCTTAAAATATGGGGTCACAAAATAGCTAATAAGACAGTGTTATTCAATGTTGACAACAAGACAGTGGTAGATTTAGTCAATGGGCAGAAGGCAAAAGATAGGCAGATGCTGAAGTTACTACAGATATTTATGCTTGGGTATTTACAGCTTAACCTTGTTTTCAAGGTAAAACATATTGCAGGCATAGACAATAATATCGCGGATGCCCTGTTTCGTTTTCAGTGGGAGAGATTCCGTGGTTTGGCGCCCGGAGTGGACTCGCAGAGGACTCCCATTCCCAGCGAGATATGGACTCTGGGGTTGTGAGTGCTTGTCAGCTTATCGAGAACTCTCTTGCAAAAAGCACCAAATTGGCTTACAGAAGAGCTTGACTGGAATTCTTAGATTCAGGTGCCATGTTTAGATCTTGCACTGGATTGGGTGTGCGACAGCTTAGGGACGATGTAGTATGCTTTATTATGTTTAATATCAAGAAATATATTTCTTCCACCACTATAGCTGGCAAATTAGCAGGTATTTCCTTTTATGGAAATTTTTCTGGGGTTACGAGCCCTCAGCAGGTGAGGTGGGTAAGAGAATGCTTCAAGGTTGGGCTAAGCAACGGAAGCGGGGTTCCTATCAGAAAGACCCTATATAATTAAAATTATTATCCAAGATCCTATCAGTTTTCCCCAAGATTTGTTTTTCTGATTTTGAGTTCCATTTATCAAAATTGTGCATGGTATGGCTCTTTTTTGGGGCTTTCAGGGTGTCAGAGCTCCTGGGTACTGCCGTTAATGATGATTTGAAGACCACACACGTATCACGATTTCAGTCACACATTGAAATTTAGCTAGAGCATTCCAAAACTGATCAGGCAGGTAGGGGTTCCAAGGTAACGTTGCAGGCCATAGGTGGACTTCTCTGCCCTATACAAGCTTGGTCCGATTTGTTAAACATAGGAGGTGCATTTTCCATATTCCTTTTTCGTCATCAAGATGGCTCGCATTTTAAAGCATCACAATTGTTAGCCATACTAAGAAAGTCCATGGGAATTATTGGTGAGGATCCCAAAAGATTTGGTACACATTCTTTTCGCATTGGATGGATGAACACATCATCAGCACCCGACATCGCTATAGCCATACCGGACGCTTACAAGATCATCCGAAAAGACCACACCAACGAAACAGGAGGAGGCATCGCCATCATCCATAGGAACACCATCAAAATCACGACCAGCTTCGACGATAATCTTGCAACCGCCGAACATCTCCACTTCCAGATCCACACCGACCCTAGGACCACACTTAGAGGCACCCTCATCTACAGGCCTCCAGGAACCCGCACTCAATTCAGCGATGACATCACTGACTTCATCAGCCCACATGCCCTCGCCTCCGAGAACTACATTCTATTAGGAGACCTCAACTTCCACCTGAAAACAAACACAACAGCAACACCAACTCCCTTCTGGACAACCTGGCCAATCTCGGACTCAAACAACTTGTTGACACCCCCACCCATGTAGCCGGACACACGCTAGACCCTATCTTCACCTCCAGCAAGCACATTTCTTTCGACCGCACCATAGCTCTCCATTGGACGGACCACAGCTGTGTTCACTTCAGCTACAAAACCACCATGACCCACAACCGCCCACAACCTATTCCTCAGAGAAACTGGAACAAAATCACCTCCGACCAACTCCTCACATCACTCAACCAAAACCCTCCCACCCTCTCATTGGACCCAAACCAAGCGGCCACCAAACTCAAGCAATGGATCACCCACAGCGCTGACGAATTAGCACCCCTGAAAAAGCACCAGATCAATTCAGGCTGCAAAAAGGCTCCCTGGTTCAATGAGGACCTTAAAAAATCCAAGAAACTATGCCGCACCCTAGAGAAAACATGGAGAAAAAACCCAACCACTGACAACATGGCCACCCTCAAGGCAGCCACCCGCAAACACCACCAACTGATCCGATCCACCAAGAAATCAGCATTCAAGGATCGTCTTGACAACAACGCCCACAATAGCAAGGAACTTTTCAACATCGTCAAAGAATTCACCAACCCCGCCGCAGCATCTAACGACATCACTCTCTTCCAAGACCTCTGCGATGCGTTATCCTCGTTCTTCTACAACAAAATTGCGGACATTCACAACAGCTTCGAAAACACTCCCTGCGAACATCCCTCCCCACCCCCCTCAGATCATACACGCCAACTAACAATCTCAGCGCCTGGAACCCAATCACCACCGAAGACACCATCCGCCTAATGAATTCCATCCACTCTGGCTCGCCAACTGACCCCTGCCCCACCACATTTTCAACAAAGCTGACTCCATCATCGCACCCCATCTCCGTGATGTCATCAACTGCTCGTTCAACTCTGCCACCTTCCCAGAAAGCTGGAAACATGCCGAACTCAGCGCCCTCTTGAAGAAACCCAAGCAGACCCCTCTGAACTTAAAAACTACTGACCCATATCCCTCCTCCCCTTCCCCGCCAAAGTCATTGAGAAAGCCGTCAACAGCCAGCTCGCCGCCTTCCTTGAATCCAACAACTCCCTCGATCCCTCTCAGTCCGGATTTCGAGCCAAACACAACACTGAAACCGCCCTCATTGCAGCGACAGACGACATCCGAACACTACTGGATAACGGAGAAACAGCGGCCCTCATTCTACTCGACCTCTCCGCCGCTTTGGACACAGTCTGCCACAGCACCCTTATACAAAGCCTTAGCAACATCGGCATACAAGGAAAAGCCTTGGACTGAATCATCTCATTCCTCGCCTGGAGAACTCAAAGAGTCCGACTTCCCCCATTTAACTCAGAGGCCACTGAAGTCATCTGTGGAGTACCACAAGGATCATCACTCAGTCCCACCCTCTTCAACGTTTACATGAGTCCTCTCGCCTCCATCGCGCGTCAACACAACCTTAACATCATCTTGTACGCCGACGACACCCAGTTAATCCTTTCCCTCACCAAAGACCCTAACACCGCCAAAACCAATCTTCACGAAGGCATGAAAGAAGTAGCCGAATGGATGAATCATAGCCGCCTAAAACTCAACTCAGACAAAACGGAGGTGCTCATCCTAGGATCCTCCCCCTCTGCCTGGGACGACTCTTGGTGGCCTTCGGCTCTGGGCACAGCTCCCACACCCACAGACCACGCGCGCAACCTGGGCTTCATCCTAGACTCCTCTCTCTCGATGTCCAGACAAGTCAACGCAGTCTCATCCTCCTGCTTCAACGTACTTCGTATTCTCAAAAAGATCTTCCACTGGATCCCCCTCGAAACAAGAAAGACTGTCACCCACGCACTGGTCACGAGTCAACTGGATTATAGTAACACACTATACGCCGTAATCACAGCAAAATTACAGAAAAAACTCCAACGCATCCAAAACGCATCAGCGAGACTCATATTGGACATCCCTCGCCAAGATCACATCACTGGACACCTAAAAGACCTCCACTGGCTTCCCGTCAACAAGAGAATTACATTCCGTCTTCTCACCCACGCACACAAGGCCCTCTACAAACTAGGACCCGAATGCCTCAACACTCGACTGTCCTTCTACACACCCACCCGCCAACTAAGATCGTCCAATCAAGCCTTCGCCGCAGTCCAGTGCATCCAAAAATCCACCATGGGTGGCAGATCCTTCTCTTTCCAGGCGGCCAAGACCTGGAACTCACTCCCCACTCACCTCCGCCTTACTCAAAACCACATCTCCTTCAGAAAAGAACTTAAAACCTGGCTATTCGACAAAAATTGAACCCCCCTTCCCAAGCGCCTTAAGACCCTCTGGGTGAGTAGTGCGCTATACAAATCCCTGAACTTGAACTTGAACTATTGGGGCAGCCTCAGAAGCGGCCAGGTGGGGTTTCTCCATTGGGAACAAAAAAAAATTAGGGCAATGGTCTTCCGATTGCTTTTTACGTTACATTAGACAACTGGAACATAATATTTAAGCTCTGGGTATTAATTGTTATTTCTTTTCAGGTGTTGACATTTCCTGCAAGCAAGTATGGCTCATTGGCCATTCATTCATCAAGTGGGCAGCCACACAGGCGGACAAGCGGCACTTTGGCAGGAACTTGGGTTTTTCGTCCGATGCAGTTGTTTTTTCATGGTGGGGGAAAAGTGGGATGAAATGGGGCCAGTTACTACCACTGATAAGAGAGTTTTCTTTTAAAAACATGCCCGACTTACTTTTAATTCATCTGGGGGAAAATGACCTGGTCCAATTGTCTGGTTTGGGGTTGCTGATTTATTGAAGACATGGCCAACTGTAGGATCATCTTGACAGCTCTACTGCCCAGGAGAGTATGGAAAGGGGCAGACAGTTACACGGCTGTGGAACGGGCACGGAGAAAAGTAAATCGGGATTTGCAACGTTTTTGATTCATAAATCATATTTATTGGTTGGAGCATGATGATATTAAGAGAGCTGATTTTCAGTTTTTTAGGCATGATGGGGTGCACCTCTCTTTCATTGGAAATGAGATCTATCTGCTAAGCATAAGGGAAATGATTGCTGGAATTTTAAGCACAAATCCTTGGTGTTGAAATGATGCTGTTTTAGCGACAGTATATTGGTATACATTTTAGTTATTTCAGCAAGCTGCTTTTTTGCAATTCACCTTTTCTGCATCTCCATTCCTATCCCGTTTCCGCCCTTTTCTACCCTTGTTTTTTCTCCCACCTTTCCCCCTTTTTTATTTTCAATTTTAGAGATGTTCCTTATTATTTTTTGCATTAGTAGCTAAGTATGTTTCTAGTTCAGATTTTATTGGGGTGATAGTTTTTCTATATATCCTTATTAGTTTAGAGCTGTTTACAGTTATGGCGACAGTATAGGATCAAAATGTTTTCGTGCTTATGCATTGTTAATGCTGGAATAAAGATTTATCCTGTTTGGTGACAGAGGGTTTTTCACACACAGTTTTTTCTATTCTAGCCATTGATTAAAGGGGGGGGGACAGGAAAAACGCCTGTGATAGGGTTTTTCCTGGTGGCAGATTTGGACAAAATCAAGGCAGGCAGGAAGGGTTGGGGGCATTAGAAATAGGTTCGGACAGAGGGAAGCAGGGGAGAGAAGTTGGAGTCAAGAGGTAGGCAGGAGAGGGACATAGGTTTGGGGAGGTGTAGGCCGAGGAAGTTGGAGAAATAGTTGACAGGGTGTATGGATTAAGGGATTGGGGTGTTAGATCGGGAAATGTTGATACTATGTTATGTTATGTAATTATATTGTGTAATGCCTACCTGTCCAATAACACAGCCTTTTACCCCGAACTGGCCTGGGGTGTGGTTATTGCCCGAAGTATAGTTGGTGTGCAGTACGCCCGGGCTGGCTCTTCATAATTAAAGGGTGTGTGGGCGTGGCGGCGCGCAGTTGTCTATGCTTCTGCGTGGTGCCGTGGTCTTCAGGGTAGGGGTGGGGTTGGGCTGGTGCTGGTGAGTAATGCCTGCCATTGTCATGTGCATTGAAATTAAAAGTGCGCGTTACTTGTACTACTGAGAAGGGTGCGAAACGTGCCAGGATAATTTTATTATACTAACTAGAGTAGTAGCCCCTGCTGCCTTGCCCTGCCTTCTTCTGCCCAGACCTCAGGTGAGTGAGACAGTGAGTATGTCTGAGGCACAGAGGCACGGAGGCAGGTCAGGAGTAGTGGCCCAACTCAGAAACGGCGAGCCACTACCCTGGTGCTGCTCATCCGAGGTCGAGTGGAGTCCCAGAGAGGTGGGTGGTGGGCACTGGAAATAGATTGATTGCACAGGGAGTATTGGACAGGCTGGGGCTGAGTAGAGTAACTTATGCCAGGCCAGGTCAGGCCTCCGCGGTGATTAACCACTGCCACAGCAGCTCGCGGCCCCCCTAGAATGCGGAGTCAGAGGCAGCAGGCGTGTGTTAATAATTTGCATTTCACTGCAAACTGCAGCGCGCGCTGTGCGATGAACTCACATTCTGTAAACACAGCTGGTCTCCACCCTCCACAACCCGGGCACCTGATAATACACATTTTTAAACTAATGAGGAGTGCCCAGGAAGGAAAGACCATGGAAGGAAGCGATGTGCTCTCCTGCTCCCCTGCTGCCTTTTCAGCCTCTGCAGCCCCCACACGGCCTGTGGAGGAAACACACTGCCACGTGTCAGCGTCGCTGCTTCCATCCATGCTGGCGTCTGCTCACCCAACATGATGGCCCTCTCGTGCCAGCCTTCCCCACAGTGGGGGGCACGGAGTGAGGGTATGACATGGGCAGTGACACACTTCATACACCATCAGTCTATGAGCTGTTTAAAAATAATCAAGCAGAAAAAACTACTCAAGACCCCATTATTACTATAAAACCAACCGACCCATCCATCTGCCAACCATCTTTTCACTGGGCCCTACCAACAGTGGAACAAATTAGCAAAGAAATAATGGCAACTAACTCGGGCAGCCCCTTAGACACTTGTCCACCTAAGGTGATGCAAAGCTGTTCAGAGCAAATAGGACTGATATTACAAAAACTGTTTGCTTTAATTTTAGACACTAACACATTTCCAGACGATTGGAAAACCATATCGATCAGACCACTCCTGAAGAAACCCAACTTGGATTGTGAGGTCCCTAGCAACTATAGACCCATAGCTAGGATCCCATTTGCCACAAAGGTATTGGAGAAACTACTAAACAAACAGTTATCACGATATCTATTGGACAATAATTGGCTTGACCATTCCCAATTCGGATTCCGTGAAGGGCACGGTACAGAGACAGCTCTCCTCACGGCAGTTGAAGAACTTAGGAAAGTACAGGACAATGGGTAGAAGGCCGCCTTGGTATTGTTAGATCTCTCGGCGGCCTTCGACACGGTCAGCCACGAGATTCTAATAAACCGTATTAGAGAAACTAGAGCAAGCGAATCTACATGCAATCTCATCACATCATACCTGAAGGATAGAAAGTTTACAGTGGAACTAGGAAACGCAAAATCAGACTCCTTTGAGGTACCATGTGGTGTCCCGCAGGGCTCATCATTAAGCCCAACGCTTTTTAATCTGTACGTTGCCCCCCTTGCAGAAGTAATAAGAGAAAATGGCTTCACGCCAATCTCGTACGCAGACGATACCCAAATCGTCATATCTATAGGTAAAGACACAAAGGTAACAGCCGAAAAATTTCAACACTGCATGTTAAAAGTTAGTCATTGGATGCAGCAAAATTGCCTTAAACTCAATGGAGAAAAGAGTGAGGTGATGTTTTTGGGAGGTAATGCTGACATCTGGTCCCAAGACTGGTGGCCTGACAAACTGGGAACACGCCCAGACCCCTCGGAGAAGGTGAAAGATTTAGGATTCATGATAGACACCAAGCTAGCATACGAAGCCCAAGTAAACAAACTGGCATCGTCTTTTTGGCTAATACTAAAAATGATAAAGAAAATACTTCCATATTTGCCCCAAGATGCACTTAAAACGGTAGTGACAGCGCTCGCTTTATCCCGCCTGGACTACGGAAATGCACTGTATGCAGGAGCTAGAACAAAAATCATAGATAAGATGCAGCGCCTTCAAAATGCAGCAGCAAGACTGATCCTGGACATACCAAAGTTTCAGTCCGTCAGCCATAAATTAGCATCACTTCATTGGCTTCCAGTCGCCAAAAGAGTCAAATTTAAATCACTATGTTTGACCTATAAGGCCCTGCAGGGCAAAGGACCTCTTTTCATAAAGACGTTGTTGAGGAAATACGAACCATCCAGACTACTTAGATCTGGCCAACAAAAACTGATAGCAATTCCCAAGTTCAAACGAGCGAACTGGGGGGGAAGAAGTTTCCTCGTTCACGCAGCAAGGACATGGAATCAACTACCATTAGATATAAAAAACAGCCCATCTTTGGACTTGTTCAGAAAGCAAATCAAAACATGGTTGTTCACGGCATAAACCTAAGACCAGCTCAGGACTACGGGCATGTCATAGCGCCAAGACGCCATCGGGCATTCGTGCGCTCTAGAAATAGATAAATCAAATCAATCAATCAAATCAAATCAGAAATACCATTTAAGGTATACAGGATTTAGAGTTCTGAAAGCATTAAAGACAGACGGGGCACATGCAAGGGACCTAACATGAGTGTATTCAATGAGATCGAACAGGTGTTTTTCAGATTTCTCTTAAGCGATGCTCAGTAGGTTCTCACAGAGCCCGAAGTTTTCTAAACAGTTTGATCTAATTGCTGCGAGCCAGGGTGTTGTAGTGAGTAAGAAGGGGGTTCTGCTGTGACCAGGCCGATTTTACTCTGAGGATAAAAGCAATGACCAACTCCAAGTGCAAGGGGTTCAGGAAAGGGCCCTTAATTGAGAAGCAGGTGTAGCTGAACTTACAGGATTTTTCGGTGGAGGCTTAGGGGAATCGAACTGACCTGCTTTCCGCTCGAGGCCGGGCTTGGCTCCGTCTTCCCCCGTATCTCTGCCCTCCTATCCTCCCGGGCTTGCCTGCTCTTCCTGGAAGCTGACCGGCCGGGCTTAGCTCTGCCGGTCAGCCTGACAACTACAGGTCCCAGCAGCCTTCGGGGCACGTGACACTACATCAGAGCTCGCCAGGAGGCGCATAAAGCTGCGTCCGGTCCCTCGTTCCGCGAGGACGCGCGCGGGACATGCCGAGAGAAGCCCGGGACAAGGGCGGGACTGTTTACGGCAATTCGTGGCCGTAAGAGGCCGGGCTGGGCCACCTCCCTTCGATGTGTGGACTTCTATTGGTCCCCTATTGCCCAAGTACACGATCTTAGGGCCAGATGTAGGTAATCTCAATTTACCTATTCTTAAACACCTAATCATACTGATTCGGTATTTAAGAATAGGTAAATGGGATGTAGGTAATTTTTCGTTAAAAATTACTGAATCAGTAAGTTTCAGTAATTACCTAATCGGTATTTACCGATTCGGTAATTGCCATTCATTCCTATGGGCCTGTAGGCCCGTAGGAATGAATGGCAATTACCGAATCGGTAAATACCGATTCGGTAAAAGGGGGAAAACATTGAAGGATGGCAGGGTGTCCCTTTGACACCCTGTTGCACCCCTCAATTGTGTATGGGTGCACATGTGGCACACATACATGCCCTAAGGCATGTATGTCTGCCACATCGCACTGTTGGAAAAGCAAAAAAAAAAAGCTTTTTTCAAAGGTTTTCATTAGTCACCACCAACTTGTAGTTGGTGGTAAATAACGAATCCTTAACTGAGGAATGCACCAACTTGAGTGCTCCCTACATCCTGGATTCGGTAATTTACCGAATCGGTATGTTAAGAATTCGGTATTTTACCGAATCCTTAAATTACCGATTAGGTAAAATACGGAATCCTAAATAAAATGCCACCTACATCTAAAAATCCCAATACTGGTCGGTAACAGCCGAAATTCGGTAATTTCGGCCGTTACCGACCAGTTTTGGGCGTCCTACATCTGGCCCCTAGTGTGTTAAGTAGATATTTTTAATTTGATTTTAACTTATCAATGTGTACAAGTATCAAGTTTTTCTTTTATGTGTTCAGTAAGGTTTTATTCATGTCGCTGATCTTTCAGTGATAGGGGACATTAGCATATTGTATTATACAACCTTGTTCTGTTAAATTTCCTGATCATGGGGAAGAATACCCCCTTTGAAATCTGTCCAGGCCACAAAATCTATAGTTGCCTCAAAATCTCCCTTACCTAGCCTGACTGCTATCGATCGCATGCTGCAAAAAACTAGAGGGGTTGTGGCCTCTGCGATCAAAAGCACAGAAAGGCGGCTTTCGCTCCCAGCAGGTTTTTTACCTCCTTTGCCTACCTTAAATGCCTCATTGATTACAATCAATTCCCAGAATTCAATATTGGCTCCATCTTTTGTAGCTCTTCAGAGGGGTCCGTCTATCTTACCAAATGATAATTTTGCCATTACAATGCCTGATGTTCCCTCTGAAGGCACACGGCCAGACACAAGGTTATCACTTACTCCCACCATATTTCCATTGGATGTAGGGCCTGACCCTCCACTTCTGACTGAAGTTCTTCCAGAAGTAGAGGGGCGTTCTATGCCACCTAGCCCATCCCCCGCATCATTCGTACTGCCAAATATGGATAGTTATACACCGCGCGTCATGACTAGGCGGCAGAGGGCCAAATGTAAAACTAAAACTAAACATTGTAACAAGGTTGGCTCTTCTACAGAACAGCCTAATCAGATTATTGGTGGTAATAAAGGAAAAAAGATTGATGATAAATCCAATGAAGCGAATTGGTACAAAGACAAAGATAAAAATAATCCAGGGAAAGTACCTCCCCCTGTTAATGTCGGAGTTTTAGTAGCGGGGGATTGTTTCTGGGAACAAATGGAATTTTTTTTACAAACATTCTTGGAGCCGATCAGCTTAAAGGTTACTAATATGGAAACTAGAATGATTAGTTTAGAGGAAAAATTTACTAGTAATCAACATTTCACCCCAGATATAATTCCGGGTAAAACCACCCCAGTAATAACTCAATCTCATTCTGCTGGTCCTAGTGGTACGTCGAATGATGTTAGACAAGTCACAGCAACTAAAATGCAACCAGATAAATCTGTGGTTAAGGGACGAATGCCACCTAGCAATCAAGGGGGGAAATCTGGAGCTAACATATTAAATTCTGCCGGTCCTAGTGGTAAGTCGAATGACGCTGGACAAGCCACAGCAAGTAAAGTACAACCAGATAGATCTGTGGCTAAGGGACGAACGTTATCTAGCAATCAAGGGGGGAAATCTGGAGCTAACATATGTGGTTTGTCAACACCCTCTGTTTAAGCTGACAAAGATACACCTCTTAACTTAAGAGTTGAGGATTCAAGGGAGACTAATATCATTTTAACTCCATCTGTTATAAATCTGCCTCCCGAAGCAACACCCTATACGGTAGTTCTAGCCAATGTCCCTCCATTACCACCCAATACCTACGAACACTGGTCGACCCTGAGAAATAAGTCCCAACATTTTTTATCAAATAAATTTGGGCTCACCAACTCACTTTTTTCAGAGTTTAAGATGGCCAGGAGAGTGAGTTTGTTGGGTGCATCCAAATAAATCTCTAAGAGGGGACTATGTAATCCTTACCTTTCGGTCCCCAACTTTGGTTTCTAACCTAATGGAGATGGGTCTTATTGGGCCAATTAACCCCAATTGTGTCAACATCCTCCCTCTTGGCTACTTTTACTGCCCTCCACCAGCATTCAGGTGTCCAGTCCCAATCTATCCATTACCAAACCACCCACTATTATATCAGGAGGGGCAGTGGGCGGGAAGCTATGGTATACAAACTTCCAATCGTTATGATATTCTTAGCGGGTTGGAAAACAACGACTGACTGCTATTAGTACACAGTAAATTAGGCTCTATAGGTGCAACAATTCATCCCATTGTCACCTTTAGTGAAGAGGAAAGTGTAGAGGTCGGAAATGATCTAGGTCTCGCAGAGGTAGATCATCTTAATGTTGCTGTAGTTGGGGAACGATGTGGTGAGGATGTTACTAATTGTCACTCTGGGCAAGACCAGCTTGATTGTGTTAATATAAGGGGAATATCAATCGCTAGTTGGAACATAGCAGGATGGGCCTCTAAAAACAGAATGCTGGGGTGGCATGATTTTATTAGATCACATGATATCCTGTGTTTCCAAGAAACCTGGTGCTCTATAAAACCCAACTATGATGGGTTTGTTTGTTACCATTCAGACGCGTCTAGTTCGCGGCATGGTAGAGCCAAAGGTGGCCTGCTTATTTTCCTATCTGTAAACCTACCGCTGACCGTGATTAGATACCTAACCGTTGGAATACATTTCCAAATCTTATGGATTCATGAGAAGGAAGGCCGTGAGGTGCTTCTAGTTAACTTTTACAATAACATATTTGATAATACCCAGTATAAAGTTCTAGTTGAACTAGAATGTGCCATAGCGAAATTGATAGCTTAGGCGAAAACCACCTTTGATTTCATCTGGGCAGGTGATTTTAATACCCCGATCTGCCCAATGTCATCCTCACGGGCATGTGGGATACATAATAATAGGGGTGAAAACTCCGCACATTTTCCGCACAATGTATATGGTGAGGCAATAAATAACATGATGTCAAACTATGACCTGGAGCTTTTACAGCCTGCCAAAAATGCTCTCGTCAATTGATCCCCACCTATACAGGCAGGAACACCAATTCCCATATTGACCATGTTATGGTCTCATCAAGCATTGTGTCATACTGTACAACCCTGGTAATCGAGGAATCTACTCTGAGTGATCATAATCGCATCCTACTGAGAACCGAGATTTGGGAGCAAAGTACATCACGGTCCTCTAGAACTATAGTTAACATCGAACCGCATCGGCCAAACGGGACAAGACTAAGGTGGAAAGGAGAAAAATCTGAGATGGTAATGAGTGCAATAATATCTAAATCTATGGTAGATATAGATGGTATTTTGAAATTAGGGAATGCCCCGGTCCCCATTTTACAGAATTTTATGAATATTAACAAGAGGATAGACACCATATTCACTGGGACTTTGAAAGTGAAAACCTCCCATAATAAGGGATGGTTTAATCAAGAATGTACTGCCTTTCTTTCACAATTAAAATTTACCTTAGCTGCCAGGCCTAGGGACAAGAATAAGGTAACTCTTTTGAGGCGTGATTATAAATTGGCTCTTACCAAGAGAAAGAGGGAGCTGCAGCAGGAAGCCTGGGATAATCTAGCACAGGCAGCAGATACCTCCAACTGCTGCCTGTTTTGGGCAACAGTAAACTCCCCCTTTTTCAGGGATGATAATGCCCATCATCTTGCATCCCATGTTAGTAGTGAGGCCTGGGTCTCCCACTTTTCCACAATCTTTCAAAGTATTGAATATAATGACATGGAACTAAGCATATGACCTATAGCCCCACTAGATATCACCTTAGCCGAGGTGGATCGCAGTATTAAGGCTAGCAAGGGGGTAAGGCGCAGGGTCCGGATGGGGTCCCTATCGATGTTTATGGGGCTCTCCCATTGTTATGGGGCCCTATACTTACCATAGTCCTTAATATTGCAGTGACTACCAAGATTCCACCAACTTGGGGGGACTCCATTATTGTCCCAATATATAACAAGCATTTACAATGCAACGGTTTTGCCTTTGTAGAAGTTAGAGCTATTGGCATTGTAAATGACAACATTTTTATTTATGTGTTCGTTTTGAAAACAGATAAATAAATGGCATTGTCATTTATAATGGCAATAGCCTAATCTCTCGCAAATGCCACACACACACACCCACAGAGAGCCCCCCCCACACAGAGCCCCTCCACACGGAGCACCCCACACACACAGAGGCCCCCCCCCCACACACACCCACACAGAGCCCCCCCCCACACACACTCAGACAGAGCCCCACTTGGGTCGTGGTTCTTATACCACTTTTTTAGTATATGGTTTGGTCCGCCTCTGAGGCCCAGTGTTTCTTAGTGCTATTTACTGGCCATACCTGTACCATGCGGTTTGCATCTAGTGCTTCGATAGCAGTTCATAGCTTCAATGTGCGGCACTCGTTCGGCAAGCAACAATACACAGCCATGGTACTTCTGATTAAGTAAAGTGTGAATTGTCCAATGTATAATACGTGCTCACTTTAGCCTCAAGTTTACATCTCATTGTGCAGTTCTCGTGCATTCGCTAAGGGTTTAAAAATAATTGCTTAGGCCGGAGGTCGCCAGCTTCTAATAAAGACCCAGTAGGGGTCCCCGGATTCCAGTAATAATTAAGCGGGGATCCACAGAAGTCAAAAGGTTAAGAACCCGCTGATCTAGGTTATCTGTCTTGCCCATAACATGTAGTATGGGAATGTGTTAACTGGACGTAGTAGTGGAGCAGGTGATATTACACCCATCTACTGGTCTATTTGGACCCTTTTTTTTTTTTAAAGGGCGAGTGGCAAGTATGTTAAACAGTTAAGTAGTTGGTGCTGTTTAAAGCATTAGATCGGGCATAAGCTGCTGTGAGCATGTCATATCTATGCTGGGAGCGTGTAAGGCGTTCAATCCAATGTTGTGGATTTTTGGGCAAAATACCTTTCGTTGGGTAGCCTGTTCCCAATCTTAGCACGGTTTTGCAAACACCACATGATGGTCATATGACAGAAGCATCCTGCAGCGGGAAAAAAAACTGTCTACTTGGTTAAAACAGAGCCTTGTGTACTCAATTAAAATGCTGTCCAAATAGCTTGCAGCACTGTAATATGATGACGCTGCCAAAAAAAATTGTTGACAGACATTCCCCGCTAAGGCAGATTCGAAATTCAAAACACAAGGTTCCTCGCAGAAAGGTAACATTTAGGGTTGTATCAAGCAGTTCATGTCATGCCACCCATGTCGACCTCCGAATCGGGTACATCCATGGAACAGAGCAATGCTATGGAGGTAGAGTCCTTATGAAAAGGTAAACACAGACTATGGAGTTGAGCCAGCACGGGTTGCTTCTAGAAATGGCAACCCTGTACAGTTTTAAACATGAGCCTAGTGGGAGAATAAAGGAATAACTAACTTTAAAACACGAGAAACCCCCTGGACCCGGGTACCCAATTCTGCAAACAATAACATGGAGGAGGTTCGACGGGAAACGCCATCGATTGAACGCGAATAAACGATACATGTTCTCAAACATATGCCCAGTATAGCCGAGCGACCACGAAACAACGTGTCCTTGTTTACAATCGAAAGAGAAAAGAGTTTGTTCGCGATGGAGAGCGACAAAGGGGGCGCAACAAGAACAGCAACGTACGTACAGTATGATAAATCACTGCCTGCGTAGGCTCCGTTTGTGCCTGCGAGTACAGCGTCACACCGTTTGCATTACTTAGATATTTCGAAACTTACATGAATGACAATACCCAACATTGTTAAATTAAGTAGTGTGAGCGCAACGAGGACAGAATACCACCTTCCCGCCCGCGCCGGGGTATGCGGATCTAACGTCCATCATCGCACATTCCCTTTTCACGCGAAGCATGTTTCTCTAATTATTCCACGAGGTTTCTACTACTCACTAACTCGGGTCATGCAAAACACCCAGCATGATATACTCATTGTCGTTGATAACTCTAACACAGCCCAGAGTCCCAAAATAGGCAGATATTGAACCTCCCTCCACGCCCACGGCAGCACACATGAACGAACGCCTGTTGCACACGTGCCTCCGCGAAACAGACGCTGCTGCTGTACCTCGGATGCCCGGGCTCTCCTCTTTGGCCCGGATACCGCGAATCTTAACTGGCTTTCCGCTCAAACTGGCCAGCACGATCCTTTGACGGAAGAAGTTGCAGCCTTCATAGCAGAGACAGTGCGCGGCGGCCATGGCAAGGAGGAACTGCTTCTTGCCTCAACGGGCTCCACTCCAGCTGCTGCAGACCTCAAAAGCGCGCCCACGTGCTGCCTCGGCTCAGGGGCGTAACAAAACCTGATGGGGCCCCCCTGCAAAGTACATGGAGGGGGCCCCCCCCGCGCACTCAGGGTTGACAGAGCTATTAAGTAGTATTAAAGAGATATGTGCAAACTGGAAGCATTGGCTTAGACATTTACTGTTTTTTCATCAATCCTTCCCAAATCTCTAAAAGTAGCCTATAAATTCTCATTAGTATAGACTTCGCCAACCACCGTGTTTTTAATCCTGAGTTTTAACACCTGATTTGGTGTTTCTCTAGACCAAGGGATCTTAACATATGATATCTATGAGTATTCCTGACAAACAAGTGACTCTGACTCCGACATCTTTTAGACCTCATTGTCTTATGTAGAATTTCCTTTATGTTAATTGTACACACTTGTACGATGTATTGTCTTTGTATAATATGTATGTGACGTAAAGCGCTCTGTCACCCATACATGATGAGAAACACCCTTTGGCCCTAATGAAATCACAGGTAGTGATATCATACAACATTTGTGTCTGAATTTTCCCAGGTGATCATGTCACATGCCCGTAAACCTGGTGACATCACAATAAGTGACATTACTGACGTTCTAAAATTGCTACATGACTATATAACAACGCAACACATACACGTCTATTCTAGATACCACATATATTAGGGTAGTGACATGATCTTTTAAAGTTGTGGGGCATAATATTAACCTTGAAGAGTAGTGACCAAGTAAAGCAAGTGAGCCAGACTTCTTCTAAGATGGTTCGGGGGGCTGCCCCTGAGAACATTTTGGAGAAAATTGGGTCAAGTAGTGCATTTTTCAAAAAAAACTTTCACATAACTTTGCTGCAAAGCCATAGTCTCCGAAAGGACACTTTAAATATTCAGGTCCTTGAATGGTGTGCCAAGCCAATGGAACCAGACACTCCCCTGGAGTTGACACCATTTTTTCAAAATGTGCTATGGGTGTCCCAATATATCAAAAAATACCTCCATTGTGCCAGGTCCAGCATTTTGTCATGGATGCCCTCTTATGCCAAATATTACAAGCAATATACCAGAGCCAGAATTGTTGCTGTTAATTCCATCCATAAACCATGAGTGACACTTACGTCACAAATTACCTTAGTATGTCAAGGCCAGCATTTCTCTAAAGGTTCCCCCTTTCAAGAATGTCCTCAAGTATGCCAGCAGGTGCCCTATATGCCAGCAATGACATCTCATAAGCCATTACCAGTATTTTATCATTATGTCAAGAACTACCCTCAGAACTAATTACCTTGATCATATCAATTCCAGCATTATACTGTAATGCCAACAACTACCTCCAGCATGCCACTACTTTATTACATATGCCTGTCATGCTAAGAATTGGCTCCAGTATGCCAGTGCCAGCATTTTGCCAGGGGTGCCTCCATCAACGATTATCTTTGGTATGCCTTGGCAAACAGCAGAGTCACAAGCATATTATCACAATCTCACTCATGCTCACTTACGTCCACTTATGCTCACTCACACTCACTTATTCATTTTCACCAAATTGTACTCACTTGTTCGTTGCCACTCAGTATCTTGCACACACTTCTACTCTTACTTTATAACTCTCATTCACTTTCACTTTTCACTCACTGACTCACACATTCTCACTCAAATTCACTTTCTCTAACTCAGTCATACTTTCACTAACACATTCTAAATCGTTTTTTCTTACTCACTCGCTCCTTGTTTCTCTTCCTCATTCTCACTCACATTGATTCTCACACTCTCTAGCACTCCCTCGTTTATTCATTCTCTCACTTGCATTCACTCTTACTTGCAGTCTGACTCACACATACTCACTGACACTCAAACTCACACATTGTCATTGACATTCACTCACTCTCACATTAATATTTAGAAACACAGATACACACACACCCTCTCTCACACAAAAACACTCTCACCCACAAGCAGTTGCACAACATACATTTAAAACATGTTTACCTACCTTAGGTGCTGAGAAGGTCCCTTTACAGCTAATTGCACTCCATTTTTTATTACACTAATAGTGAATAACATATTGTTATTCACTATTAGTGTAGAAAAACAAATCGATAGAAAACCGGGAGTGAAGCCCCAACTGACGCTTTAAGGACAAGCAGCTCCGGTGTTCCTGGCACTATTATTTGACATCACTGAGGCCAGGGATCACAAAGAGCAAGCCAGAGCCAGTGGTCACAGCTGCAACACCTGGTGACGCCTAAATGACATTCCTGTCCTAGATAGATAGATAGATAGATAGATAGATAGATAGATAGATAGATAGATAGATAGATAGATAGATAGATAGATAGATAGATAGATAGATAGATAGATAGATAGATAGATAGATAGATAGATAGATAGATAGAGTGAGGGCAATAGATAGATAGAGTGAGGGCGATAGATAGATAGATAGATAGATAGATAGATAGATAGATAGATAGATAGATAGATAGATAGATAGATAGATAGATAGATAGATAGATAGATAGATAGATAGATAGATAGATAGATAGATAGATAGATAGATAGATAGATAGATAGGTAGGAGTGGAGTCTAGAGTAGAAGGAGAAAATGGTGTCTATAGTACTCAGACTTGCAGTGGGCTGCGCTGTGGCTCGTGCCATGGGAAAGATTTCACGTACAGTTACACTGTGCATGACTATGACTATGACATGGCTCACCCCACCCTGAACCAAAGAAGAAACCAAGGCCAGGCATTGAGGGCAGGCTCAGACGATCCTTCCAATTCATTGTCTGTGACATTGTGCTGCCTATGTTTAGATATCAATACAACTTATGGAATCGAGGCATTTTTTCAGACTTTGGCACAAATTATATAATTTGGTGAGGTAGTGTGAGACATCTCCCCATGAGGAGAAACACCTTAACCCCAGCTGAGGACACCACACACCCACACTGAGCAGTGCAACGTAGTCACCTGGCAATATGTTTTACACATTTAAAAGAGACAAACCGAATGAACAAATCAATCACAGAAGCGATTGCAATATTGGTAATCAGATAGACTCGTAGTACATTTTCTTGGCTAGGCAAACCAAAGACAGGTGATTCACTTACATTGGACTGCTTGCACCCCTCTGACACTTGTGCACTCACATGGAACTTGCCATTTTTAGTTTATGGCACATGCTTAAGAGATAGGCCAGTGGTGGGCCACTATAACAGATGTGGTATATTGCATGTAAATAATTTTACAACTACACTGTAAGGATATATATAGTTACTATTCATAATTCCACTTATGTGTATGTCCTATGGTAAGTATGGGTGGAGACCAGAACAGCAAATATATAATTACTTTACAATACAGTGAGAGGTTGATATAATGGATGCAACATTCTTGCAGGTTGATATTAACGACCTCATTAGAGTGCCTTCAGTAAGCCACGGAAGGAAAATCTTCCTGTATCTATCCCTTGTGCATACAAATAAACACTGACATGCCAGACATACATTCTAAAAATGCTCCACATCGACTAGCTTCAAGGGAGACCACTTTTATAATAATTTGTTTTTTTGTGTTCATATCTGATGTTTCCAAGCGCAGCACAGGTCTTCGTACTATCCAAAGTAATTGTATTAAGTTCATAGACCTCAGAAGAATGTGAAGTAGTTGATTTTGGTAGGGCTCAAACTCGTGAGTCTCAGAAGCAGTGTAACTCACTGAGCATTCTGTCTGGCTATTTAACACATCTCAGGACATGTCCTAATTAACAAAAGTCCCTCTGGTCTGCCACATCTCACTTGATGCAAGTACATGTGGCGTTTTACTCAAAGGATAGTGCGAAAACACAAGCCTGGATTTAGTCATGGCACGACTGTAGATTGCATGGATCTCGGAGGGCAATACATGTTTACTATTCGAAAACATCAAAATATAAATCCAGCATTATGCTGTCAATTGGTCTTCACCATAAGGCAGCGAGAAAACAATTTTAGCCTCATGGGGGGATAAACAAACAGGAACATCCACTGAACTTAACTTTCAGCAAAAACCATTGGCCAGCATGCATACATTACCCTCCTGACTCCTGCCCACGTGCTACAGTCTGAAATGATGTTGAAGCATTGAACTAAGGCGCACTTCACATAAAAGAACTATAGTCACCGCCAAAGCTTCAGCCACGATACTCTGAGACATAGAAATGTCAAATGTAAGTAAACGGGCAGCATTTCCTGAAGTAAAATACCACTGGCTTCAAAAGACCAAGGAAGTAATTTAATTATGTAACGTTCTCTTCTCACCTACCATCGATGCCCACAGTAAGATCCTTCCTACGAATTAAGCTTCATAGAGACAACAGCTATTTCCTCCTTTAAACATGGCAGAAGGAATCACCTCAACTTAGCACACAAATCGAAGCGATACCACAAAAGAAAAACTATTTTTGCATTTTGACGGACGACCGGCCCCTAATTGGATGCCAGGGCTGTTTGGTGTACGCCGGGTTCCCAGAGGCATCCATCCACCCTGCAGTTGTCAAAATGCAAAAATGGGTATTATTTCTTTCTTTAAACATGCCATGTGTAATCGGTTCACCTTTTGTACTAATCCGTAGCGATTCATGTTTAAAGAAAGAAATACCCTGGGCCTCTTAGGCATTTTGACAACCACTCCGCACCGGGTCACAGTTGTGGGGCCCCGAAGTGAAGGAAAGGAGAAGAGCCAAAGTTGCGGTCGGGGGCGGGTTGGGGGGGTGGGCCTGGGGGGGCACGCAATAGGAGAGAGCCATTACGAGGGGGCCGTGCCCGCACCACAACTAAGCAAATAGAGCAAAAGACAATGATAATGTGCCATAATAATAATGGAAATGGCATTGTACTCACATTAATGCCTTGCTTTGGCTCGCGCCGTGCGAATGGCCTCACGTGCAGTTCACACTGCGCATGACCATGACACGACCCTCCCTGCCCCGCCTTTACCAAAAGGAGACACCCAGGCGCTAAGGCAGGAGGAAGTAGATGGAACCTTACTTTCAGAACGTTCTCGATCCTCTATGGATGTCGACTTTGCTCCAAGTGCCTGTATATTAATACATATATTATTAATATTTACTGGCCAGCGGCGTACTGACAAAGACCATAAGACCAGGGGGCCCTTGGAAACCATGGGCAGGGCAGGCTGTTCTACCAAAAGTAAAGCTATAAACTAAAGTACCACTGACACTGAGGGGCCCCCCACGTGACTAGGAGCTCCGGGGCCCCCCCGCACTGCATGGGCTGCGGGGCCTTACGTTACGCCACTGCCTCGGCTTCCAGGCTGGGAGCTGGAGCGCTGAGGTCAGGTGTAACTCAACGAGGAGTGTCGAAATAAAAGATGACTCACAGAGAGACAAGTCAGGTCCCGGGCCGCGCTGTGATTGGCCGACGTCACGGGGGTGGCAGCCAATCACAGCGCGGCCCGGGAATGACGTCACGGGGGTGTCCCGGGCCGGCAGCCAATCGCAGCGCGGTCCGGGACAAAGGGGCGGGGCTTAAAAAAACACCGCGAAACGCCCCCGAATCGCGTTTTCTGGAGAAAGCGCGATTGACAGCCTCTGTCTCCCAATGACTAGCCTCCATTTATGGAGCTAGCCAATGAGAGGCAGAGGCGGGTCATCGATCATATATAGAACTCAATAGGTTTTTTAGCGAATGCTCACTACGTGAGCATTTGCAGGCAAAACCTAAAAAGGGGGACAAGTCTGCAGCAAGTAACTACCGTCCGATCAGTTTACTCGACTCACCAGTTAAAATCCTGAGCAGAGTGTTGCTGTTCAGGTTGGAAGAGTGGGCCGATGAGAAGGGGATTCTGGCTAGCTCACATTATGGATTCAGGAAGGAGCGTGGTACGCTAGATCAATGCTTAAATCTAGACTTACTTATTGGCAAATACACCAAGGCTAAGCGTGGCATTTTATATCTTTACTTCGCTGATTTGAGCAGCGCGTTTGATCTGGTTGACCACTCCATTTTATGGCCAACTCTGTTAGAACTTGGTGCACCTGAGGAAATTATTTTCTTTCTTGCCCGACTGTATGAAAAAATGCAAGCTTGCGTGCGTTATGGGGTTAGTGGGGAGTGTACCCCAAATTTCAATATAAGGCGTGGTAAACGACAAGGTTGTGTCCTCGCTCCCTGCTTTTTACCCTGTTCATAAATGCCGTGGATTCAATTCTAAAAACAGTTAGAGCTGATGCACCTCAGGTCAAAGGTTCAGAAGTCCCAGTACTGCTTTACGCAGACAACACTGTGGTATTGTCCAGAACCCCTATTGATCTCCAGCGTCTGATGGATCGTTTCTCTGTTTTTATAAGGGACAGAAAATTATTAATCAATAAAAGTAAAACACACACGATGATCTGTGGGGCTAGGGCCAAAAACCATGTATTTTTTATTGAAGTGGTGAAAGTGAAGCAAGATGAAAAATGTTGTTATTTGGGTGTCATTTTTTCAAAGGACGGTAGTTGGTCCCAGGAACTTGTTAATGTACGGTCAAAGATGGCAAAAAGCGCCCACGGCATATTTAGATTCGCCTCTAAAATCGGCGATAGACGAATCAAAGATATGATGCAGATCTACCAGGCCAGGAGTGTTTCGAATGCTTTATATGGGGCCAGGCTGTGGGGCTATTCCAATGCAAATGGAAGAAAAATTTTTTCTTAAAAAACTCCTCTGCCTACCCACTTCTGCCCCAACTGATTTAATACACAGGGAAGTGGGGGCCGCTTACTTATCGGTATACAACTGTTACAACAAAGTTTTTACCACGCACTACCATTACAACGCAGGCATTACCACGCATACCATTACAACGCATTGCGCTGGGGGGCGCTCTAGGATAGGGAATAAGTATAATTTTATATCCAACACCTTCCCTAGTCTCCACGGGGACTGGAGTTGGAATATAAAATTATACTTACCACTATCCAGCACCTCTAAGCGCCATGCGTTGTAACGGTATGCGTTGTAAATACCGCGTTGTAATGGTATGCGTGGTAAAAGTATGCGTTGTAACGTCATACATCCTTACTTATCTGATCTTATATCATTACAGCCTCTAATGAACTGGCGCTCTATTTGGCTTAACCCCTTCCATGCTCATGACGAGCTCAGCTCGTCATGCAGCACAGTGCTCGTTTTAATTGTGGTCCAGCACAGGAGGGGAATCCTGCACGCAGCGATGTGGTTAAGGAGGGTACAGTCTTTAACCAACACATCATTAAGGACTGCCTTGATTTGGTTAACCATATCAAGATTCCATGGCTAAAGTATATTGTAGAACATTTTCGGGGAATTTATGGCCTAAATATTATTGAGGACCTGAGTGCTGCAGGAGATATCTCCAAGCAGGAGATGAAAAACAAATTCATGATGTATAGTGCTCAAAAGCGCTTGTCCACTAATGGCCACTTGACTACTCTTAACCTCTATAGTAAGTACACCGAATGTGAAGGTTTACAATTATACTTGAGCCAGGTAACTAGACCAGTCCACAGGTTTGTCCTTACGAGACTTAGGTTTGGGTTGGCTCACCATCTGGTGGCTTTCCCGCATAAAAAAAAATACCCTGTTGGCCCCTGTCCATGTGATGGACAATCTAAACAAAGCACGTTGCACTTTATGTTGATCTGTACTTTGTACAAGAACTTTAGGGTGGCCTATTTGAAACCTATGTTTATTAAATATGGTATTTATAAAATGTTGAAGAGGCCATGAAGCTGATTTTTAATGTAAATTATTCTCACATATGTTTTTTTACTGCAACCTTTTTATGTAAATCTATTCATCTCAGGAAAAGCATGATATTTTAAATTTTGTAAGTGGTTTTAATCTGCATATTGTTAATCTAATACATGTTGACTGTGTGCTTTTATGGTCATTATATTATATGAACCGAATAAAGCATCATGAAATGAAATGAGAAGCATTTTCAAGAATGCGTGCAAGAAGCCCTTGATATCCAGGGAGGTTGTATGAATGCAGGGTCGGATAAAAGAGGTGAGAAGAGAGGCGAGTGCAGCTGTGAGCGTGGGTGAAAGGTCATCTAGGATTTCGTTGGGGTGGGAGATACACCAAAGCTGGGTGTGGGGTGGTTCAGTGCTCCCTCTGGGAGGTTACTCTGTCCCTGAAACTGCCCACAAGCTTTGCATCTGGAATAAATCTGCTTGTGTGTAGCTTCCAACAGAGGTCCATTAGACAGGTCGAGTCTATAGGAGGGGGATAGAAGAGAGGTAGCCCCATCATCAGAAGTCTGTTCTTTCATCGCCTGAAAAAGACATCTTAGATCACAAAGTGTCTGGTAGGTCAGACCTTCACATACCTGAAGCCACCGGGATGTAATTGGCCTCGGCTGTACCTTCCCAAACTTCGGATGAGGCACTTGGAGAGCAAAGCTCAATGGGGCACACTTCTGTGATGAGCACAAACACACCCAATGCAGGAATGGCACAGGCTAGACTCCTATGACACAGTGCAACACTCACTAGCACTTACATTCAGCCCCTCCAGGACGTGGCACTCTTTTTCTGCCCTACCCTTTTCCAGACTTGGATATAGCCCAATACAATACAGAGATTTTGGGCGGATTGGGGGCGCCCCATTTTCTTAACGGACAGTTGTCCTTTTTTACAAATGACAATTTACGGCACCTTAAGCTTTTAAGTCAGTAGTCTTCAAAGTCCCTTATATCAGAGAAAACACAAATTTTGCCATCACCACTATCAGATGCTGTACTATTCCTGTTGTGTTGGCACTGTATGTAGTCTCAGTGCTAGGGCGGTTGACGTTGGACCTGGGGAATGTGGTACGAGTCTAGGCAACGACGCACAACATCCTGTGATTCTGGGCAAATCACTTAACCCAATTTCTTGGGTCTAGTTCGCGCTATGTAAAATGTAAAAAAAAATGTGGGTGACAAATATGTGTTTATCTGTGGTATTACAATTTGCACAGTAGTAGCCTGTTATTTAAAAATGGTAATAAAATTATTTAAAAAATAAAAATTTCTGGATTTCTGTTCCCTGTCTTTATTAGGTTCAGCCTGGTACACAGGGACCTCTGAGCAAACGCTAGGTTTCCCTTCTCATTTCTGTCCAGTGGAACTACATTTTTCAAATCAATTTTGCTGTGTTCAACTCAGTTCACTTATAAATTTGGAAAATCCATCCTAATTATGTGACCTGCAACTTACTGAGCATATGTTTGTACTTTCTCTTCCATTTTGACCAGTTAATGATTATATTCAGTCACATCCTTCACTGTTCCTCCTGGTGTCGCCTATTGGCCATCATGAGGAACAGGGCATCCCAGCAAACTATGTCCGCATCCCTTCCCCTGTGACCCAGCAACAGACATCACTGCTATACCTCACCTTGGACCACATCCCAGATCTGCCCCTGAGAGATTCCAAACTCTGGCTTAATGTTTATCCAATCATGCTGTGATTACTTCTCTGGTACCAATATTGTAACCTAGTTCCAAACCGTGTTACATTCCATTGCACCTCCTACCGTTTGAATGGTTTCAAATTTGGGGCTGTATTTTCTTTAAAGAGGTGAAATCTTAAGCAACATTTCCAAGTCCTACAACCCTAGTAAAGATTTATTATATATTTTGCGAATGAGCAGAAGTTGTATAAAGGTTTGTGCAGCAAACATTGTTCCAAAATAAGATGTGTGCCTGGTCAATCGTGCTCAGTATTGTTCTACATAAGAGCTTCAGATAGAACACATCTTGGCATCCAGCTTCATCTTCCATCTGCGGTTGGTGGATTCGGCAATTCCACTCCTCCCCAGAGAGCCCACTCTGCATTCAACATGGAGTTGGAGGTCTGGACACCTGAAGTGGTTGAGCAGGGGGTCAAAGAAAGAAAAGTGGAAGCAGATCTAATCTAAAAAGTGTATAATGTGGGCACAGTACAAGTGATGCCTCTTTTCAAAGCCTGATCACAGACTGCAGAGGAGACGTTCATGAAACTGGGACATAGGAAGAGACGGGGGCCACATCTTAAGACAAACTTTCAACCGAGAGATCTCACAACCCAAGAAGGCTCAACTCTGCCTCTCTCAGTAGACACACACGTGGACGTCAGTGCTGAAGGCACAGACGTTACATCCGAAGGCACCTCTCGCACTACCTAGCCTTTCCCTCAACTGCACATGTAGCAGAGGCAATAACACTGATGGAAGAGCGAGTTTACTGCAGTACCTAGTTCAGGTGCAAGCCTAGAGTCTGCTGGAATCCCTTGTCCTCCCCATGACCCCGTGCACCTCTGAGCTCCGTGCCTGCTTCATAGCTGTCTTGAAGACTTTTCTTGTCTGCTTGTTAAATAAACAAGCAGATAAGAAAAGTCTTCACGACAGTCGTGAAGCAGGCAATCCAGTCCGGACAGGCCGGACCAAAAAGCCAAAGAGAGGCAACCCAGATAGCTCATTTCCAATGGCAGGCCACCGTTTAGCATAAACGTTGATGCCAGCCAATGGAAATGAGGGGCGGGGCATAAAGCCACTTTCTTAAACTACTCCTTAACAATAAATCTCGCAAGGGGAGCAGCACATGCGCTGCAATGCGAATTTGTGCCTGAATAGCCTATAGCTCATATGAGCTACATATAAAAATAGCGAATATGCATTAATCTCCCCTGGGCTGCAGGGCATGGATGCAGGCTCGAGGCTGCCGGTGGTGGGCTGCAGCCTGCAACCAGTGTGTGCCTCACAATGACAGAGCCTGACTGTGGCTGCCTTACCCAAAATTATGGCTGGGATTGCGTGCTGCTGCTGCAGTTTGACCCCGTTAGTTTTCACTTAGTTCAACAGTGTGTGCTGTGAGCAGTTGAGCAGTACGTGTGTAGCAGATGTCGCCAATCTATGAACACTTAAGGGCACGCTGGATGACAACAGCAGTCGCTGAGACAATATGTACCTTTATAATTGGAGGAAGTAAAGTACAGGAAGTCGCTTTGGGAGACTTTAGTAAACAATCCATTGGTGAGGACGGCATTTAATGTGGTGAGAACATGGCTCCTCTAAATGCAGACATTCAGGCCAGCGAGCAATCCAGAGTAAGATGGGTTAACACAGGCAAGGTGATACCATGATAGTAGGAGCAGAGAGAGAGAGGGGTGGCGAGAGAGAGAGAGGAGGGAGAGAGAGAGGGAGGGGGAGAAAGAGAGCGCAGGAGAGATGGAGAAAGAATATACTTGTTGATTTCTGGGACATATGTATGGTAATGTAGTGGACGAACATGAAAGATACAGTATCTGTACAACCAGGATAGCCCCAACGAGTGCAGGTAGGTGGGAATAGGAAAGCATGGGCAAGGCATGACTAGAGAACCAAGCAGCACAAACCATGGGCCTGAGGCAGCATGACACCTGAAAGCCTAGGCATGCTGTGACCAAAAAAAGAGGGCCCGTCCACTCTGCCTATTCCTTACATTTGAAATGTACATTTACAGCTGTAGAAGTGAGAGAATGCATTTCATGAAAAGGAATATAAAGTAGGGTTGCCAAAGAAAAATGCCAGCCATTTGTTGTTTAACCCTTTCCATGCTCATGACGAGCTCAGCTCGTCATGATGCACGGTTGAGCTGTGCTGATGAGGAGCTGAGCTCGTCATGATTTATGGACTTTAGCAATTTCCAGCATAGGAAGGGAAAACTGCTAGCAGCCAAGGTGTTAAAGACACTGAAAGACCTTGTCTTGACACTAAATACGGTTATAGATAAAAATGTATGTATTCATTTTTGTAATGTGACTTTTCTGTCTTTGTTCCCTTTAATTAGCAGTCATGGATCATTCAGGCAGCCCTAGAACACAAGTAAAAGTGTTTTCTATTTCTATTTGCTGTTCAAAGTATGCACAGATAAGTGCTGAAAATACAGCTTTAGGAGACTGCTTATTTTTGTCCTGTCTGGGACATCAAAATAATGAGCTGGCAACCCTAATCACAAGACTGGAAGTTTGTTGCAGGATCAGCACATTGTTTCCTACACCTTCAATCCCTATTAGTGCCAGAATAACAATAGTTTAACTTATACTCGAAACCTTATGCTGCCATCAATAACATGCTAAGTTACTTCAAGTGTCCAGGAATGCACCCTGCATTCAGACAACTCACTCCCCATTCTCACCCTTCACTTTCAGGCTCACCCTGCACTCACAGCGATCACAATGCACTCCAACTGGTCACCATGAACTCACACCATTCACCCTGCACTCACAGTCATTACTCTGCACTCGCATTGCACTTGCGCTGTTCACCCTGACCTCACCCTGCAGTCACACAAGCACACTACTCACCCTGCACTCATGTCACACTTCACTCACATGTCCCCTTCACTGCTCAATGTGCAATCTCACTTAAACAAGCCCATCACTACCATGCATTCATTCGTCCAACTCTGCATTTACATATGGTCACCTCACTCACCCTGCAGTAACTCCTCTTACCCTACTCTCACACTGTTGCATCACTCACTGTGTGCTCTTTAATGTATGTCTACTCAGGACCATTAACTTTAAACACTAGCCATAGTATTTTCAGAATGGACGACTCCGTGCAGTAATCACCAAGGTGGGATTATGAACAAAATAAATACCATAAAGGGACGTGCAGAGATGAAAAACAAAATAGTTTGCATATCTCTCACCTCTTAAGCCACTGCTAAGTGCTGCATCCTATTGCACAATAAGCTGCATGCCACCCAGTCAGTGGTCCTCATGCACAACATTGAATGGGAACACTTCTAACATAGTATCAAATTCAAAACAAAAACAACTCTCTTCCAACCATACACCCTACGCACATTGCAGCCGCGGTGCGTCCATTGGGGCGTAGGGGCTTAGCCCCACTAAGCCACATGGACGCACCGTCGACAAGAGCACAGCAGCACACCAAAAATAATATTTGCATACATTGGATTGGGAATTATAACGGCAGCGCAGCGCTTCCCGCAGGGAACCCGGGACACACCCGATGAATCCGGAGTGTGCACGGGGGGTGGGGCAGGCTGGTCTGCTGCAGCTTGAGTGACAGTCCACACTCAGCTGCAGCAGGCAAGCAGCAGTACTGCGCATGTGGAATTTTGGGCTGTAACTTGCCTGAGCATGCGCGTTATTAGGCTCACTGAAGTTCGCCTTAGAGAGGGACCGCAGCTGCCGTGCTGATTCTTACAGCAGCCGGACGCAGTCCCCGCGGTTACAAAGGGCGAGTAGTCAGGTTGCCCCCCTGGCCAATCCTGGCGCTGCATGCAGTGCCAGGATTGGCTGGTCCACCACAGAACGGGCAGGCAATCCATTATTGGATGCCGCGCGTGGGTGGTGGCACACTGCCTCAGCCTATGGCCAATCACTGTGTGACTTCATGTGAAGGCATGCAGTGATTGGCCACTGGAGGACGTGCGCGCTGCTGGTGTGACGTTCCTTCCTAGTCTAAGCTTGCCTCGTCATGAGCAGGCAGCAATCAGCAGACCTCCTGCCTCAGTCACATCACGAGTTGTTGTCACGGCCCACGGGACCTCCTGGTCAGGCCTGCTCCTCGTTTGATTAAATTCCCTGCTAAAAAAGACAAAAAGTAAGATCTAGCGCTAGTAGCAGATTCATGAAGTAGCCAAGCTTCAGGAATGTGTGTTAGGAGACGAAGTTCTTTAGGCAGTTGATCTTCTTGGGTTGTAACTGTAGGATTAAGAAAATGCGGCTCCAGGAAATTCCATGGTCAGCCAAGCATCTCAGCCGTGTGGGGTGTGCATGTGGTCTGGTGGTGAGCAGGGAAAGATTTGCTGCAGGTTTGATTGACGTTGTCTGGTCGAGTGTGTCAAAGATGAGTCTGCTCAAATATGTTGCAAAATAAATTGCCTGTCGTTTCCCGCCATAGCAGACAACCCGTTATGCACAGGCTGAAAGAACCATTTAGAGTCAGTTAGCATGCTGAGATAGTCTAACAAACCTCTGCTGACTTTCGTCCGTATTTTGTAGGTAAAAAGCCTTCTCTGAACAAAGGGCTGCAGGGGTTTGTGTTACACCTCTGCAAAGCAGCAGGTAATCTCTTTATGTAGCTAGAAAAATGCATGGATAATAAGCATCGCAATTTGTTGTAGCTGGTATATTTCAGAACTTTTTTTGTAATAAAAAAAACATTCTTTTTGGTGTTCATGTTGGTGCTGTGTATGAAGTCTTGCAGGAATGTTTTGATTGGTTCAGATGCTCCGTCCACCACAACCCCCTTTTGTACCACTTTGTTCGCTATAAGTTAGTAGGGTATGCTCAGACGTGAGTCCCTTGCTCACTTTGCCACTGGATTAAAGCAAGCCAGGCTGAAGACGGCAGAAATGCCAGAAACCGGTCCTCGGAAGCTTGTTTCCGGTCCAGGGAAGGCATGGCTTGGCAGTTCGGGCTGGACCGCTCCCATGAGGCACAGGGTCAGACTGATTTGCATATGGCCATGCCTGAACTGAGGTGGCAGAGTGGGCTAAAGAACGGTGATGGATTAAATCCAGATCTGTTGACTGGGTGTAAGTGTTTTGATTGGTTCAGATGCTCCGTCCATCACCACCCCCTTTTGTACCACTTTGTTCGCCATAAGTTGGCAGGGTATGGTCAGACGTGAGGCCCTTGCTCACTTTGCCACTGGATTCAAGCAAGCCAGGCTGAAGACGGCTGAAATGTCAGAAACTGGTCCTCGGAAGCTTGTTTCCGGTCCAGGGAAGGCATGGCTTGGCAGTTCTGGCTGGACTGTTCCCATGAGGCATAGGGTCAGACTGATTTGCATATGGCCATGTCTGAACTGGGGTGGGCTAAAGAACGGTGATGGATTAAACCCAGATCTGTTGACTGGGAGTGAGTGTTTTGATTGGTTTATATGGTCCGTCCATCACCACCCCCTTTTGTACCACTGTCTTACTGTCTTCGCCATACTAAATTGGAAATTAGACAATTCGCTTGCCTCTTCTTTAGCTGTATTTATATACGTCTTATTTTTGCTTTGATAATGTTTTTTTAAATAAGTTCATTGAACCGCTTCTATAAGATGTTATCTCGTGAGTCACTTATTATGCTCTACTTTCCTTCTGCATAAGCCGATTTGCTAGGATTCCCGCAATGTCCGTCATTTAACACTAGATCAGATCATGGAGCCATTACCTGGCCTGTCATGCGAAAACTCGAAGCACCTGAGGCATAATCCCAAAGAGGTGCTACTACCCCTGTCTAAATTGGCACAAAACTCGGAAAATATTGGTGCGCTTTACACCAGCACCCGTTCCTTACATTGCTGACGAATGCAGACAATGGCAGGCAGCTTTGAGTCGCGGGCGGCTATGCTGGATTACATAGGATGCGGTGGCGGTTTGTTCCATGATTTGTTCTGGCGCCCACTACTATCATTTAAACTGGTGCCTGCCAGCTGGAAGGAAAGGGAATTGGAAAATAAACGCCTTTGCATAAGGTATCTACTGAAATTCCCCAGAGGGATTTGTTGTCTGCTTGGTGCCAATACATTTAAGAAAGATGTGGGGCTATTCATGAGCATATATGCCAGGGAGTTCAGAGACACACTTATATATTTGAGGTGTGAAATGTAGTGACCTTTCAAGCATTGATTTTGGGTATATATTGTAGTGTCTTTTTGTAACATGGAGGCTGTAGTCGAGAAAACTGGAAGGCACGACACTCATGTCAAGGTGATTCAAGGGTGTGTCTGATCTTCCAACTTGGTGTCAAGAGTTGTCAAATTTACGGACAGCGGAAACTGTTTCATCACTTCTTGTGATATTTATAAACCACATCAAATTCAGGGAAATGTGGACACCATTATCATGAAACCTCTAAACATTTGCCCTTTCCTTGTAGTGAAAAGTATTAGCGAGGGAACGATTGATTGATTTTAATTTCTCAGTCAAAGCCGAAGGGAGCCTGTTTTATCACCCTCACGCTTTTACTTTATCCAGATGTGGGCTTATGTAGTTCCCAAAAACAATCACCAGCAGATTTACACATGTGCTTAATAGCCTTACGCAGAAACGAAATACAAGTTTGCTAGATGGGGTGCTCCGAGAACTGCCTGATAGTTAATGGCGTGGTTCGGGCATGGGAAACTGTTGATTGGCCAGCTACCACAAGCACAGGCGAGGGCCTTAAAGGACAGCGCTGAAGAGTACATGAATACTGACACGGAGAAGATAATCTGGATATTGAGCCCTTGCCAGCGTCACCCCATTTTCACGTTGTTTTGATATCTTCCATCCATCTTACCATTCTGCCGCGATGTGCATGAGGCACTGCAGAATTTAAAGTGCCAGTGGGAGAACAGTGTTCTTGTTTCTTAGAGATTGCAGACCAGCACTGACTATTAACCAGAACCAGCCTCCCACACAGGCAGGGCATCACTCAGGGTCACACCTACCCAAGAACCACGAATTCTGTGTTGTGGTGTTATGCTGCTATCCGGCTCTCTCTCCCTTTCTGGGTACCGTACCTCCCCCCTTAAATCCAACTCCTCTTACTCTGTCTGTCTGTCAGTCTGTCTGTCTGTTTTTCTCTGACTGCAGCACCAGTCCACTTGTGCTTCCTTAACCCTGTAATTTGCACAAACCACTTGGCCTTATATGTTTAAGACCGTCAGAGGGGCGAGTTCTGCAGGCCTAGTATTCAACACTGTGTGCAGTGCTTTATGTCCCAGGGATGTGTGTTTGTGTGTGGATGTGAGCTTGTGGGGGGCCGGGGGGCTGTCTGTGTGAGTGTGTGTGTGGATTGATGTGTGGGTGGTGTGTGTGTGAGTCTGTATGTGTGTGCGTGTGTTTTTGTAGCTCTGACAAACTTTCTCTATGTCTCTCCTTCTTTCCCCTATATGACAATGACGTCAACTAATCCTAGTCCCTGTTGAGATTATACTGCATATTTGGCCCTGAGATGGAGATACCGTGAGCGGAAAGTGCTCAGTACCAGGCCTGTCAAATACAAATATTTTAGTTCAACATGGTTGATGAAATAATGTACATTTTATGTTACATTTAATGCATGATTTAAGCAATACTACGTTTATTGCATGATTTAAACAAGGTGTATTTTTAACCAATAAATGCCTTAGGTGTCTGGAATGTAGCTTTTCTGAAATGAAGTCAATTTTGAAAAAAAATGAAGAATTTGAAGAAGCAATTTAAAATGAGCGTGTTGTGGGATTGTTCTCTAAATCTCTAATTAAAGGCAGAATTTACGGTATACTATCCACATAGCGTTAGAGGGAGGGAATCCAGATAGGTATTTTGTTTCCTCATTTTTGTACCTCGTCCAATCACTGAAAGAGAGATGTGCTGATTTCATTTACAAAAAGTGAATGCTGCTACTTGTTTGTTAAATAAAAAAAATACTGAGTGAGGTATTGTTATCTCTGTTTTTAAAAGTTTTCTAGTGTTTGTTCTACTTGGGAACTAAACAGATTCTACTGATCAAATGTCAATTTAAGTACATTCTCTTTCACCTAAACACTATAAACTGTGTGGAAAGACATGAGTGATAAAGCCACATGCGTTCTAATGGAAACGCGGTAAAGGTAATGCGTGGTTCCGAATGCTTTGTGAAGGCTGTTTCCCAACTGCTGTGCAACTTCTTCTACTCTTAGAGCTGAGATTTTCATGAAAGTCTTATAGTCTGAATTCAGCAGCGTAATAGGACGGAATGTATGAAGCTCTGTGGTTATACTGAATAAGCAGCTACCTATGTTATGGCATCTATTAATGTAATAACTGCACTTTCACAATGCTTTATTAACCTTCCTGCTTTCTCAAATTTGCTTGAAAATGCACAATTTTGCTTCTCTTTTTTCAAAGATGGTGGTTCGGCCTCGCTCGCTTCGCTCGCTCGCTACGGTGCACTATGCAAATCAGTTTACGCCTCACTACTTTCAAATGTCACCAGCCGCCCCTGGCATGTTGTAGCTTGCTACTCATTTAGGCAAGCGCTTCAGTGCTCCACATAGGGTTAGTAGGCCCTCTATCAATATAGCACTACAATACATTCAAGACCACTCCATCCCCTGTCTTCTTGGCTCTGTCCTTTAGCTCCGGCCTCCTTGCAGCCTTCCATTCAAATTATGCTGTCTTGCATCTGCCTTCAACTCCTGCATTCTTCGCTCTCACAATCCTCATCCAACTGTTGAGTGATTACCTTCTCAATCCCATCCCTTCTTGTTTTTTTATGTGGTTTTTTTACGGAGTTTCAAATACCACGAACTTGACCCGAAAGTATCGCACGACATAGCACCAGTTGCGTTACATGAGGACACATTCATTTTTGTTAGGCACAGGGAGATTAAGTGATTTTCCCAGTATCACAGGATGTTCAGCGTCATTGCAGAGACTCGAACCCGGTTCCACAGATTTGCTGGTATGAACACCATAATCCAATGCTTTCATTTCATGATGCCTTCAGAAATCCTCAGAGCTAGTGAGGGGGAGTTGTTTGAAGCAGCCAAGACCCTGGCAGTTCATTACGAAAAAGACAGTGTTGAAAGAACAAATACAACTTATCTCAGGTGGCACAATAAAGGATCTAGCTGACCTTTTATTTTTGAGAAACCATGCAATTCTGCCCAGTGTTTTTGATCTTGCAACAGCACTGAAACTTTTTCTAACAATTCCGATTACTCTAGCCAGTGCAGAAAGGTCATTTTAAAAGTTAAAATTATCTCCAAAGCACAATAATGCAGGAAAGGCTGTCTGGGCTTGTAACTTTAAGCATCGAGAGTGATCAAGCAAATAAAATACATGTGAAAGGTTTAACAGAAGAGTTTGCACGAGAAAGGAAAGAGGCAAACATTCTTTCATTCAAGTACATCTCTCCTATTCAGTGAACCAAGCAGTAGTAGCCTTCAGCCACCAGTCTAATTTGCCAGTCATTCTTCCTGGTGTAAGCAGTCTTCAGCCTTGTGTTCACTCTTTCAGGATTGTTTTCTGCTGTACCAGCCTTCAAACTCTGCAATACATTTCATCAGGCTCCTGTAAATACTGTTCCTACTTTAAGTCTGATTTTCTAAATATATTGGTCCTTTGAATCCCATGAGAAAGAAGTAAGTAATATGGTATTCTGTCAGTATATCATACTTTAAATATAGTTCGCTTATATATAGGCTACCTCAATATTCTGAACATACGTTTACAGAGGCAAGAAGAAATGTATTCAGTTTGACCTGACATTTATGCAATCCCTTGATATTTTCTTTTGCACAGACAAAAGGGGCATCATTTGAGTAAACAGCTTTGTTTATTTTGCTGCTGAGCTTGTTAATGTTTTGCCGGTCACTTAAATATTTGCGCCTTTATACACAAACTAAAGGGGCATACTTTGTCAAAACTGGTTTAATGTTCATGCTCCTACACTTATCGTTTGCAACTTTATGCACAAATAAAAGGGGCATTGTTTGACTGGACGGGTTTGATGTTTATGCTGCTACATTGTTATTACTTTACCAGGCACTTTGAAAAATGTATGCCTTCATGCACAAACAAAAGGAGAATTAGTCTGACTAAATAGGTTTGATATATTCATGCTGCTGCCTGCTGTACTTGTTACTGTTTTGCTAGTCACTTTGAAATATTTGAGCATTCAAAAAGGGAATTGTTAGTTTAAACTGGTTTGATTATTGTATGGTGCTGTAGTTGTTTATCAGTTGCTTTGAAATATATGTGCCTTTGTGCACACACCGAACGGGGAATTGTTTAACTAGCCTGGGTTAATTTTTGCATACTGCTCGACTTGTTTTTACCATGCACTTTGAAAGAATTTTTTCACCTTAATGCAAGAAGAAAGTTGGATTGTTTTACAAAACATGCTTGATTTTTGTATATTTCTGGACTGGTGATTGCTTTATTTTGCACTTTGAAAGTATTTGCACTTTTTGTTTGGCTTTACCAACTAAGGTTTGTTTAGATCGTCTTTATGGTACTTCCTGAAATGGTTTATTTTTATTCTACATGCAGTATTATTTATGGTGTTGCTTGCACTTGTCTGTAATACGTGTACCTTAAATCATGTATTTAGCATTGTTTACACTGCAGAAATGATAAATTAAAATAGACAAACATCTGCATCAATGTTCTGAAGCATCCAAACCGTTTTCTTCCTCAGCCTTGTTTGCCTGCCTGTTTTGCAATACTTACTGATAAAGGCATTATGATTGAAATTGCTTCCCCAGTTCACGTTATTATCATGCACAACCCTTGACAGTCTCTAGTGTGTGGCATGCAGATAATTCACCAGTCTATTTATCTTGACTTTCGCAGGATACTGAGTTATAGCTTGTGTACTTCTCATGTATATTGTCAGTCGAGTTTTTATGGAATTGCAGGTTTGGGTATTGACAATTCTATTTCAGACCCTTCATAGTTGTTCTTTGTTCTTCAGCCATAGGCAGTTCCTGAGACAATAGGATCACTCCTTGGCATTATTCTGATTGATACCTCAGTTAAATAACCTGCTTTTGATTGTATTGTTATAAATGGCATAACTTGCATGTTAAGAGCGTTTCCCACTTTCTCATTAGAACTTAGAGAAAGACAATGTAGAAGAATTTCATTTAAACGTTGGAGGTTTCAAATCAAAATATACTTAATTTCTGGTTGGTAGGGCAAAGTGGTAGGTGGTGGGCCGAGCCCCCGGGGTGGGCCCTCCATCTGCTTTGCAAGAGGGGCCCCCTCAAGTTTCGTTACGCCACTAATCTCCACTTTGAATGCAAGCTCGATCCTGGCTCGTGCTGTTGGTTGCTTTGCCCCTGTAATGACAGCATAGAATTAATATGCCAACACATCTGACTCGCTCCTTCTGCCCCTATGTTCGTAACACATCCTCCTCTCACCTTATGAGATGTCTCAGTGAAACCGCTGTCTCCCACACGATGCCGTATGTAACTCATCGGTCGTACGAACGCCTCTTAAACTTAGACGACGGGCACAACCGAGCCAGAAAATGATGAAAATCAACAACCGCCCGTAATAAGGACCGACCTCAATCCTTAGCTGGATGCCATCTTTCAATCTGTCTGAAACAGCTCACAAGCTGCCTTCTAACAAGAACTCACCATGCGCTGTGAATTACCAAACTACAGGCAAAACATCAACTCCTGTACTACCATGTCCTCCGACCGATGTGTAACGATGTCGACAGAAAATACCCATCTTAAATAAACGTCCTCCCTCACACTCAAAGTCACTGGAAATACGTAAAACGAAACAAAGTAAGAAAGGAAAGAGGGGGAGAAAAAAATAACAGAAAAAGAATAGGTGCAACCCTGCTAATTGACTTTAGATACTCTGGAAGAGGTGAATGTATAGGTGGAGAGCAGCAAACAATACATTACAATACATTTTTCAATCCTCTTCTTCTCGGACGTAGAAATGAGTCGATCACTATTGACAAAACTTTGAATCATAGAAAAACAACTGTGATCTATTTTTTCAATGATAATCTGAAAAAGATTGTCAAATGGAGAGCAGTATACAATACGTATGATATCCAACACTATTCAAACATTAGTCATTCCTCTTGTACTCGGACATGAAAATTGCTCAATCATTATCGACATGAACTGTAAATTATAGAAAACAGCCATAATCTATTTTTTTCTTTGAGACCTTTTGGATCCTGAGAATCAAGTCTCCTAATCCAAAAGATCTCCCTCTGCAACAGGGTTCTGGTGATATCTTTCCCTAGAGTGGGTGCTACAATTTTTATCACATGAAATTTTACCTGCGCAATCGTGTGTTTGGTTTCTAACCAATGTGATGCTAAGGTACTAGTTCTCTTCTTTGTTTATCGTGCTGTTAATAGAGTTTACCAGTACACTACAGTTGTAGGTGGCAACAGTGCACAGTGGTCAAATAGCTATACTTGAATGCAGATGGTTCTTGACAGGCATGTTTTAGGCAGCATGCACACCACTGCAGCACGGTAAACAAATAGTTAATTTTGGGTTAAAGTCTAATAGTAGGTGTGCTTCCCTCTTCGCCCGAGCGTCATCGAAATAGTTACTATCCAAGCCATCCTGTGAGGCCGTGGCATGCTGCTCTCTATCCTGCCTGCCAGCTCCCCGACCCCGTCCATGAGAACCTCTTCCTCTAGGGGCCGTGACTTTCTGCATCAACACTGGACACTTGCTACACCAATGTCCCTCCTCCCTGCAATACACACACTGATTTAGCCCCACTGGCATAGTATTCTCGCTAGTACACGAAAGCTGCCAGTCCGAACCACCACTCTGCCGTTCCCCTGAGAAACCTGCTGTAACAACACCTTTATCTTCAAATCCTTGTGCTTTTTCACCATCTTCTCCCTGTCCTAGGATCAGGTGACTGAGTCTTAAGAGACAGAACTTCACTCCTTTACCATGGAGTATAAACCCACTGTTCTCAGAAACGGGCCTCCACCCTTGGTCTAGTAACTACATCATGCTGATCCCGTAGCTCTGACATTTCAAGGTGATATGTGGGGTGGACCTCCCTCAGAAAAAACTGAGCTACTGTCTTCCAGCTCTTCTCAAGCAACCTACTCAAATAAGCAACTAACGTCGCAACATTACCAAAAACTTGAATAGGCGCCACATCAGCAACGTACACATGATCCTTAATTTCATAGATAATCTGCGGTGCTGCATCTTGGAAACACTGCTCCCAAAGTCCGATCAAAGTAGCAGACATGTGCTTAAGGGCATGCTGATGTACAAAAGGCTCATATTCCTTCATCACACTCTACACATCTTCCACATTGTAAATGGGGTTACAAACCCACTGGGCAGCCTGATTGGCTACGACCTTTTTCTCTTTATCCCCCCATCAGATTGTATCAGTGTCTGTCCCAGATGCTCCCTGACTATTTCCCAATCTCTGTCCCCCAGTCGACGCACTGGTCTCCCGCGACTCAGGGATGTTGGGGGATTAAAGAACTAGGTGGAAGTAGCAACAGAAGTAACAGTCACCAATGTTGCAGCTGGCTGGGACCTCAGGCGTATGTGCTGGGGAGGGGGATGCTGAAACAATAGGTGTAACTAAATGGAGTGTAGTCCTGGGACGGAGGGGCAGCTGGACCAAATAATGCAATAGACTAAGGGAAGTTGCTGACCCCACACTTTGACTTTTTATCTCCAAAGTTAAGAGAAAACTAACAAAGACTAATCTTCTGTTTGTTGGGTATATTTATTTTTACCCTTATAAATTTGTCAATTCTGTTTCCAAATTTTCATGAGTGTGAAAAACACTGTACAATAAATACACATTTACACATATATACACAACTACTTCACATTATACATATATACATTTTGTAAACAATCTTTTTCTGTAATACAATGATTTTTATCAACAAATAATTTCTCTCTGCAAGATAAATATCAGATAAGATAACCACAAAAACAATAAGCAAAAAATTGCTAAGAGAAAGATCAAAATCAAACTTTGAAAAATGAATCAAAGTAGCAATCAATGAAATCCTGTTGTCTTTCTTTTATGCCTGCCAACGCGTTTCAAATCCGGTGTTTACAAGTGCCAGATTCTCACCAGGGCTCTTTCGTTGTGGGTAGTCTAAACAAGAAGTGTAGAAGAAGGAAATTAAATAACTAGGGTTCTCTAGTTTCACATAGCCCTTAAGCCACTGGGTGTCACATCAAAACTGTTAGTACCTTCATTCATGGACGGGCGGTCCCGCTGGTCCACTTCTTCTAATATTACCGAAACAGTCCTCAACCTAATGTGCAAGTGAAAGAGGGGGAGTATTTACTAGTCTAGATTAAGGACAACTCAGTCAGAGTAGTACCAGGTTCAGGGGCCTCAAAATCCTACCTTATTTCTTTAGGCAAAACGTGTGTGCGAAGACCTCGATTCTTCGTGTGTCACAATCAACGCGATCTAAAACAGTAAACGGACATGGTGCTTAGTGCCCGGTTCCAGTAAAGCCTTAGTTTAAACCTGCGTCCCTGCCAAGTAACATACCTGACTTGCTCTTTCCGGTCGCGGGGTTTTAGTTGCTTGGCACTTTTTGTTCACCGCGCTGCTTTCACCAGCGTTACTTGATCACGCGGATTACCTAGGCGAAGCGCAAACTTATTATTGTAATAGAACGCGGTGCACGCGTTTGTGTGTGTGCTGCAAGAGAGCTCTCTCACCTGTCGATAACTGCTCCAGGACGGAGATGCGAACATTCTCTTAACGTGGCGGCCATGTTTGGTTCCTCCAATATAGGCAAACATCGCAATGCATTCTGGACAATGTAGTTGTTGGCCAGTTCAGAGTTGCCATCAGAGATTGATTCAGAGTCTAGATACTTCAGAAAGTGAGTTCAGCCCCGTCTGCGTGCTGGTAAATTTTGAATTAAGTAGGCCTCCTTTTTCAATAAAACCTGTTCTGTATTTGTCGCCAGTTTTGACTGATTCATACTAAACAAAACAGTCCACTTGAAGTCGTGTTCTCCATGTTTCTTTGAGCAAATAATGCTGTCATCCATTAATAAACTGGAAAATAAGAAAAAATGTGTTCAGTAGAACATTAGCAAGGGCCAGCGTGCCGCACTTAAAAGCCTCAAAGAAGACTCTACAGTGGTAATGAAACAGGCCGACAAAGGCGGTGCTGTAGTTATATGGCCTAGAGAGAAGTATTTAGCCGAAGGCTCCTCCCAGGTTAACAACCAGGAGTGGTACAGGAAGCTACAAGAAGATCCTTTACAACAGATACAGGCATTAATATCAGACATTGTCCAAACTGGCAGGGATAGTGGGTTTTTGGGCCCAAAGGAGGGTGAGTTTCTAGTGAAGAAGTTTCCAAGAACCCCAGTGGCATATTTTCTGCCTAAGATCCATAAAGATTTGAATAATCCACTGGGACGACCTATCGTCTCGGGTTGTGAATCATGCCTTGAACCTCTTTCCAAATATGTGGACTTTTTCCTAAAGCCTTTTGTTAATAAAGTCAAAGCATATTTGAGAGACACTACTGACTTTTTGACGAAAGTAGAAGGTACCCTGTTCGACCAAACAACACAACTCATGGTTACAATGGATGTTACATCCCTCTACACGCAGATCCCACAGGACGAAGCGTTGGAGGTGATGGAACTCTACTTGGACTCCAGAGAAAGACCACATAGGGTCCCTACATCCTTCATTCTCAAATTAGCGGAAATCACGCTGAAAAAGAATTATTTCCGCTTTAATGATGAGTTTTTTATGCAGATTAAGGGCACCGCTCCAGAAATGGCCGTACTCTCATGGCCGAATACAAAAAGAAATACGTGGAAGAAAACAATCCATTTAAACATCACATTGTACAATGGTTCAGATATATCGACGACGTGTGGCTCCTGTGGCAGGGGAGCCACAATGAGTTGTCTGAGTTCCGTGAATGGCTAAATTTGAAACACCAGGACATAAAATTCTCAATAGACTCTAGTTACGTGAAAATGACGTTTCTGGATGTCGAAATATCAAACGCTGAAGGCAAATTAAATTCTTCCTTGTATAAGAAAAGAACTGACAAAAACACCATCCTCCACTACAAGAGTTCCCATCCAAGGAACTTGAGGGCCAACCTGCCATACGGGCAACTTCTTCGTATTCGAAGAAATTGTTCTGAGGTAGGCCAGTACGGCCAACATGGACATAATTTCTGTGAGGAGATGATCCAAAGGGGCTACCCGAGGAAGTTACTTAAACATTCCTACAAGAGGGCACGTTACACTCCAAGAGAGTGCCTCCTTGAAGTCAAAGAAAAACGTGAGCTTGAAAACATGGTATCTGTCACCACATTTTGTCCAGACACCCACAAAATAAGACAAATGGTCCTTAAAAATTGGCACCTTTTAGAAGAACTGGAAGTGCCATTACCTCGTCCTATATTTGCATATAGGAAGAATCAAAACATTGGCCAGCAGATTGTCCAAGCTGATATAAGGTTACCAAAACTCAAAAATGATCTACTATCACAATGGGAAATGAAACCTGTAGAAGGACACCACAGATGTGGTAACTGCGTGGCGTGCGACACTACTATCGAGGGCAAAACATTTCAACATGCAAATGTTACTTGGAAGCATGAGTGCTTCTCCGATTGTAGGACTAAGTACGTGGTTTACGCGATTGTGTGCCCATGTCCCAAAATCTATGTTGGCAAGACGAATCAAAAAGTTAACGCCCGAATGACCCAACACAGATCACGCCTTAAAAATAAGGTCCTCACTGCGCCCCTGGTACAGCATTTTTTAGAAAATAAACATGGAGAACATGACTTCAAGTGGACTGTTTTGTTGAGTATGAATCAGTCAAAACTGGCGACAAATACAGAACAGGTTTTATTGAAAAAGGAGGCCTACTTAATTCTAAAATTTAACAGCACGCAGACGGGGCTGAACTCACTTTCTGAAGTATCTAGACTCTGAATCAATCTCCGATGGCAACTCTGAACTGGCCAACAACTACACTGTCCAGAATGCATTGCGATGTTTGCCTATATTGGAGGAACCAAACATGGCCGCCAAGTTGAGAGAATGTTCGCATCTCCGTCCTGGAGCAATTATCGACAGGTGAGAGAGCTCTCTTGCAGCACACACACAAACGCATGCACTGCGTTCTATTACAATTATAAGTTTGCGCTTTGCCTAGGTAATCCGCGCGATCAAGTAACGCTGGTGAAAGCAGCGCGGTGAAGAAAAAGTGCCAAGCAACTAAAACCCCGCGACCGGAACGAGCAAGTCAGGTACGTTGCTCGGCAGGGACACAGGTTTAAACTAAGGCTTTACTGGAACCGGGCACTAAGCACCATGTCCGTTTACTGTTTTAGATCGCGTTGATTGCGACACACGAAGAATCGAGGTCTTCGCACACACGTTTTGCCTAAAGAAATAAGGTAGGATTTTGAGGCCCCTGAACCTGGTACTACTCTGACTGAGTTGTCCTTAATCTAGACTAGTAAATACTCCCCCTTTTTCACTTGCACATTAGGTGATCCGTCCCCATACAAGGTTGAGGACTGTTTTGGTAATATTAGAAGAGGTGGACCCGCGGGACCGCCCGTCCATGAATGAAGGTACTAACAGTTTTGATGTGACACCCAGTGACTTAAGGGCTATGTGACAACTACAGAACCCTAGTTATTTAATTTCCTTCTTCTACACTTCTTGTTTAGACTACCCACAACGAAAGAGCCCTGATGAGTCTCTGGCAATTGGAAACACCGGATTCGAAACGCGTCGGCAGGCATCAAAGAAAGACAACAGGATTTCATTGATTGCTACTTTGATTCATTTTTCAAAGTTTGATTTTGATCTTTCTCTTAGCAATTTTTTGCTTATTGTTTTTGTGGTTATCTTATCTGATATTTATCTTGCAGAGAGTAATTATTTGTGGATAAAAATCATTGAATTACAGAAGAAGATTGTTTACAAAATGTATATATGTTAAATGTGAAGTAGTTGTGTATATATGTGTAAATGTGTATTTATTGAACAGTGTTTTTCTCACTCATGAAAATTTGGAAACAGAATTGATAAATTTATAAGGGTAAAAATAAATATACCCAACAAACAGAAGATTAGTCTTTGTTTATTTTCTCCTAACTTTGGAAATAAAAAGTCAAAGTGTGGGGTCAGCAACTTCCCTTAGTCTATTGAAACAATTGGTGTAGCAGGGAGACTGGTAGCCATTGTAGCCGCAGACGGAAAGGAAAGAGAGAGGACAGGAGGCTCTGTGGCCAAAACAGCTGGATCAATAGCAGAAGAAGCGAAAACAGCAGAGACAGAAGAAGCGGGTGGCTGAGGCTATGATAGGGCAGGGTATATTCTCTGCGGGTCATATGGAGGTGGGAGTCGGCGTATCTAACAATTCCTATACAAAAGTGTAATTCTCTTCTCGAGCTACATAAGACTTTTCACATTGTAATCAAAATCTCCTATCTGCATACTTTATTCCTTCTTCTATCTTCTCTCTATCATGTGCTACAGCCTATTGAGTCACTGTTTGCATTCTCCCCTTTTGGGCCTCTTTTTCTGCTTTCATCCGCCTCTGTTTGACTACTTTCTGCCATGTCCAGAGAGTATCAAATATAGACTGCCTACTTCTCCTTGCAAACAGTTTTTCCTGTAAGAACTCCATTCTCTGCTTATCAAAAGTACCTGTCAGTGGTCACTGCAACTCAGTATTGTCCCTCGTATTTTATTGCCATAGTGTACTAAACATAATAGGGCCAATGCCATGTTTAACATGCCTATCAAAATTCGGAGTGCATTCTGGAGGAGCTGGCTGGCTTTCTGCCAATCGAGCATCAGCAGAACTACAACGGCAGCCCAAACAAAACATTTCGCTGAAACAAGGCATTCGAAAAAAAACAAGTTCACTACTTATGTTTAACAAAGTATTTGCAAATACCTTTACCATAGTCGATCCTTAGACTGCATCAAATACAAATCAAAGTGGTGCCATGTTCATAAAGAACTCAAACAAATTCAAGTGCTTGTCCAAAGAGGGTCCTCAGACAATGTCAAATACAAACCAAAATGGCGCCATCTCCACAAAGAACCAAAGCAAACTCACTTGGTGCTCATGGGTCAAACAAATTTATTCTCCACTGCCGACCCTTCAGACCAAACGGTCAAATCGAAGGGTTTTGCCGTTCTGGACCCCATTTGGGATGACCTCTGGGCGAGACACCGCCCGGTTAGACAGACAGGGCTGCTGTGAGTTCAAGACTTTCTCGTGTAGGGATCCCTGGTCCGTCCACGGGCGAGGTTGGGTCACCCAATGGGGTCCCTGTTCTGGCGCCAACTGAAGAAAGTGGCCCATTTAGGGTCACTCGCAACGACCACTCAGCCTTCCATACAAATGAAGAGTTGGTCAGACAGTAGAGATTAGGTGACAATCTCTACTGTTTATTTATTAGTTACACTCGACCGGAGCCCTGTCTGCCCAGTCTCTCGGGGTGCTGTAGAGGACTGACTTCAGCAAGCATGGCGATACATAATAGACAATTCAAAACCAATAAAGACACGCCCCAACTGGGAATTTCCAGTTGGTAACTGTTGAACAAAGGAGATACATAAGGATGGACTTTGATCCTGAGACTGGGTACATGCTATCTCAGCGCCAAGATCAGTCTGCCTGTGCCCCCTGCTCTAAGGGTGGGAGCAGGCTTATCTAATGGGAAAGGTATGTACTCACAATTCTTTTTTATTTATTAGCACAGCGAAGCTCAACCTTGGAGAAACAAAAAATATAGCAGCTGCTTTCAGATGGCGTAGAGAGGAGAGTGAGACAGAAGGCAATTTCGATCATGGCTCAAAATGGAGGCTGAAAATAAAATGGTGCAGCGAATTCTAACTTAAGATATACGATGCATGAAAAAATCAGCAAAACATTTTTATTCCAACAACCTTAACCTAGCCCTGTAGTGAAAAATAAAATGATAATAACTAGGTTATTATCATTTTATATTTCCTTTCTCCTGCTCTAAGAGCAGTGTGGTGACGCTCCACCGCCTTAGCGGAGGAGCCACCCCTGTTGTGTGGAGCAAAGCTGTTCTGCAAAAAAAACAGATTTAATCTGTACTCAATTGCATTCAAATTTGCTCTGTGGGTGACGGGGAAACATGCAGTACTCCCAGCCAAAATTAGATCTAAAACGAACCCCAAGACCTGCCCAAACAACTAACAAACCGGGGATTTCTTGTGAGCTATGGAGTCCTCACTGGGCCTCATTTCCCAAATGAGAGACCCACAAACCGCCCTACCTCGAGCCATGTTTTGATGAAGCCAAACCAAAGTTAGCATTTACTGAAAGATTATAATGTACTTAATGCATCTGTATGGACAATTAATTCTTTGGAGTAGTTAGGACTTTGCAGAATTGGGGCAGTGCACATGGACTGCTTCTGGTCATCAAATGCCTTTTGACAGCTGACTGTCCATTGAAATTTCTTCGGCATTCTTTTAGGAGTTACGTCATTCAGGGGTGTCACTATGGAACCATACCCCTTGACAAATCTCCTATAGTACCCAGTCAGGCCCAAGAAAGCTCTGACCTGAGTCTGGGTGGTTGGAGCAACCCAGTCCATTATGGTCTGGAGTTTGCTCTGCAATGGTTGAACCTGGCCTCCACCTACAAGGTGGCCCAGGTACACAACATGACTCTGCCCTATCTGGCACTTAGTAGCCTTGATAGTTAGGCCTGCCTTCGGCAGGGCCTCCAAAACATTTTTCAGGTGGATCAGGTGATCTTCCCAGGTGGAGCTAAAGACAGCAATATCATCAAGATAAGCTGAGCTATTGTACTCCAGGCCTGTTAAGACTTTGTTCACAAACCTTTTAAATGTGGCAGGTGCATTTTCTGATGAAAGGGCATCACCACAAATTGATAATGTCCATTAGGGGTTGAAAATGCTGTTTTTGGCTTTGCATCATCAGCAATTCTGATCTGCCAGTAGCCAGCTGTTGGATCAAATGTGCTCAGAAGGTTGGCAGATGCCAACATATCTATGAGCTCATCTGCTTTAGGAATTGGATAGGGATCAGTCCTAGTGACTGCATTGAGATCTCTGTAGTCTAAACAAAACCTCATCTCTCTTTTACCACCATGGGTGTGAGGTTTGGGTACTAGGACTACTGGACTAGCCCAAGCGCTATCTGAAGGTTCAATTACTCCCAAATCCAACATTTTCTGGACTTCTGTCCCGATACAGTCCCTGACATGATCAGGTTGCCTATAAAATCTTATTTTTAACAGGCAGACTGTCCCCTGCATCCACTACATGAGTGCACCAGGTAGTCTGACTTGGAGTCAGTGAAAACCTAGGTCTGTACTGTTGTAGAACTTGTCTGCAATCTGTTTGCTGCTGATCAGTGAGGCTGCCTGCCAAGGCTACTCCATCAACTGATCCATCATCAGGGTTCTGAGAGACCAGGTCTAGGAGAGGGTCACTCTCTTCCTCCTGTCCTTCATCAGTAGCCATGAGCAATCCCATGTCTGCCCTGTCAACATTTGGTTTCAGCCTGTTGGCATGAAGCACCGTTTGGGGGCTCCTGGGAGTTCCAAGATCTACCAAGTAAGTAACCTCTCCTTTCTGTTCAATAATGGTGTGAGGTCCACTCCACTAGTCCTGGAGAGCTGCTGGGGCCACAGGCTCCAACACCCACACTTTCTGTCATGGCTGGTAAACAGTCAGTACAGCTTTTTGGTCATGCCAGGCTTTCTGTAATTCCTGGCTAGCCTCAAGGTTTTTAGTTGCCTTTTTCATGTACTCAGCCTTCCTGGAGCGGAGACCAAGTACATAGTCCACAATATCCTGTTTAGGGGTTTAAGAGGTAACTCCCATCCCTCCTTCACCAGACAAAGTGGTCCTCTGACAGGGTACCCAAACAGATGTTCAAAGGGGCTGTAGCCAACCCCCTTCTGTAGAAACTCTCTGTATGCAAACAAAAGGCAGGGTAGCAGGCTATCCCATCTCCACCTGAGCTTTTCTGGGAGACCCTTAATCATACCCTTTAAGGTCTTGTTAAATCTTTCAACTAGACCAGTGCACTGTGGATGATAGGGTATGGTGAACTTGTAATTCATTCCACACTCCTTCCTCGTTGCAGTCAAGTAGCTGGACATAATGTTTGCATCTCTGTCAGATGCTACCTCCTTAGGGAAACCCACTCTTGAGAAAACTCCCAAGAGGGCTCTTGCCACAACAGGTGCTGCAGTGGTCTTAAGGGGAATTGCCTCTGGGTATCAGGTGGTGTGATCCACTACCACTAGGATAAACCTGTGCCCAGATGCAGTTTGGGGATCCATTGGTCCAACAATGTCAATCCCTACACGTTCAAAGGGAACCCCCACCACATGTAGTGGTATACGGGGGGCCTTTGTAGTGCCACCTGCTTTGCCACTGGCTTGGCAGGTTATACAGGAGTGACAAAACTCCTTGGTGTCTTCAGACATGTGGGGCCAGTGAAAGTGAGGGACAATTCTGTTCCGAGTCTTGTTCTGGCCCAGGTATCTGCTAAGGGAATATCATGGGCTAGTGTCAATAGGAAGCCCCTGAATGCCAAAGGTATGACCAACCACCAGGAAGCACCAAGCTTGGGGTCTCTACTCTCTCAATACAGGAGTCCATCATCCCAATAGAAGTTATGGGTATCACTAGGATTCCCAGCAGCCTCAGCAGCAGCTGGCTGTCTGAGGGGTTAAAGTGAAGGGCAGCTCAACTGCGCCTGACTCAGATCTGCCCTTGAAGTGCCCCCTGTCCCTAAGAACTCAACCTGATCAGGCTCAAGCTCCTCTGGGACAGTTCCTTCTTCAGGCTCACAATCAGCTTCCTCAGAAGGCTGATCCTCACTCTGAGTCAGGGGGGAAGGCACTGCCTTAATCCTACTGCTCCTTTTCTTGGTAGGCAACTGGACCATTATTCCAGAATCCAGTGCCTGTCCAGTGTTAGACTTTTTGACCTGTGACCTAGTCACTGCAAGGACATTTGCGGAGATACCTAACATTTCTGCATGGGTACTATACTCCACTTCAGATCAGACTGAAGTCTCTAGGTCATTGCCAATCATGCATTCAACAGGGAGATCTGCACTGATCACAACCTTCTTAAGGCCAGTTACCCCTCCCCAGGAGAAATTAACAACTGCCATACTATGGGTGGTACTGACGTTGCTAGCACTGATCACATGGTAAGTCTCACCAAGTATGACTTGTCCAGGGTCCACCAAGTCTGGTGTCACCATTGTGACACTTGCCCCTCTGTCCATGTAGGCGTCAACCTTTTTGTCATTAATTAAAGGTGTTTGTCTATACTTGCCCAGGTTACTGAGACTCACAGAGGAGGTCATATCCATGCCTCCACCACAGACCAAAATGGATCACTGACACAATATCGAGGTCAAGAATATCGAGTTACAAAAATATTGAGGTAAAAATATAGAATACCAAAATATCGACCTCCTATCTCCAAACAGGTAAGTACAAAAATATCTAATCAAAAATATCGATGTAAAAAATAGTTAGTCAAAATATCGAATTTTTAAAAATGCTTTAAATTAAATAAAAATGAATGAAATAATAAATATAATTAACTTAAACAAACTTAAACAACTTAAATAACCTTAAAAAAATATACAAATTAATTTGTTAATACATTTATATAGGCCTGGGCGGAGAACTACGCTCCGTTCGCGGAGTTTGCGAAGTTTCGGCAACTTCGCACTTCACGGAGCGCGCGAAGCTGTCGCCTACTTCGCAATCTACAGTGTAGCGTAGTAGTTTTTCATCCTCGCGCGCTCAATAGCATTCCCGCGTGCGCGGTAATGACTTACCGTGGTTCTGCGTTCGCTTTCTCGCTTTTCTCTCCCGGTCGCGTTCGCTACGATGTTTGGAATCCGGCCGCACAATCCAACCCGACTGTTAGAACGCGATAACGTCATTCGGACGCGCGAACAACTGAACAAGTAGTTGTGTTCCCGAACAAGACGTGCACCGCGCGAACGCGTTATTCGCGACCCGAAAGAGGAAGTAGGGGACGCGGGCGGGCGGGACAATTGCAAAAACAAGATGGCCGCGCCCATAGCCCACCACATGGGTACGGTCGCACGCTACAATCCCCCGAACACGCAGACAGCGCCCCGAACACGCACTGCGCGCTCCCGAGCAAGAAAAACGGCTCGCGAACGGGACCAGCAAGCTACTACGCAAGCTCGCGAAGCTACGCGAAGCTCGCGTAGTGCGAGAACGGCTTCGCGTAGCTTCGCGGAGTGTGGCTACGCGAACTACGCCCACCCTTACATTTATATATATATATATATATATATAACTGAAAAAATAAAGAATTTCAGCGGCTGCTGAAACTGAAAAGAGTCTGTCTCTCTTGTTTTTTGTGGACGCCGTATAGATGCTGGCATTGAGAGTGGAATCAGGATATATATATATATATACATATATAAACGCAATACTAATAAAATAATTACAATATTTTTACCGTAGGAATGCGGAAAGTGTAAAATTTACTATAACCACTCCAGTGAGTGCAACAGTAGGGAAAGCGTTGGATAGCGTAGGGGTAAAAATTACTATTCCAACTCCACTGAGGGCAACAGTAGGGAAAGCGTTGGATAGCGTAGGGGTAAAACTGACTATTCCCACTCCAGAGAGTGCAACAGTAGGGAAAGCGTTGGATAGCGTAGGGGTAAAAATTACTATTCCCACTCCAAAGAGTGCAACAGTAGGGAAAGCATGGTCCTTCTCGACCGTGTCAGAGCAGCGGGCATCCGGGGCGCTGCCTTTTCCTGGCTTGCGTCCTTTCTTCAGGGCAGGTCTCAAGCGGTTCACCTCTCAGGCTTCTCCGCTTCTCCTCGCTTGGTTACCTGTGGGGTCCCCCAAGGTTCTTCCCTTTCCCCTCTTCTTTTTAATCTTTATATCTACCCTCTTATTATTTCTCTTCTCAAGCTGGGGATCTCTGTGTATAACTACGCGGATGACCTCCAGCTCGTCTTTGATCTTCCCCTTCTGATTATCTTCCTAAATTTTGCTCCACCTTAGTCTTTATATCCGAATGGATGAGCATCAATCACTTGTAGCTTAATCCGGACAAGACGGAGCGGGTGGTCCCTCAAACCCTTGGTCCGCGGTTCACTGGCCCCCTTCCTTTGGTTCCCCCCCTTCACCGGTTTCCTCTGTTCGGACCCTAGGCATCAAGGTCAGCCATGACCTGTCTATGCATGCCCAAGTCATCTCCGTAGTATCCTCTTGCTTTCTGTCCCTCCGCCTCATTCGGAAGATTTCTCGGTATTTCTCTGCGGACGCCCTCAAAACCATAGTCATGGCTCTCATCACTTCCCGCCTTGACTATGGGAATGGCTTGTACGTGGGCATACCCGCATATGAAACCCGCCGTCTTCAGGCCATTCAAAACCAGGCTGCCCGCCTCATTCTTCGTCTTCCCAAATCTTCCCACATCACCCCTGCACTCAAGTCCCTTCATTGGCTTCCTGTGCACCTTAGATCTTTTTTTAAATTGGCCTGTCTGGCCTTTCGGGCCCACACCCACTCAGCTCCCCTCTTTATTGGATCTCTCATCACTCCTCATTCCCCCAGCCGCACTCTCTGCTCCTCCTCTCTTTCTCTTCTGCACGTCACCCGCTTACGTAAATCCAGAACGGGAGGCACCCGCTTTTCGGTGCTAGCCCCCCGGTTCTGGAACAGTCTTCCTCTTTCCATCCGTTCCATCCCCATCTATACTCATTACGTAAAGCTCTCAAAACTTTCCTGTTCTCCCAGGCATTTTCCTGCTAATCTCCCCGAGTCCCCTCTGTGAGTCTGGTCAAACCCCTAGCGCCAGGAAGCCACTTGGCCGCAGTGCGCTTAATCAAGTTCTTTTTTAATTTCATTTCATTTCATTTCATTGGATAGCTTGGGGGTAAAAAATGTACTCTTCCCACTCCAGAAAGTGCAACAGTAGGGAAAACATTGGATAGCAGGAGGGTTAAAATTTCTATTCCCACTCCAGAGAGTGCAACAGTAGTGAAAGCGTTGGATATCGTAGGGGTAAAAATTACTATTCCCACTCCAGAGAGTGCAACATTATAGAAAGCTTTGGATAGCGTAGGGGTAAAAATTACTATTCCCACTCCAGAGAGTGCAACAATAGGGAAAACGTTGGATAGCATAGGGGTAAAAATTACTATTCCCACTCCACAAAGTGCAACAGTAGGGAAAACGTTGGATAGCGTAGAGGTAAATATTACTATTCCAACTTCAAAGAGTGCAACAGTAGGGAAAGCATTGGATAGCGTAGGGGAAAAATTACTATTCCAACTCCACAGAGGGCAACAGTAGGGAAAGCGTTGGATAGCGTAGGGGTGAAAATTACTATTCCAACTCCAGAAAGTGCAACAGTAGGGAAAGCATTGGATGGCGGGAGGGTTAAAATTACTATTCCCACTCCAGGGAGTGCAACAGTAGGAAAAGCATTGGATAGCGTAGGGGTAAAAATTACTATTCCCTCTCCAGTGAGTGCAACAGTAGGGAAAGCATTGGATTGCGTAGGGGTAAAAATTACTATTCCCACTCCAGAGAGTGCAACAGTAGGGAAAGCGTTGGATAGCTTAGGGGTAAAAATTACTATTCCAACTCCAGGGAGTGCAACAGTAGGGAAAGCGTTGGATAGCGCAGGGGTAAAAATTACTATTCCCACTCCAGAGAGTGCAACAGTAGGGAAACCGTTCGATAGCGTAGGGTTAAAAATTAATATTCCCACTCCACAGAGTGCAACAGTAGGGAAAGCGTTGGATAGCGTAGGGGTAAAAATTACTATTCCCACTCCAAAGAGTGCAGCAGTAGGGAAAGCATTGGATAGAGTGGGGGTAAAAATTACTATTCCCACTCCAGAAAGTGCAACAGTAGGGAAAGCATTGGATAGCGGGAGGGTTAAAATTACTATTCCTACTCTAGAGAGTGCAACAGTAGGGAAAGCATTGGATAGCATAGGGGTAAAAATTACCTTTCCCACTCCAGAGAGTGCAACAGTATAGAAAGCATTGGATAGCGTATGGGTAAAAATCACTATTCCACTCCAGAGAGTGCAACAATAGAGAAAGCGTTGGATAGCGTAGGGGTAACAATTACTATTCCATTCCAGTGAGTGCAACAGTAGGGAAAGCGTTGGATAGGGTAGGGGTAAATATTACTATTCTCACTCCAAAGAGTGCAACAGTAGGGAAAGCATTGGATAGCGTAGGGGTGAAAATTACTATTCCAACTCCAGAAAGTGCAACAGTAGGGAAAGCATTGGATGGCGGGAGGGTTAAAATTACTATTCCCACTCCAGGGAGTGCAACAGTAGGAAAAGCATTGGATAGCGTAGGGGTAAAAATTACTATTCCCTCTCCAGTGAGTGCAACAGTAGGGAAAGCATTGGATTGCGTAGGGGTAAAAATTACTATTCCCACTCCAGAGACTGCAACAGTAGGGAAAGCGTTGGATAGCTTAGGGGTAAAAAATACTATTCCCCCTCCACAGAGTGCAACAGTACGGAAAGCGTTGGATAGCTTAGGGGTAAAAATTACTATTCCAACTCCAGGGAGTGCAACAGTAGGGAAAGCGTTGGATAGCGTAGGGGTAGAAATTACTATTCCCACTCCAGAGAGTGCAACAGTAGGGAAACCGTTGGATAGCGAAGGGGTAAAAATTACTATTCCCACTCCACAGAGTGCGACAGTAGGGAAAGCGTTGAGTAGCATAGAGGTAAAAATAACTATTCCCACTCCAAAGAGTGCAGCAGTAGGGAAAGCATTGGATAGCGTGGGGGGTAAAAATTACTATTCCCACTTCAGAAAGTGCAACAGTAGGGAAAGCATTGGATGGCGGGAGGGTTAAAATTACTAAACCCACTCCAGGGAGTGCAACAGTAGGAGAAGCATTGGATAGCGTAGGGGTAAAAATTACTATTCCCACTCCAGTGAGTGCAACAGTAGGGAAAGCATTGGATAGCGTAGGGGTAAAAATTACTATTCCCACTCCAGAGAGTGCAACAGTAGGGAAAGCGTTGGATAGCTTAGGGGTAAAAATTACTATTCCCCCTCCACAGAGTGCAACAGTAGGGAAAGCGTTGGATAGCTTAGGGGTAAAAATTACTATTCCAACTCCAGGGAGTGCAACAGTAGGGAAAGCGTTGGATAGCGTAGGGGTAAAAATTACTATTCCCACTCCAGAGAGTGCAACAGTAGGGAAACCGTTGGATAGCGAAGGGGTAAAAATTACTATTCCCACTCCACAGAGTGCGACAGTAGGGAAAGCGTTGGGTAGCATAGAGGTAAAAATAACTATTCCCACTCCAAAGAGTGCAGCAGTAGGGAAAGCATTGGATAGCGTGGGGGGTAAAAATTACTATTCCCACTTCAGAAAGTGCAACAGTAGGGAAAGCATTGGATGGCGGGAGGGTTAAATTACTATTCCCACTCCAGGGAGTGCAACAGTAGGAAAAGCATTGGATAGCGTAGGGGTAAAAATACTATTCCCACTCCAGTGAGTGCAACAGTAGGGAAAGCATTGGATAGCGTAGGGGTAAAAATTACTATTCCCACTCCAGAGAGTGCAACAGTAGGGAAAGCGTTGGATAGCTTAGGGGTAAAAATTACTATTCCCCCTCCACAGAGTGCAACAGTAGGGAAAGCGTTGGATAGCTTCGGGGTAAAAATTACTATTCCAACTCCAGGGAGTGCAACAGTAGGGAAAGCGTTGTATAGCGTAGGGGTAAAAATTACTATTCCCACTCCAGAGAGTGCAACAGTAGGGAAACCGTTGGATAGCGAAGGGGTAAAAATTACTATTCCCACTCCACAGAGTGCGACAGTAGGGAAAGCGTTCGGTAGCATAGAGGTAAAAATAACTATTCCCACTCCAAAGAGTGCAGCAGTAGGGAAAGCATTGGATAGCGTGGGGGGTAAAAATTACTATTCCCACTTCAGAAAGTGCAACAGTAGGGAAATCATTGGATAGCATTGGATAGCTATTCCTACTCCAGAGAGTGCAACAGTAGGGAAAGCGTTGGATAGCGTAGGGGTAAAAATTACTATTCCCACTCAAGAGAGTGCAACAGTATAGAAAGCGTTGGATAGCGTAGGGGTAAAAATCACTATTTCCACTCCAGAGAGTGCAACAGTAGGGAAAGCATTGGATAGCGGGAGGGTTAGAATTACTATTCCCACTCCAGAGAGTGCAACAGTAGTGAAAGCGTTGGATAGCGTAGTTGTAAAAATTACTATTCCCACTCCAGAGATTGCAACAGTATAGAAAGCGTTGGATAGCGTAGGGGCAAAAATTACTATTCCCACTCCAGAGAGTGCAACAGTAGGGAAAGCGTTGGATAGCGGGAGGGTTAAAATTACTATTCCCACTCTAGGGAGTGCAACAGTAGGGAAAGTGTTGGATAGCGTAGGGGCAAAAATTACTATTCCCACTCCAGTGACAGCAACAGTAGGGAAAGCATTGGATACCGTAGGGTAAAAATTGCTATTCCCACTCCAGAGAGTGCAACAGTAGGGAAAGCGTTGGATACCGTAGGGGTAAAAATTACTATTCCCTCTCCACAGAGGGCAACAGTAGGGAAAAGGTTGGATAGCGTGGGGGTAAATATTACTATTCCCACTCCAAAGAGTGCAACAGTAGGGAAAGCATTGGATAGCGTAGGGGTGAAAATTACTATTCCCACTCCAGAAAGTGCAACAGTAGGGAAAGCATTGTTTAGCGGGAGTGTTAAAATTACTATTCCCACTCCAGGGAGTACAACAGTAGGGAAAGCGTTGGATAGCGTAGGGGTAAAAATTACTATTCCCACTCCAGTGAGTGCAACAGTAGGGAAAGCGTTGGATAGCGTAGGGGTAAAAATTAGTATTCCAACTCCAGAGAGTGCAACAGTAGGGAAAGCGTTGCATAGCTTAGGGGTAAAAATTACTATTCCCACTCCAGAGAGTGCAACAGTAGGGAAAGCGTTGGATAGCTTAGGGGTAAAAATTACTATTCCAACTCCAGGGAGTGCAACAGTAGGGAAAGCGTTGGATAGCGCAGGGGTAAAAATTACTATTCCCACTCCAGAGAGTGCAACAGTAGGGAAACCGTTCGATAGCGTAGGGTTAAAAATTAATATTCCCACTCCACAGAGTGCAACAGTAGGGAAAGCGTTGGATAGCGTAGGGGTAAAAATTACTATTCCCACTCCAAAGAGTGCAGCAGTAGGGAAAGCATTGGATAGAGTGGGGGTAAAAATTACTATTCCCACTCCAGAAAGTGCAACTGTAGGGAAAGCATTGGATAGCGGGAGGGTTAAAATTACTATTCCTACTCTAGAGAGTGCAACAGTAGGGAAAGCATTGGATAGCATAGGGGTAAAAATTACCTTTCCCACTCCAGAGAGTGCAACAGTATAGAAAGCATTGGATAGCGTATGGGTAAAAATCACTATTCCACTCCAGAGAGTGCAACAATAGAGAAAGCGTTGGATAGCGTAGGGGTAACAATTACTATTCCATTCCAGTGAGTGCAACAGTAGGGAAAGCATTGGATAGGGTAGGGGTAAATATTACTATTCCCACTCCAAAGAGTGCAACAGTAGGGAAAGCATTGGATAGCGTAGGGGTAAACATTACTATTGCCACTCCAGAAAGTGCAACAGTAGGGAAAGCGTTGGATAGCAGGAACGTTAAAATTACTATTCCCACTCCAGGGAGTGCAACAGTAGGGAAAGCGTTGGATAGCGTAGGGGTAAACATTTCTATTCCCACTCTAGTGAGTGCAACAGTAGGGAAATCGTTGGATAGCGTAGGGGTAAAAATTACTATTCCCACTCCAGAGAGTGCAACAGTAGGGAAAGCGTTGGATCGCGTGGGGTTAAAAATTACTATTCCCACTCCAGAAAGTGCAACAGTAGGGAAAGCTTTGGATTGCGGGAGGGTTAGAATTACTATTCCCACTCCAGAGAGTGCAACAGTAGTGAAAGCGTTGGATAGCGTAGGTGTAAAAATTACTATTCCCACTCCAGAGAGTGAACAGTATAGAAAGCGTTGGATAGCGTAGGGGCAAAAATTACTATTCCCACTCAAGAGAGTGCAACAGTAGGGAAAGCGTTGGATAGCGGGAGGGTTAAAATTACTATTCCCACTCTAGGGAGTGCAACAGTAGGGAAAGTGTTGGATAGCGTAGGGGCAAAAATTACTATTCCCACTCCAGTGACAGCAACAGTAGGGAAAGCATTGGATACCGTAGGGTAAAAATTGCTATTCCCACTCCAGAGAGTGCAACAGTAGGGAAAGCGTTGGATACCGTAGGGGTAAAAATTACTATTCCCTCTCCACAGAGGGCAACAGTAGGGAAAAGGTTGGATAGCGTGGGGGTAAATATTACTATTCCCACTCCAAAGAGTGCAACAGTAGGGAAAGCATTGGATAGCGTAGGGGTGAAAATTACTATTCCCACTCCAGAAAGTGCAACAGTAGGGAAAGCATTGTTTAGCGGGAGTGTTAAAATTACTATTCCCACTCCAGGGAGTACAACAGTAGGGAAAGCGTTGGATAGCGTAGGGGTAAAAATTACTATTCCCACTCCAGTGAGTGCAACAGTAGGGAAAGCGTTGGATAGCGTAGGGGTAAAAATTAGTATTCCAACTCCAGAGAGTGAAACAGTAGGGAAAGCTTTGCATAGCTTAGGGGTAAAAATTACTATTCCCACTCCAGAGAGTGCAACAGTAGGGAAAGCGTTGGATAGCTTAGGGGTAAAAATGACTATTCCAACTCCAGGGAGTGCAACAGTAGGGAAAGCGTTGGATAGCGCAGGGGTAAAAATTACTATTCCCACTCCAGAGAGTGCAACAGTAGGGAAACCGTTCGATAGCGTAGGGTTAAAAATTAATATTCCCACTCCACAGAGTGCAACAGTAGGGAAAGCGTTGGATAGCGTAGGGGTAAAAATTACTATTCCCACTCCAAAGAGTGCAGCAGTAGGGAAAGCATTGGATAGAGTGGGGGTAAAAATTACTATTCCCACTCCAGAAAGTGCAACAGTAGGGAAAGCATTGGATAGCGGGAGGGTTAAAATTACTATTCCTACTCTAGAGAGTGCAACAGTAGGGAAAGCATTGGATAGCATAGGGGTAAAAATTACCTTTCCCACTCCAGAGAGTGCAACAGTATAGAAAGCATTGGATAGCGTATGGGTAAAAATCACTATTCCACTCCAGCGAGTGCAACAATAGAGAAAGCGTTGGATAGCGTAGGGGTAACAATTACTATTCCATTCCAGTGAGTGCAACAGTAGGGAAAGCGTTGGATAGGGTAGGGGTAAATATTACTATTCCCACTCCAAAGAGTGCAACAGTAGGGAAAGCATTGGATAGCGTAGGGGTAAACATTACTATTGCCACTCCAGAAAGTGCAACAGTAGGGAAAGCGTTGGATAGCAGGAACGTTAAAATTACTATTCCCACTCCAGGGAGTGCAACAGTAGGGAAAGCGTTGGATAGCGTAGGGGTAAACATTTCTATTCCCACTCTAGTGAGTGCAACAGTAGGGAAATCGTTGGATAGCGTAGGGGTAAAAATTACTATTCCCACTCCAGAGAGTGCAACAGTAGGGAAAGCGTTGGATCGCGTGGGGTTAAAAATTACTATTCCCACTCCAGAAAGTGCAACAGTAGGGAAAGCTTTGGATTGCGGGAGGGTTAAAATTACTATTCCCACTCCATGGAGTGCAACAGTAGGGAAAGCGTTGGATAGCGTAGGGGTAAAAATGTGAGTGCAACAGTAGGGAAAGCGTTGGATAGCGTAGGGGTAAAAATTACTATTCCTACTCCAGAGAGTGCAACAGTAGGGAAAGGTTTGGATAGCATAGGGGTAAAAATTACTATTCCCACTCCAGAAAGTGCAACAGTAGGGAAAGCGTTGGATAGTGGGAGGGTTAAAATTACTATTCCCACTCCAGAGAGTGCAACAGTAGGGAAAGTGTTGGATAGCGTAGGGGTAAAAATTACTATTCCCACTCCAGTGAGTGCAACAGTAGGGAAAGTGTTGGATAGCGTAGGGGTAAAAATTACTAGTCCCACTCCAAAGAGTGCAACAGTAGGGAAAGCGTTGGATAGCGTAGGGGTAAAAATTACTATTCCCACTCCAAAGAGTGCAACAGTAGGGAAAGCGTTGGATAGCATAGGGGTAAAAATTACTATTCCCACTCCACAGAGTGCAACAGTAGGGAAAGTGTTGGATAGCATATGGGTAAAAATTACTATTCCCACTCCACAGAGTGCAACGGTAGGCAAAGCGTTGGATAGCGGGAGAGTTAAAATTACTATTCCCACTCCAAAGAGTGCAACAGTAGGGAAAGCGTTGACCAGCGTAGGGGTAAAAATTACTATTCACACTCCAGAGAGTGCAACAGTAGAGAAAGTAAATACTTCATATATGAATAAAAATAAATTAAATATTAATACCAAATTCTAATTATTTAAAAGTAATTAACAATTTTATATAGTATAATAACTAATCAATTAAAAATACAAAAAAATGATTACAAATAATTACCTATTAATACAAATTATTTACCAATTAACAAATAATTAACAATAAAAAAATATAAAAAACTTACAACAAAACAAAACCAATAAATAAATAAAAATATTTATTTATAATAAATTACTTCCCACCCTATTCCTCTATAAACCCACAACCCGCTACAGAAAATACATTAATACAATTTACATAATTATCAATCAATTAATTAAAATTAATTACCAATTATATTTTAATTAATTAACAATAAAAAAATTTAAATATCAATTAATTCAAAATAAATACCAATAAATACATTTTAACATTTAAATAATTATATTTAAATTACTTCCCCCCCTATTCCCCTATAAACCCACAACCCGCTACAGAAAATACATTAATAAAATTAACATATTTATCAATTAATCAATTAATTATAATAATAAACAATTATATTTTAATTAATTACCAATTAATTATTAATTAACAATTAATTTAAAATAAATACCAATAAAGAAATTAACATATTTAATTAATTATAATTAAATTACTTCCCACCCTATTCCCCTATAAATCCACAACCCGCTAAAGAATCATATTACGCAACAATTAAATACCATAAAATTAAATAATTAAAATAAATTATTAAATAAATGTACACTTTTCACACATATACTAACATAAAAAATACTTTCAAAAATTAATATTAACTTACCTCAAATTCTATATTTTGTTGTCTATATTCTGTCCCTTCGATATTTTGTCCATTCTATACTTTTTTGATTTGATATTTATGCTATTCTATTCAATATTTTTGTAGTCTATATTTTGTCCATTCGATATTTTGTCCATTCTATTTTTTTAACTCGATATTAATGTAACTCGATATTAAAAACTCGATATTTTGACTGTATACCGACCAAAATAGCTTGAGTTGGCACCCTGACTAGGCCAGAGCCCATCTCAGATCCCAGGGTTAACCCTACTACACCCTTCTGCTGGGAACCACCACTTGTAGCTGTACTAGGGGGGAAAGTTGCCTTAGGGGCAATGGTGGCTGGAGCTGTCCCATTTTTGGGGCATTCACTAGTCCAGTGAGTGTTATTCTTACAAACTTTGCACCATGGTCTTCTTGGGCCTTCTTTATTTTTAGATTGGGTACCCCCACCATTAGAAGCTTTTTGGGGACCTTGTAAAGACTTCTGGTCTTTACCTTTCTCCCCACCCTTTTGGTCTTGCTTCTTTTGGTCACCACCTTGGTTCTGTACCTTCTGCTTCACCCTGGTTCTGACCCATTTGTCTGCCTTCTTTCCCAATTCTTGGGGATAGGTCAGATCAGAGTCAACCAAGTGCTGATGCAACAGCTGGTACTGACAGTTATTAAGAATGTGTTCTCTCATGATCAGATTATATGATCCTGTATAGTCACATGCTTTACTGCACAGTAGCCAGCCCTCCAGAGCCTTAGTAGAACAATATGCAAAGTCAACCCAGTCCTGAGTCTGTGACTTGTGGGTGTCTTTGAACTGTAACATATACTGTTCAGTGGTTAAGCCAAACCCATCTATCAGAGCACTCTTCAGGAACTTCTAATCATCAGCCTCCTCTTCTCTTACAGTGAGGTGCTTGCCTCTACCTTTGTCTGCAAAGGAGAGCCACAAGATTGCTGCCCACTGCTCCTGGGGTACCTTCTGTACTTTGCAGGTCCTCTCCAGTGCAGTAATCCACTTGTGGATGTCATCCCCATTCTGATAAGGAGGGACAATCTTGTTTAGGATTCTATGGTCATAAGACCTATCCCTACTTCTAGGCATATTGCTGCCACCATGAGGCTCTAACCCCAACTTTTCACTCTCTCTTTCAAGAGGTAGGTTCTCCTTTTCTAAGGCTACTTTTTGTCTCCTTATCCTAAGCGTGGCTTCTCTCATTCTAGCTTCATGTTCCCTCTTCTCAAGTGAGGTACCCCTCCTACGAGAAGAGGCAGAAGACCCTATAGATGTACCAGAATGAGTACATTCCACTGAAGGTGATCTATTCCTTCTTGGCACACCACCAACTCTGCTTGGGAGGACAAGGGGAGGCACATTTTGGCCTTCCTCATCTCCAGGCAGAACTGGATTCTCTAGGACTAGGTCATTGTCACCTACCTGGTCTTCATCATCTTCAGAGTCCTGGTGAGGTAACTCAGCAGTGTTCTCTTCTTCTGATGTACCCACCCTATTGCCTACCCTCTCAGGGTCAGATACTTTCTTAAAGTCATCCAGCATTAACACCTCTATAAGGCGTTGAGTATTAGGATTTTGTCCTGGCCTCAATTTTCTCATTGCACACAAAGTCCTTCACTCTTGGAAAGGAAATACTTAGATGTCTGTTCGGCACTAACATCTGGGACAGACCCACTGGGTCCCTCCTTTGAGGACATGACTCTAGTGAGGTGTGGTGTGCGCACCTACCTACACTATTTGGTTTCCTACTAAACCTCTCTAGTAGTTATGGTCAGGATGTGCTTAAGCCCTTAACACCCACAAATTCTAAGTTCAGTAGAACGTACTGTATTTCTAAGCTTGATTTATATGTACCTATGGTACCTTTAGTGATTTTTCAAATGATATTCTCAAGATTATTTGGTAAAACAATGCAAGCTGGAATCCCACAGGCTGCACACCAATTTGAGAAGTTGGCCTGCCATATGATGTCCACTATTCTAGTGGGCACCTTGCTCCAGTCCAAACGACCCTTATTGATGGTAGGTTTAGACAACTTTTATAGAAAGCTATCCTAGTGGTAGCTGTGGAGAGCAGCCTTCAGGCTAAGTCGTGAAGGAATGTAAAGCAGCTTGTTTTACCAGTCTATAATCTCTTGAATAAGCAAATGAAAATACTCCGCACAAGGTATATATATAAAATATTTGTATTTATTGTAAATATAACCCCCTTAGTCTCTTTATGAGGCCAGAGGCCAAAGTACAATACAAGAACTTAATTAGCACACAGTAAATTAGCACAGTATATGTTTTGCCCTAGGGGTCTCACAAACTATATACTAAGAAAGTGGTATAAGAACCCCGTGAGGGATAGAAGTGAGGCCTAGGGCCTGTAGAACCGCTGGGGAAACCAGGAACCACCCAAGGTAGGGACGTTGGAGACACACGGGGGACACGTGCAGTGTCTAAACACAGCCGGGAATCACAATTGACTTCTATGGAGGAAAAGCAAGTTACAATTTTAAAGATTAAGGACACTTAAGAGTGAACTACGATGGAACCCCTTTTGACTAAGACTCTTCGAGAGTCAAGACCCACGGGAGCACCGGAATCCTCGCGTTACTGAAAGCAGAGGGGACAGAGTCTGGGTCACTAGCCAGTGTCCAGGATGGCCACAGGAAGATGCCTGCCGATGTCGGGTGCTTTAAGGTGAAGTAGGTGAAGCTTGACGCTTCAGCCATGAGGACCAGGAGCTGGATTCCACCTTTCCCACAAAGGATGTCAAGGGCTGCAGCTTCAGAATCCGGATTGGACCCAAAAAGCCTTGGCAACAGCAACCCATGTAAGATGACAAGATTGGCTTCAGTGCAGACCAGCAAGGTCTGAGGGACTCACCCTTTGGAGGAGAGTCAGAGCACGTCTGGAGCAACCAGGAAAGCGATATTTCCACGTGCTCGCAGAGATTTTTTACATTTTTGCGATGGTTTTCGAAAGTGAATTTCGCAAATTCCGCCCACCCCTAGTAAAGACGGACCGGGTAATTTTGAGCATTTTGACTGGTGGGAGATTGGACGGCTGAGATAACTCAGTGCACCTTTATTACCTTTGCAGATAGAATTCTCGTAGCGGCTGAAAGTTAGTAATGGTGCAAGATACGTGTTATGAACGCTGGGAAGGTATGTTTGGCTACACGCAGACTCTGGTAGAAAAAATTAAGGGATATCTATGTCTAAAAACTCCTCAACTCTGTTTTTGGTTTCTTTAGAGTGTAATTGAGTCAAGCTACATTGATCTCCATGTGAGTAGCAATTAGAATGTCTTTCTTTTTTATGTGAGTTGTTCATGAAGTGGTGTAGGGTTCAGGAAGGAGTCAGTGATGATTTTCACGTGCACCTTTTTGGTTTTTTGTTTCTATCACTTCTTTTTAACTTTTTGTTTTAAACCATATTGGCAATAGTGTACATTTGTTAAGGATGGGTTAAAATGAAACATGCTTTCATATCTATTTTCATATGTATCCTCTTGCACTAACCCGATGCAGTCATGTCTTTGTTAAATGTAGTTCATGTTTATTAAGCAAGTTGTTTGTGTAAAATTTCATGAAGTTCTAAAACAGATTTATGTTACATGTATTTTGTAGATCCAAGGCCCCTGAAGAAGGGCCCGTTTGGCCCAAAATGCATTGGGCTCACAAGGAAAAGTTGGAATAATTTTCGGACTGTCGAACAAACCATTTGCATATTTATATATTGTTTTAGTGGTGAATTATTCATGTAAACAAAAGTAAAGAGCTGGAGTAGAAGCTTTTAAATGTGTTGAGTTTACATTTTTTGAGTGTATTACAATAGTCATGTGAAATTATTCCGTTCAAAACTGTTAATTAATATTGTGCAAATTGTGTTGGTAACCAACCTTAGCAACAGTACGTAGTGGTCGAGCCGGAATGACTTGAGGTCGGGTGGTCTGATTTGAGGCACGGTTCAGACAAACGTGCCACCACTGCAGCACGCTTGCCTAATACACTTGTTTAATAGGTTAGACTTCAGTTTAAAAATCAAAGAGAAATAGGAGTGCTTCTCTGCCTGATTGATTGTTCAACCCTACAAACCGCCCAAATCTTCTTGAACTGGTTAGCTGTCAGTTCTTGGGATGATTTTCCATCCACTTTACAAAGCTGCCAAGGTTTCAGATTGCTATGAGTGACAGTTGCATAATTTCAGTGAAAATATGAGTGACATTTCAGGGACTATGGGCCTCATTTATGAGGCCGTGCGTCACTTTTACGCCGCTGGTGCGTCACTTTTTGTGACGCACCAACAGCGTAAAAAATGCGCCTTGTTGCGCCATATTTACAAAGTGACGCATCTAGGTAGATGCGTCACTTTGTAAACCCCTGCACCACATTATACCTGCGCCAGGTATAATCTATGCAAGGGAGGCGTATTTACGCAAGGAAGGGTCATAGAAGTGATGCAGTGAAATCTATGAGGTTTCACTGCGTCACTTTTTGGATGCCGTTGCATCAAAATCTTGCGCCTGCCTCACAGCAGGTGTTAGACTGACGCAGGCACTTTCACATGGGGCTTGCCCCATGTGAAAGGACGCAATGCTGGAGTTGCGTCACTTTTGTGACACACTCCAGCAATGCATCACTTTTGCACTTACAGATACGTCAGAAAAACTGACGTATCTGTAACTCCTTGCGACATGATGCGTCATACATTAAATATGACGCATCAGGAATGTCGCAAGGAGTGCGCACTGAGAAGTGACGCATCGCTGCTTTCACGCAGCGATGCGTCATTTCTCATAAATGATGCCCTATGAGTGACACTTTCTCGCAAGCAACATAAAGATGAGGGAAGCACATAAACACCAGAAAATACACTAATTTCAGCATGGAGAAACTCTAAGAAGATCTTAAGCGTACTGCAGGGGACCAGAAATTGAAGGGCACTAATCTAGTACTCTGACAGAGACTCGAGTGGGGGTGGCAAGTGGTAACTACTTTAATTACTTAACTCGGTTCTTGGTAATCTGATCTTCATCCAGGAAGCTGCAGCACTGTGTGTCTGGCCTCGGCGATTGACTCTGGAGCAGGCTAAAGGCTGCCTCGTGCCATTCGCCCCCCTCCCAGACAATCATTTTCGGTTTGCCGCCGGTGCTCGGAGAATTTAGGCAGCCAGTCCGAGTCCTCTCCTGACAGCTGCTGCAAACGAACCAGACGTGTGACGGTCAGTCAGAGGTCATCACTCCGACCACACTCTACAATGCACTATCCCGATCGGCCTCCCCAATACCGAGCTGCCTACGGTGGTCCGGCCTGTGATAGCACTACACTCAGCACTGCCACACTCCTCGTCCCCCCGCTTGGTTGCAGTTTAGTTTGCGCCACCGCCCCCGATCCCCAATGCCTCTCTTCTTGCGCAACAGGCGGCCATGAGTCAATACTTAAGTGTCTGTGTGTCCTGGCACTGTCGTGTCGCCGCGCCGCCGCCGGTGAAATTTACTCGGGGTCATCAATTTACATCATCTGCATTTGACGCAGCCTATGCTGAACAAAATGAATATTAGATGTGTATGCCAGGCTCACCTGGGATAACATCTTGAAAATCCGAAACTGACAGTGTTTCTCATGCCCTGCTGCTGGCCGTCCAGTAACACCCAGACTCCTGGTGGCCACTGCTACTCGGGTGGGTCGCTCAATCCTCGAGTCGGGCACTCTCAGGTCTGGCATTGTTGAATTTAGCTGGTTAAGTAAAATGACTGAGTGATAGCGCATGGCAGCGCCAGTGCGGAGCTGCTTGCAGCAGACAGCGCAACGCTGCAAGCTCCATTTTTGAATAAATTTGTGGAGCCGCGCAGAACCCTAGGCAGATGGCACTTTCGTTTACAAACTTCCCGTACCGGCTATGGCAGCAGGATGTGACGTCCCTCCGCGCTGTCCTTAAGCACACAACCTGATTGGCCGGCTGCTCCGCGGGGATTCAAGAAGGTGACACATTGTATCAGTTTGAGTCACCCTGCGAGCAGCCGTAATTTAGCTCAATTTAAGCCAGTAAGAGCGGTGGGGACACGGCTCTGTTGTATTTACTTATCTTGGTTGCCTAGCAATGTACATCACGCGCACTCTATCAACTGCACGCGCGTCCTGCCAATGACCATTGTGACGTCAGGGGTACGATGAGGTCACTGGTAGGAGAACAGTTGGTTGTGACAGTTGCTGCGAGAGGCTCTGAGGAGGGGACGTGCCTTGATGTCAGTATTTGATGTTAGCTTCAATAAAGCAGTGTTTACCTACATTATCGAGTATGTCATTTTTACAAGTGGCGACGATTCGGGACTGCTGACATCGTTTTGAACCCACCAGAAGCCATCTGTCACGAGTTCAAGGAACGTCTCCGACCTCTTAAGGACATCCTCTCATCTCCCTTCCGCAAGCCGGCGTTGGAGCCTGTTGGTTTCGTCAGCGTCAGTCCTTCACGGAGTCTTCAGGAAAACATTTTGTACGGCGATGACAGAAAAGAGAGTGAAGTCGGCTCTCCTAAAGACTTAAGATCAGGTACCTTCTAAAGAGTCTGTACATTCCTGAAGGCAGCTTAATCGGACAACGTCCTTGTCCAACGAGTGCATAGTTGAGTCTTTAATGTTTACTGGATGACTGTTTATATCCTGCGCGCTGCAAGGGTCCAGTCAACGAATGCATCGTTAAGTCTATAAGGTTTCCTGGATGACTGTTTATATCCTGCGCTTTGCCCGGGTCCAGTGTTGTTGTATGCCGCCCCCTGTGATAAATACAGAGTTTCAAGGGAGGAAACAATGAGAAAAAAATAAAAACGGCATAGTTAAAAGCTGGGGGAAGGCACCGTGCGTTACTCGGTGTGAAGGAATGTAAATTGGTTGTTTCCACTAAATAAACGGTGAAGTCTTGGACATTTTGGAAACATTCTACTTTTCGGAGGTTTCCCTTTCTTAGCAGCTTTGGTGACTGTTGGAGGAAGTGACCGATTCACCTTTTGGCCTCATTCCTGACGGATTTGCTTTCCTGTCAGCATTCCAAGGTGCGCATCTGACAAGAAGTTTCCTGTGAGGAACTTGCATGACGTCAGTGGAACGCATCGCATTCCGACGTCGGGCGGCCATTTTGGAAGGAGGAAATTCTTTGGATTTAGCGCGTGTCCTGTCACGGTGACACGCACACCATTCTTCGGAAATAATAGAGTTAGTTCGTGTTCTGGAGCGTATTACAACAATGACACGCACATTTTGACATTTAAAGAATTAAGCGTGTCAAACACAGCGGTGGCACCCACACCTTTCAAAAGATTGGGAAATAAAGTACTGGTTAGGCATGCATTTGGGATGATATACTGTTTTAGATATTTTGGAAACGGTTTAAGGAGTCAAAAGAAACAATTTTTGAGAATACATACTTAAGGAAAAAAATGAGACTAGAGACAAAAAACCAGTTTAATAATACAATTTATTCACGTGTATGCAAAATTATAAAACCAGGGTCTGTATAGGAAGTTGTTTTTTAAAGAAACATAAATTCAAGCTTTATATAGATTAGTCATAAAAGTAGAAATAGTACTACTAGTCGGTCATGGCTTCAGGAAATGTATGGAATTTATCGCCCCCATTACCTTTCATACCCTCAACTGGAGATGGTGCACTTAAATGGGAAGAGTGGCAGGAATATTTTGAGAATTATATATCCACTTTTGAAGGCGAAGAAGAATTGACCCATGAGAAGAAAAAGAAAAAAATTCTTCTTCATTGTTTAGGTGCTAAAGCCATGAAAATTTACAACCAAATTAACAAGAAACCTAGGACAGGTGATGTATACACGGTTGCATTAGAAGATTTGACAATGTATTTCAAACCCACTATTTCTATTTCTGTAAACAGGTTTACGTTTTTTCAATGCAGACAAGCACAAGAGGAATCTGTGGAAGATTTTGTTGCTGCGTTGAAAAATTTGGCGCTTACTTGCAGGTTTGGGGCATTACATGACAAGTTAATTCGTGACCAAGTTGTCATGAGGTCCTCTAATAAGCACGTTCAGGAGAAATTATGGGCAAAGGGTGAATTGCCATTAGAAGAAGTGGTGAAAATAGTTAACTGTACAGAATTAACGGGTAGATGTGCCAAAGCTGTGTTGCAGGAAGAGAAAACCTCTACAGAGGAAAAATCCATGGTGGCAAAAGTAATAGGTTCAAAGAAAATAAATAGCAAACCCAGTAGTACTAGTTATGTACAGAGAAGAGATTCCACTTATAAAGTGAAACTTTCAGATGACAGAAAATGTTTTAGATGTGGTAGTAGATACCATTTAGCAAATGACAAATCGTGTCCAGCTGTGAGACAAAAGTGTTCTAATTGTGGTATGGTTGGGCATTTTAGTGCCATGTGTTCTAAGAAACAGAAAGGGGGAAGAAATGTGAAAGCAGTAATTCAAGATGAACAAGCAGATTTTATATCTTCAGACGAGGATGATTTGAATTTATTTGTTTTGAATGTTGATGATGGAGGTAGCAAAAAGAAGAAACCTATATGTGACATGAACATTGGTGGGGTAGATATTTCAATAGTCGCTGACTCCGGCTCACCCTAAACCATTGTTAACGAAGCAGTATGGTTGGAAAAATGTGTTCCCGTCATTGGCAAGAAGTTACAGAACCCTGACATTTTTCCTAAATCATTTAATTATGATCCCATCAAAATGTTGGGTTTCAGAGAATTACAGTTTGAGTTTAAGTCTCGCCAAACTGTAGGCAAACTGTATGTCTCTAAGGTGGGTCCATCGGTGTTAGGGTGGATCGACCAAGGAGAATTAGGAATAATTCTGGATCCAAACAGCCCGGATCCAGTTCTGATCCTACAAACCGAAGATGAGTGCAATAATTTCTTTTTAAATAGGTTTCCTAAAGTGTTTACTGAAGACATAGGGAAATTAAAAGGATTTGTTCATGAAATAAAACTTAAACAGGATGCTGTTCCATGTGTACACAAATCTAGGAACATACCATTTTCCATCATAAGTGAAGTGGAAGAGGAATTGAAGAGATTACAAAAAGAGGGCATTATTGAGCCAGTAGAATCAGCAGAATGGGTTTCGCCTTTGGTTATCGCAAAGAAACCTAATGGGAAGCTCCGTCTGTGTATTGATCTACGCGACCTCAATAAGAACATTCTAGTTGATCAATTTCCATTACCAAAGATCAGTGAAATGTTGTCATATACCAACGGGGCTAAATGGTTTCTCTACAATTGATCTAAGCTCAGCCTATCACCAAGTGGCTTTACATCCCAGAAGTAGGAGCCTCACCACCTTTGTTACGCCCCTGGGATGTTTTAGATTCAAGAGGGTACCATTTGGTTTGGCTTCTGCTGCAGCCATGTTTCAGAGGCTGATGAGCGAGCTATTTAAGGGGGAAAAGAATCTCCTAATTTTTCAGGATGACATCATGCGCAACCAGAGGTGAACATGATGCGAAACTTAACAGAGTCCTAGGAATACTTGAGCATCATGGACTTACAGCTGATTTGCAGCTAACAAAGTCACTTATTTGGGTCACGAAATCGATGGTAGTGGCATAAAACCAAAAGAAGAACTGTTATCAGCCATTAGGGATGCCCCTTCACCCAAGAGCAAAGAAGAGGTCAGAGCATTCCTAGGCCTGTCAGAATTTTATGCAAAGTTTGTGAGGAATTTCTCTTCTAAAACATTACATTTGAGAGAACTTATCAAACAAAAGAGCAAATTTGAGTGGAATGCGAACTGTGAAGAAACTTTTATGAGGATAAAAGAGGATATTTGCAAGGCCCCATCCCTCCAAGGGTTCAACCCCTCTCTCCACAGTATCGTAACCACTGATGCAAGCAATAAGGGGTTAGGAGCTGTACTCTCTCAGATTACGAAGGAAGGTAAAGAAGTGACGGTATCATTTGCCCCACGTTCGATCACACAGAAGAAAGGTATTCTGTGATTGAGAGAGAAGCTCTAGCGTGTGCATGGGGTTTAAATCATTTTAGACAATACATTTGGGGATATAAAATCACCCTTAGAAGTGATCACAAACCCTTAGTAAAGGTACTTTCTACTAAAGGTCTTCAGGTTGCTTCCCCCGGTTGTCACGAATATCAATGAAGTTGTTGGAGTTTAACTATGAGGATGAGTATCTTCCTGGTATCAAAAACAAGGTTGCGGACTGCTTAAGTCGATTACCTTTACCAAACGTAGATGAGAAAATCACAGACATTGACACTTTTTGCATAGCAAATTTAGTGGAAGAGTTACCATGTATTTCTGGTGCTGAGTGGTCAACTGCAATGGAGGAGGATGTAACACTTCTTGAGGTGAAGAAGCACATAAGAGTGGGTTGGCCAGAAAAGAGAAAAATTCCAGAACACATAAGACCATTTTGGGAACTCAAAGATGTTCCTCCAAAGGGCTTACGGATGAGACTCCTTGAGATCTGCCACGAGGGTCACCTTGGTATAGGAAAAACCAAGAGTAGAGTAAGGAATTCATACTGGTAGCCTGGTTATGACATAGAAATCGAAAGATGTGTGAGAAATTGTGTAGCCTGTGAGAATTCAGACAAAGCCAAACACACACTGAGTATGTCATTTTTACAGGCGGGCAGCCACACTAAACAGTTGTAACAGCCAGCTAGCACTACCAGTGTCCGCTGTGAGACACATGCATTATGCGTGACAACGCATTTCAGTGCTGTGATGCGGAACACCACACTGAAATGCGTTAGCATCACATGATGCGTGATACTTGGCAGGCCTGACTTTATGCACATTTTAAGATTTTTTTTATTTCCTACTGCATGCTAAAAACAAAAGTTTCGACCAGCACTAATTATAGGTAGGACTCAACATGAATTTTGTTTTTTTGCCAAGAAGGAGAAATCAGCTCTGTGAATAAGGTGCCCTTCAGATCAATGTTTTTGTAAACAAGTTCAGTTTAATTTGAGGCACCTAAGGCTAAAGAAAGTCAAGGAGATGTGAAAAGTATTGGAAACACAATAGAACGTTTAGAAAAAGTCAATGGCCTGAGGAATTTAATTATGACATTTGAAAAAATCGCATGTGTGAGCCCTGAGGAACCTGCATTTAGGAATGCTGAAACGTCTCAGCTACCGATGATATAAAATGAAGCGCGGTTGACAAGAATCTGAAATAAAACATAGATCTCCCAAGTGGAAGAAGCAACAAATTGAAAAGTGGAGTCATTTTTTTCTTTGAACACATTTGCTATAGGTACGTCCCTCCTCCATTTATACGGGACATCCAAGAACTTGCTCACAAGTAGGAACATGACGTCATGTCTACTCACTGAAGAAGGTGAGCGAGCGCCCTATGCGTTCTTGGGAGCATAGACTTACCAAAGCCCCATAGAGTGTAAAACCACCTGGAACCTGTCTGATGACAATGCAGCCTCACTATTAATCAGTGTCATGGAGAAAGGTATGTGATCTGCATAATGAATTATACATGTTCCAGAGGCAGTGGGTATCTGAAAGTAAATGTAGTGACTTTCCTGCAGCCAGAAAGGTGAACTGGGCCATACCACCTCTGAAGTAGGGGTACAGGTGTAACAAATACTTGATTATGGTACATGTCAGACTTGTGGGGTTCCTCAAGTCCAGGCTGGGGCCAGGTGGGCTGTGGAAAGAAGTGCAGGCAGAATGGGCTGGGGTCAGGGGTATGTTTTTCTACCAGTGGTCCCATGGGACCCTCATAAAGAGCACCTTCACACACCCCAAAGGAATCATTTTGGTTGGCGGCTGAGAGAGTTGGATTACCAGATTGTGTTGTCACTGACGGAGGGAGCGGAAAGAGAAGCAGGGGACAGGTTTCAGAAATCTATGAGCTCCATTTCCATCTAATGGCATCTAATTGCTTAAAGCTCAATTCAGCAAAAACGTAGGTGATAAAGTTTGGCAACAATCCCCGGGTATGGAGATCGGACTGGTGGTTTGAAGGGTTGGGATCCTGCCCTATACCCACTAGGAAAGCCAAGAATCTGGGAGTCCTATTGGACAACAAACTCACCATGGGGGACCAGGTGAACCAGGTAACTTCTGCCTGTTTTATGGTTCTCAGGATAATCAAAAAAATCAAGCTCTTCCTCTCAGCCAGCAACCTTAGGATGGTTGTTACGGCTCTGATTTTGTCCCGCCTGGACTATTGCAACAGCCTCTAACTTAATTTACAGAAACAACACATATACAAGTTGCAACTGGTCCAGAATGCGGCAGTCAATTCAATTCAATTCAATTCAATAATAACTTTATTCGGTAGTTTAAAAAGAAACACCATAAAAGTTCACAATGAGCAAGTTACAGAATTTACAAAGATTAAAAACCAATATAAAAATACGTTTGTTAAAAAAAGCATTTAAAAAGAAGAACAACATCTCAGTTTATGTAATTTTCGACCTTGTCATAACATACAGCTTTCCTATTGTCTGGCATTCTTTCATTTATGCGGAGGTAATATGTGGCTCATACTCAGAGATTCGTGCAATGACGTATACAAAATTTGAGAAAGCATACAATCGCTTTAGCATAGTTTTCATTTTTGAGATACTGAAGTGCCAGATATGTAGGGCGGCACTGTCGAAGTCCCCAGATTTTCAGAATGGGCAATATCCAGCGTTTACGGGGTTCAGTAAAAAACTTACAGAATAACATTGTATGTATCATTGTTTGTGGAGACACTAGGTCACATGGACACATAGGAAATGTGGATGTCCAGACGTCTTGCTTTGGAAATACAACCAGTAAATGGAACAAATCAAATCTAAAACGGGTGAGCAACATTTTTTCATACTGTGTTAGGGTAAAGTTCAAGTAGGGTTCAGTGGTAAACACAGTCTGCGCTAATAAAGAGTGTTGAACAGATGGTTTATGAATCTCAGATAGTAATCGTAACTGACGCAGGTGTACAAGACACTCTCTTTTTAGATCCTTTTTTGAGATTTCATTTATCAGTAACTGGTGATCAAAAAACTTCCTGTAACCTAAATCTGTTAATAGCGCTTTAACATATGATAACCATTTAATTTTCTTGCAGTGATCGAGTGTTAAAATATATTGAATAATCGCCCTAGTTAGTTGCCATTGCTCAGCCACCCATATTCAACGCCACAGCATTATTGGTTGCATTTTTATAATGTCTGTAATATAGTCAATGCCCAACTCTGTGTGGCAGGCATAGGTGGAGCAGCTTTTAGGTACCGCTAGCAAATATCTCAAAAAGGAATTCTCGACTTTTTGTATTGAATCCACATTTGCAAAGCCCCATATTCCCGCCCCATATATTGCCGTGCTTACACATTTTGCGTTGTATATTTGTAACAGTTCTTTTGATGGTCGCTACCCCAGTCTTTGTGAAAACATTTTTAACGAAGTTGTTTCTCGCAAAAATGAGAGCTTCCTTGCGTTAATAGCTGGGTTCCATTTAAATTTTTCGTCAATGACAATCCCTAAATAGGGATACGTTGTAGACCTGTCCAATTGGTCACCCTGTACATATAATCTCAGTTTTTTTGCATTTCTTTTCCCCCCGCGTGCATTGTATATGTTTTCTTTGCGTTTAATTTCAAATTCAGACTTGCCATAAAGGCACAATATCTGTTCAAGGCCAGCTGTAATTCATTTGGTGTTCTTGCTAAGATAACAGCATCGTCGGCATATAGGAGCGCTGGTATCTGCCGACGAGCTATTAAGGGAAGATCTTTGCTGCCTTGTAGCATGGCAACCTCCAAGCCGTTGGTATAAAGGGTGAATAGAAAGGGGGCCAGTACACAGCCCTGTCTGACCCCCTTTTCCACCCTAAAAGTACCCGTGAGCTCACCTCTCACCCTGAATCTTACCCTGCCTGTAGTACCTGTATACAACTCTCAGAGAAAGTCCACAATTTGAGGGTGAACTCCCATTTTCAAGATAATACTCCACAGCGTTGAGTGTGCCACGCACACAAACGCTGCGGAGAGATCGACGTATACCATATGGAGAGAGGACCCTTTAGCTTCCACATATTTGCCCGCCATAAGGGACAAATTTAAGGCCTGGTCAACTGTTCCCAGCCCCTCTCGAAAACCATATTGTAGACCTGAAATTATGTTATGATCAGTAGCCCACTCCTGGAGTCGCTCGAGAAGTATTCGCCCTGCCATCTTCCCGAGCGAGTCCAGGAGGGAGATCGGCCTATAGCATGTTGGACTGTTTCGATCCCCTTTTTTAAATATGGGTACCAACGTCGATGTTCTCCAAGAGTCTAGTAAACCCACCTCAGTAGTGGCATTCAGGACGTTGGTCAACAGGGGAGTCCATAGATCCGGGAGGTGTTTAAAAATGTCAACAGGAACACCGTCCGGGCCAGGAGTGTTGCATTCAAAAAAGTACTTATTTATGTAATTAGATCCAGTAGACGTTGGTATTCTTAAGTTGGTATTTATTGGTTAAAATGGGTAAAAAGGAGGAAGGAAGGAGGCCCCACCGGGAGCAGCATCCAGCTGCTCAGCCCACTCAATCAAACTGACCACACATTCAAACCATGCACACAGGAACATTCCAATGACATCACACACACACAGGCTGAGCAGCAGGGAAGAGATGATCAGGATATAACACATCTCCCTCTTTTAAAACAATGAAAACAAAAGAGGGAAAGTGAAACTAAACACAGTATGTCCTGATGATGACAAAATCAGGATTTCAAGAAAAACAGTCAACATAGAAAATGAATAACTGTAGATAATTATCATGAAATAAGCAGTCAACATAGAAAATGAATAACTGTAAATAATATCAAGAAATAGCAATATATCATCATAAAAGATGAAATTGCAGAAAGGTTCACATGTTTGCCCTTGAAATATAAATGGTCATTTTAAATCGCTGAAAGGTTCACATCTTTGCCCTTGAAATATAAATAGTCATTTTAACTTGGGCTCTGTACATCGCAGCACGAAAGATATATAATTTTTCCACTGTTTTACTCTGACACCAGTCATAACTTGAAATTTTGACGCTCTTGTAAATAAGTCTGTAATTATAAAATTCAAATAAGCTACACAAAGTCCAACGCTTGAAACATACCTCTTTATAGATGTTTCCTGTAGGCTGTCAGATGTGACATGACACCGGTGGGGCATCAAAAGCGTTGCTTGTCTTCTTTTAAAAGTTTTACTTTCCATCTTTGTAATTTCATTTTTCAAATCCAGTTCCTGCACACGTAGTTCTTTCTGCCTCGTCGCCTTTGTTGCATTCAAAAAAGTACTTATTTATGTAATTAGATCCAGTAGACGTTGGTATTCTTAAGTTGGTATTTATTGGTTAAAATGGGTAAAAAGGAGGAAGGAAGGAGGCCCCACCGGGAGCAGCATCCAGCTGCTCAGCCCACTCAATCAAACTGACCACACATTCAAACCATGCACACAGGAACATTCCAATGACATCACACACACACAGGCTGAGCAGCAGGGAAGAGATGATCAGGATATAACAAGGAGCTTTGGCTGTTTTTGAGGATTTTAAGGCTTTTTGGACCTCTTCATGAGAAAGCTGAAGTTTTATTGGATAAATGACCTGTGTCAAGGGGTCAGGATGATCTATGTCTACTATAGCATCTTTGGAAAAAACTTTTGAAAAGTGCCTCACCCATTCCTGTTCACTTATGGCTACATCAATTGAGGGAGAGTTATCTTTATCTGTTAGAAATGGGGAGCGGACTACCTGCCAGAACATAGTGCTGTCTTTCAATTCCGAACTTTGGCTAAGACGTGCCCATAGTTCGGCTTTCATTTCTTTTTTCCTGTTATTTAGGGCAGCCGTATACTCCTTTCTAAGTCTGCTAACTTCAGCTCTGTCCCTGTGATCTCTATTTGGAGCTTCCTTTAAACATGTCGATGCCTTTGTGCATGCTGAGTTAAACCAACCTTTCTTTGTATGGGGCTTTTGTTTATGCGTCCTGGTTAGTTCTTTACGTATGTTTGTTGTAATCGCCAGGAAGCTCTTTATGACTTCCTTCGGTTGTGTTATAGGGTCCAGACAGTTTATAATGTCAGCTTGATTACATGTGACTATTTTTCTAGTTGTTGTTTCCTTGTCGATGCTGCCCCACTTCAGTGTATAACCGTTGGAGGAGCCTAATGCTAGCTCACGTTGGTTTAAGACGGTCATAATATCATATGGTTTGTTTGTTTTTATTTCGGCAAGAACCATAGTAAGTGGAAAGTGGTCACTCAGAGGATTTTTGGCAACCTCAAATTCTTCTATGGTAAAAGCCATGGGTATTGAGATTAATATGTAGTCTATTGTACTTGTTAAACCTCTACCGTTGAAGGTGGGCTGAAAAGGGACTGTTGGATTCTTTAATTCATTAACAAAGCTCAACTCTAATTCAGTCATGACTTCGGTCATTTTTTCTCCCACATTGGAGTGTGTAAAGTGCGTCAGATTTTTGTCAGCCTCATCGCTGATACCACACTTGTCATTATTGCTGTTACTGCATAGGTGAAGATTAAAATCTCCCCCCCAGATTATCGTACATGACATTTTAATATATTTTTCACGTTGATCTTGTAATATTGCAGAAATCTCTGGAAGAAGAGTAATCAAGTCAGCCTGAGAGAGATTATTATAGAAATTTACTATTAGGTAGAGTCTTTGTTTGGTAATCTTTAGAACTATAATCTGGAAGTTCTCCTCCAATCTTAGAGGATGTACGTCGTCCACAGGAAGAGTGTTTGTAATGTAGGTAGCTAAGCCACCGCTGTTTCTACCAGAGATTGATTTCTTTGCAGGTGACCAGAAAGTTTTAAAGCCCGCTATATGTATTGGCCTAATAGCCCAAGTCTCCTGAAGACAGATGCAACCGCTCAAGTTGATCTGATTCAGGAAACCAGGGTTTGTCTTTTTTGCAGAAAGGCCTGCGATGTTCCAGAATGTAAAATATATATGCAAGGTGAGTGCAGTAGAATCAACAGAGATACTTATATCAGGTATCGGATCTAGAGCTTCCGGAGTGGTTGGAGCTGATATTACAGTCGCCAAAACATCTGTCTTATGGTGTTTTATTATTGAACGTTTAATTGTACCAAAAGTAGGGATGAACTGGGTTGCCTTTGTTTCAGAGACAGTAGTTATAGTAGATTTGAATTTAATTTGAATTTAAAATTATTTATAAAGCGCACGTTCGCCAGCGGCTTCATGGCGCTACAACTTACAGAAAACAAGGCAGAGGGGAAAATGTAAATTAAAAAAGTTCAAGCTACAGGAGGACAGTTAATTGAAGGCTTTGGAAAACAAATAAGTCTTGAGTTGTTTCCTGAACTGGGGATATAGGGTCAAGGCTCTGAGCTCAGGAGGCAGGGAGTTCCAGAGGAGTGGAGCAAGGGTTGCAAATTTCGAGCCTCCCCATTTCTTCCTCCGGAATCGCGGGACAGTGAGGAGGGATTGGGTAGATGAACGAAGTTCTCTGGTAGGGACGTAAGGAATATTCTCAGAAGAGATAAAAGCCGGTGCCCTGCCCAGTCTCGCTTGAAAGGTGATAGAGGCCAGCTTGAACTGGACACGTTCATGAACTGGGAGCCAATGCAAAGATTTAAGAAGCTGGGGTGACATGGTGAGATTTTGGTAATTTGAACACCAGGCACGCCGCCTGGTTCTGAATCTGTTGCAACCGCCTAAGGCTATATGCGGGTATACTAGCATATAGGGCGTTGCCGTAATCCAGGCGGGAGATGACCATTGCCAAGGTGATCAATTTCAAAGCGTGAAAAGAAAAAAAACGGGACACCTTGCATATAGTACGCAGTGAAAGGAAGGAAGAGTACACCACAGAACTAACCTGGGAGTGAAGAGTGAGTTGGGGGTTGAGCATGATACCTAGAGTTTTTACTGAGGAAGATGGGACAGGTGGGGAACCAAGGGAAGGGGGCCAGAACAGAGGAGACCAGGGGCTGGATGAACCACCCGTCAACACCAGCTCGGTCTTGTCTGGGTTGAGTTTTAAATGGTTGTGGTTCATCCAGTCTCGGATGTGGGTCATAGTGGATTGGAAATTGGAGATAGAAGACGGGGAGGAGGACAGGTTGAAAACAAGTTGGAGGTCGTCAGCATAGTTGTATACTGCGACCTCCATCTGCTGTAGAGAAAAAATAAGAGGGGCGATGTAAAGGTTAAACAAAAGGGGTGAAAGAGAGGAACCTTGGGGGACCCCGCACTGAACTTTCCGGAAATCCGCAGTAAAGTCACCCAGGCGAACTGCCTGGGTGCGGTCCCTCAGGAAGGAGGATAACCATACCAGTGCGGTACCTCTGATCCCCGCCGCCTTGACACGGGAGAGTAAGATGGTATGATCAACCGAGTCAAAGGCGGCTGAGAGATCAAGAAGGACCAGGGCCTGGGTCTTGTTGGTATCCATTCCCTCCCTGAGGTTGTCAAGGACCGAGAGTACTACGGACTCCGTGGAGTGTGCAGGGCGGAAACCGGCCTGGCGGGTGGCTAAGACCCCATGCATCTCTACAAACGTGCTCAAAGTGCGGGTGACGTGGCGCTCGAGCACTTTTGCTAAAAATGGCAAGAGGGAGATGGGGCGGTAGTTGGCGGGGACCGAGGGGTCCGCGCCAGGTTTCTTGAGAATGGGGACGATGATTGCTGTTTTCAGTGGGGCGGGAACCACGCCCTGAGAAAGTGAGCTGTTAAGAAGGTGAAGGGGGGGATCGGAACAGGAAGAAAAAATGTGACGGAGAATGTGGGAGGGACAAGGGTCTAGAGGGGAACCAGATTTGACTAAGGGAATTATCGAGGTAAGGATTTCCTTAGTCAGGAGAGGGAGGGCATCAAATTGTCCCTTGGGGGGGGGGACACTGAGGGTCCACAAACGTAGGAGAAGGGGGAGGGATATTGGCCTTGTTGGCGGCAATTTTTTGGATGAAGAAATTATTAAGGGAGTGGCAGAGTTCTGGAGAGGGAGTGGGTTTCTTTTTTTTTTTTTTAGTCCTCATAAGTGCAATATTTGAAGTAAGGAGTTGTCGGGGCCCCTTTCTCTCATTGAATCTTACCCTTCACTGTCCTAACATAGGGTGTGTGTAACTGGACAGTTCCCCTGGAGCGTCAATTATGAGAGAGGAGGGTCCCCTTGTTTCCAATACTTTGTAGAAGGATTGATTACGGGGGGGTGGAGCTAGCCATTATGGCTACTCAGCAGGCCTTCTCCTGCGTTTCCATTGCTTACACATAATCATTGGACTTATGTAAATGTTTGTCGTATCAATCACACAGCCAGTTTTACATCTTGGATACCTCCATTATTTAATTTGCACCTTGCTGGTAATTTTCCCAGATTTTCCAGAACTTGAGTTTTTTTCTGGGGGCCTTTCTTTTATCAAGTCTATAGATTCTTAGTATGGAGTTTAACCAATCACTATGAATTGGAGGAGAAGAGCTTACCCAATTTATACAAATTTCTCTCCTTGCAAGCAAAATTAATAAAAAAAGGAGATTTTCCTGGAGAGTAGAAAGCTTATCAAATGCATTTGAGCTCCTCACCCCAAAGATAATTAAGTCGGTACTTACATTTAGATGTCTTCCTAACACCCCATCCAAGGTCTTACCCACATCATTCCAGAAGCCGTCGAGAAGGGGGCACTGCCGAAACATGTGTAGATCGTCGGCTCTTTCCAGCCCACATTTGGGGCAGGCCTTCACCGTTGACCCAGCAAACTTCGATAACTTTTTAGGGGTCCAGTAGGCTCTATGAGAGGTGAAAAGATGGTTTCTCTTTAAGGCAGCTGAAGACAAGATTGTCCAGCATTTACTCATAGATACTTGCCATTGGTTGTTTAACTCCGGCGTCGGCAGATCTTTCCCCCATACTCTCTCCGGAATCCTGAAATCATCCTCTCCTCCCAGAATCAAGGCCCAATACCAAAGTGCGATTTCTTTATGAATAGTGTCTGTTTTCTGCATTTCACTTTCCAGGGAAGGGTTCCCAGATCTAGATTCTTTTAATGATTTCGACCAACCTGAAAGTTGATAGAACTTGAATTTAGAAAGTGTGCCCAAAGTCTTGGAGGATAGGATATTCCACTCCAAAAGGTTGTTTCCAGACATCAGTTGACCCCACGTGGTTAGACCAGCTGCTTTTATAGGGAGAGCTAGTTTGTCTTTAAGGCACTCAGGGGTGCCAGGAGAATCCCAGATGGGGGCCAGGTCGCTATAATAGGGAATGTTTAGAGTGCATCTTATGCTAAACCACAATTTGGCCGCGGATTTCAGCATCTTTAGTTTAATTTTTTTAAAGAACTTCGGGTGTCCGAATTTATATAGAAAGTGGCTGGTTTTACCGGTCATAGTCTGGAAATACAAAGGGTAGCAATTAAAAACACATAGGAGCTTTCTATTAGATTTAAATTGGAAAGCTCTACAATAATCATAGAGATCAGGGCTTGCAATGCCCCCCTGTATTTTTTTCCTTCTTAACTTGTTCCAGGCAATTCTAGGATTTTTTGAAGACCATATGAAGCTTGTGATCTCGCTCTGGATTTTTTTTAGAGTTATTTTATTAAATTCAAGGGGGATAGCACCAAAGTTATTTTATTAGAGGGAGTGGGTTTCAAGGTGGATCTATCAGAGAACCAAGGGAAGGGGGCCAGAACTAAGCATGGGCGGAAAATCCGTTACGCTCGCCCCACAGTCTTCAACTTCCTGTTCCTGTCCAGCAGGCTCCTCCCAGTGCTTTGTCCATCTCCTGGTCACTTTTCATTTGGATCTGGAGCTGGAAGGATTACTTTTTGTGGATGCTGCTGGATATTTGGATTTGAGGCCTTTTTGACTTTCTTTGGATCACTGTTGGATTAGAAATTTTACAAGTAAGTTTGTTTGGGGCATTACAGTTGCTGCAACTAAAATTTTGGAATTTTCGATTTTTGGGCTGTTTTAGGGCCTTTTGCCCAGGGGTACTCAGTGGTGGGGGGACTGAGTCTTTCTGTGGGTTGTCTTGAACTTAAACATCATGGAGGGCATGGATGGATTGGGATTGTGCTGATTTTTCAGTGATTTTCGTTTTTTGGGGCTGTACTTGTGGCCTTTCACCAGGGGTATTTGAGTCTAGCATGGGCCTAGTCTTTCTGTGGGTTGTCTTGAATTTAAACATCATGGAGGGCATGGATGGATTGGGATTGTGCTGATTTTTCAGTGATTTTCGTTTTTTGGGGCTGTACTTGTGGCCTTTCACCAGGGGTATTTGAGTCTAGCATGGGCCTAGTCTTTCTGTGGGTTGTCTTGAATTTAAACATCATGGAGGGCATGGATGGATTGGGATTGTGCTGATTTTTCAGTGATTTTCGTTTTTTGGGGCTGTACTTGTGGCCTTTTCACCAGGGGTATTTGAGTCTAGCATGGGCCTAGTCTTTCTGTGGGCTGTCTTGAACTTAAACATCATGGAGGGCATGGATGGAATGGGATTGTGCTGATTTTGCAGTGTTTTTCGATTTTTGGGGGTATTCATGGGGAGGGACAGGCCATGTGGCTGGTGGCCATTTTGAGTGCTGCTACAGGCACTGGCCATGTGCTGGGAGGCAAGTGGCCATTTTGAATGCAGGCTTTGTTGTTAGGCCTGCAACCATTTTGCCAACTTTTCAACCTTTATGCCCAGGGGTAGTGAGTCTTGCATGGGCCTAGTCTTTCTGTGGGTTGTCTTGAATTTAAACATCATGGAGGGCATGGATGGATTAGGATTGTGCTGATTTTTCAGTGATTTTCGTTTTTTGGGGCTGTACTTGTGGCCTTTTCACCAGGGGTATTTGAGTCTAGCATGGGCCTAGTCTTTCTGTGGGCTGTCTTGAACTTAAACATCATGGAGGGCATGGATGGAATGGGATTGTGCTGATTTTTCAGTGATTTTTGTTTTTTGGGGCTGTATTTGTGGCCTTTTCACCAGGGGTATTTGAGTCTAGCATGGGTCTAGTCTTTCTGTGGGCTGTCTTGAACTTAAACATCATGGAGGGCATGGATGGAATGGGATTGTGCTGATTTTGCAGTGTTTTTCGATTTTTGGGGGTGTTCATGGGGAGGGACAGGCCATGTGGCTGGTGGCCATTTTGAGTGCTGCTACAGGCACTGGCCATGTGCTGGGAGGCAAGTGGCCATTTTGAATGCAGGCTTTGTTGTTAGGCCTGCAACCATTTTGCCTACTTTTCAACCTTTATGCCCAGGGGTAGTGAGTCTTGCATGGGCCTAGTCTTTCTGTGGGTTGTCTTGAATTTAAACATCATGGAGGGCATGGATGGATTGGGATTGTGGTGATTTTTCAGTGATTTTCGTTTTTTGGGGCTGTACTTGTGGCCTTTTCACCAGGGGTATTTGAGTCTAGCATGGGCCCAGTCTTTCTGTGGGTTGTCTTGAATTTAAACATCATGGAGGGCATGGATGGATTGGGATTGTGCTGATTTTTCAGTGATTTTTGTTTTTTGGGGCTGTACTTGTGGCCTTTTCAGCAGGGGTATTTGAGTCTAGCATGGGCCTAGTCTTTCTGTGGGTTGTCTTGAATTTAAACATCATGGAGGGCATGGATGGATTGGGATTGTGCTGATTTGTCAGTGATTTTCGTTTTTTGGGGCTGTACTTGTGGCCTTTTCACCAGGGGTATTTGAGTCTAGCATGGGCCTAGTCTTTCTGTCGGTTTTCTTGAATTTAAACATCATGGAGGGCATGGATGGATTGAGATTGTGCTGATTTTTCAGTGATTTTCGTTTTTTGGGGCTGTACTTGTGGCCTTTTCACCAGGGGTATTTGAGTCTAGCATGGGCCTAGTCTTTCTGTGGGTTGTCTTGAATTTAAACATCATGGAGGGCATGGATGGATTGGGATTGTGCTGATTTTTCAGTGATTTCGTTTTTTGGGGCTGTACTTGTGGCCTTTTCACCAGGGGTATTTGAGTCTAGCATGGGCCTAGTCTCTCTGTGGGCTGTCTTGAACTTAAACATCATGGAGGGCATGGATGGATTGGGATTGTGCTGATTTTGCAGTGATTTTCGTTTTTTTGGGCTGTACTTGTGGCCTTTTCACCAGGGGTATTTGAGTCTAGCATGGGCCTAGTCTTTCTGTGGGCTGTCTTGAACTTAAACATCATGGAGGCCATGGATGGAATGGGATTGTGCTGATTTTTCTGTTTTTTTTCCGATTTTTTTGTGGTGTATAACTGAACTGATGTTCCTCTGTCTTCCATTGTTTTTAGGTGCACAAGACTCAAGAGAACCACCAGTGCCAGGAAGAAGTCCTGCAGCGGTGTGTGTGTGCAGCATAACGTCACGCGACGTGACGTCTGGCCTAAGACAACTCTACAATTCGTGCAACTGCGGTCTGCTGTCTGACCTGCTCTGAAGAAGATGGCCCCAAAAAAAGTTCTCCGTAGCTCCTCTAGCAAGAAAGTTGCTAGTAAGGAGCAGAAGAAGCAAGTTACCAAGGAGGCTGGTGTGCCAACCGCCACGTTTTTTGGGAGCAAAAAAAAAAGTACGCCTGCAGCAGCAGCAGGATCTGCTGGGGACCAAGCTGGGAGCAGCACCCCTGCTCCATTGGGTTCAGTGCCTCCACCACCACGCCAACGTAAGTCAAAGCCCTTGAGTGCTTCAGAGGCAGTCAGTGTACTTCTCCAATCACCATCGACCAGTGATGTTGGCTCATCGCAAGAAAGTAGCAGCAATGTCCCTGAATCAACACAGGTTGTTGTAACTCATTTGACAAGTGTTGAACAACCACAGCCGCAACAACAACACCATGTGCAAGTACACGCCCAAGTACATGTGGAAGGAGAGGCAGCAAAAGGAGATGCGCAAGCAAAGGTGCATGGAGGGTCACAAGTGCCCACAATAGTTGTTCCTCCCGAAGTAGGGGCACATCAGGAAATCGACAATGAAGCCGAGGTATCATAGGAAGCCACTCCTCCTGATGATCATTCATTGTCTTCCACATCCCCAGCAAGGAAAAGATCAAGGGGGGTGTCTACATCTTCTTCAAGCCCACCTCCTACTGATGATCTGGATGACGATTGGGTACCATCACCGCAGCCTGAGAGTGAGGCACACCATGATCTGACAAAGGTACCTAAGTGTAAAAGGAAGGTCGTCGAAAAACTCATAGCTATGGAGTGTGATGAGGCTCAACAAGAAGTGACAGATACTGCTGGTGATGAAGCCTCTCACGATGACGACGAGCCAGTCATCACAAAGGTCACTGCAGCCCCAGCGGGCATGCAGCAAAGAGACATTTTGACCCTATCCCGAGAAGCTGCTGAGCGTGATGATGATGTCGACGAGGAGGCAATGGAAATGGAAACACAACAATCATTAGATTTGGAGTTAACTAGTACACCAACACCTACCGCTTCCATATTTCTTCCTCACAAGAAGGGACCTACATCCACCTCGACCTCAATTCGTGGTGGTGAAAGTGCAAAACGTACTGAAGTTCGGCAATCCACATCCTCCACTTCATCTGGCATTAGCAGCAGGACCACCACCACCAGTATCGCCGCCTCCTCCGGCCCCCAAAGACATTTCAAGTCTGCAGTTTGGGACTTCTTTAGTGTTTGCCCAAAAAATGAAACCGTAGCCATTTGTAGCATGTGTAAGGTTCGAGTTAGTCGTGGTAAGTTGGGTTCCAACTATGGTACCGGAGGCCAGAGAGGTCATCTTGAAAGAAAGCACGCTGTCAAATGGGTTGCGCACCTACAGGCGATCAAGGAAGCCCGAATTGCACGTAATGCTGTTTCATCTGATGATGACGAGGTGGAAGAAGACGTGTCAAACCCTTCACTTACACCCAGTACCCCTGTCAGCAGCACACCCCATGTGAGCCACACTAAGAGTGTGGGAGAGAGTGATACACCATTGCGAAAAAGTTCATCAGCAAGCGTAACTGGGTCGAAGATATCATCATCATCCCGTAAATCTTTGGTCCAGGGCAACATTAAAAAGATGTTGTTTACAGAAGCGCAATATGAACGCAACCTCCCACTGACGCGTCTGTATAACACTAAGCTGGCTAAAATGCTAGCTCTGGACCTTCTCCCTTTTTCTTTTGTAGAAGGGGTTGGTTTTCTAGAATTAGTGGCAGCGCTCTGCCCTAAATGGAAGGTTCCTAGCCGGTTCTATTTTGCCCGAGTTGCGGTTCCAGCACTACATGAAGATGTTCTGAAGTTGATTGGGGCAGCTTTGCAGAAGAGTGCTGTTCACACTATACATCTGACAACAGACAAGTGGACCAGTGGCGCAGGCGCTGATTACATGTGCATCACTGCACACTGGGTCTCTTTTTCAAGGGCTAAAGCAAAGCTAAACACAGGTGTTGACACGGACATTGTTTTTAAAGCTGCTCGGAAACATGCAACACTAGCCATGTTTGGTTTGGAGAAATGTCACACAGCAGAAAACATTTTGGATGTCTTTAACACAAAGGTCCTTAACTGGCTGTCCCCACTAAAACACCAGGTTGGTTATGTTTCCACGGACAATGGCGCCAATATAGTTAAGGCCATGAGGGACGGTAACTATTTCAGAGTGCCGTGTTTGGCGCACTGTATAAACCTGGTTGTCCAAAAATTCTTGGGTAATAAAGGCAGTGCAGCGTACAGTGTATTGGACACCTGACGAAAAATGTGCAAGCATTTCAGCCATTCTTTTAAGGCCCGGAAGCAGCTGAGGAGCCTGCTATATCAACGTAAAATGCCAGTGAAAGCACTCATCCAGGAGGTGGTAACACGTTGGAACTCAACCTTCTACATGCTTGAGCGTCTGTATGAGCAGTATAAGGAACTCGATCAATATTTCCTTACAGAGGGTACAGAGGAGCTGAGGATGGGTGCGGCGCAATGGAACATAGTTCAAAGCCTGACACGCATGCTTCGTCCTTTTGAGTTCTTCACGCGTGCAGTCAGCAAGGAGGACTGTAATTTGGGAAAAGCTATCCCATTGTTGTACATGCTGGAGGACCAACTGAAGGAGGTGTGTTCTGTGTTTGAAAAAGATGTAAAAAACCAAGACTCTTTTCTTCTGGCTGAGAAATTATTACAGCTCCTACAAGGTGATGAACGTCTTAAAAAGATCCACTCAGAAGAGCATTACATTTGTGCTACTATTCTGGATCCACGCTACAAAAAGGCGCTGGCAGGCCAAGCATTCTTTCCTTTTGATGATGAACATGTTCCAAAGTACAAACATTGGCTAGCCTTGTCAGCCAAGAGGTTTGAAAGAGAACGGCTGGAAATTGAAGGAAATGGCAGTACATCAGCAGGCCATCCCCAGTCAAAACAATCCACTTCTGCACCTGTGGCTGTGGCACAAGTGACCTCTCAGCCGTTAAAGACACCGGCAACCGGATCATCTGCACGAGACACAACAGAAACATTGGAGGCTGAAGAGGATTGGCTAGCTTTGCGTGGGTTTGGTTCTCAAAAGGTCAGAGGCACAGCAAGAGCTAAGCAAAGTGGAGGAACCGTGGATGAGGACCTTGAGTCGATGGTGAAGGACTATCTGAATGACTCAACAGAGGTCTATGTTAATTCTGACCCATTGGCGTATTGGCATGGGAAAAAAGAATTGTGGCCACAGCTCACCAACCTGGCTTTAAACTACTTGTCTTGCCCACTCGCAAGCGTGTCTTCTGAACGGGTTTTCAGTGCTGCTGGTGGCATTGTAACTCCCAAACGGAGCCGCCTCTCACCCAAAAATGTGGAGAGGTTAACAATGATCAAGATGAATCAGCACCTCATACCACCAGATTTCAGAGTACGAGAAAGCGTGCCGGATGAAGAGGAGGTGGCCAGCAACATAGATGAGGGAATTTCTACTCTGTCAGGTGACACTGAGCTCTCCTTGCCTGAATTCGCAGAGTATGATGACAAAGCCTTATTCTCATTCCTGGAACGTGATACCGAGCCCTGAAAATGCGACAACGAATCAATAACTTTCTTTTTCGTCCTTATTCACTTTTATTCCTGTGTGTCTGTCTTTCTTTGTTGTGCACAGTGAATATATTTCAAACTTTAATCAGATAATCACAAAAACAAGCCCATCAGCAGAACTGTCTTCACTGGTTTGCTAATTGATTTGAAGTTGCCGCAGTCTGCATTCCTCAGGTTCACAAGTTCAGAAGAACATGCTCCTCTATCCTCCTCCTCCAGACTCCTATTTCCATCAAACCAGAGGGCTGGTTTACGCCCAATGAAGAAAGACTCAGCACTTGTGGAGGTGTTGTTGTACCTCTTTGCAGGTGAGTTGGCGGCTCTGGGGCCATTGCTGGGAAGCTCTAATACCGGATAAAAGTGGTTTGGACCAAATCCCAGGCGGAATTGTTTTTGTGTTTTTGATGACTTGCTTGCCTTTGAGGTGCTCTTAGGGGGGGTTCCGTCTGTTTGTGGGTGAGTTTCGTGGTCTGGGAGCACTGCTGGGACACTCTAATCTTGATTGCATTTGCTTTTCAGGAAATCCGTGGTGGCAACCCCGACTTATGGCCAAGCTACGCAGTGCGTTTGGACCGAAGGCCGAGAAATATTGCAAGTATGAGATTTTGCTTTTGGCCTGTTTGGGGGTGTTATGCTTCTTGGCGGGTGGGTTGGCGGGTCTTGTGGCATTCCTGGGAAGGTCTAATACCGGGTAGAAGTGGTTGGGACAAAATCCAGGCCGTTTTTTTTTTTGTGGCTATTTCTGACATTTTGCTCAATGTAGCGTTTTCGGGGGCCTGTTTGGGGGGCTTCCTGGTGTTTGTGGGTGGGTTTCGGGGTCTGGGCGCACTGCTGGCTATATATACTTTACTTTGCAAGAGGTTTGAAGCAAATCCATGGTGGCAGAGGTGAGTTACGGCCTAGCTGCAGAGCGCGCGCGGAGTGATTTGGGAAATTGGCAAGAAAATGACTAAGTCCCCATTTTTGTACTTTTGCTCTTTGGCTGTTTGGGGGTCTTCTACTCGTTTTCTCCTGGGTTGACGGCTCTGGGGCCATTGCTGGGAAGCTCTAATACGGGATAAAAGTGTTTTGGACCAAATCCCAGGCGGAAAATTTTCTGTGTTTTTGATGACTTGCTTGCCTTTGAGGTGCTCTTAGGGGGGGTTCCGTCTGTTTGTGGGTGAGTTTTGTGGTCTGGGAGCACTGCTGGGACACTCTAATCTTGATTGCATTTGCTTTTCAGGAAATCCGTGGTGGCAACCCCGACTTATGGCCAAGCTACGCAGCGCGTTTGGACCGAAGGCCGAGAAATATTGCAAGTATGAGATTTTGCTTTTGGCCTGTTTGGGGGTGTTTTGCTTCTTGGCGGGTGGGTTGGCGGGTCTTGTGGCATTCCTGGGAAGGTCTAATACCGGGTAGAAGTGGTTGGGACAAAATCCAGGCCGTTTTTTTTTTGTGGCTATTTCTGACATTTTGCTCAATGTAGCGTTTTCGGGGGCCTGTTTGGGGGGCTTCCTGGAGTTTGTGGGTGGGTTTCGGGGTCTGGGCGCACTGCTGGCTATATATACTTTACTTTGCAAGAGGTTTGAAGAAAATCCATGGTGGCAGAGGGGAGTTATGGCCTAGCTGCAGAGCGCGCGCGGAGTGATTTGGGAAATTGGCAAGAAAATGACTAAGTCCCCATTTTTGTACTTTTGCTCTTTGGCTGTTTGGGGGTCTTCTACTCGTTTTCTCCTGGGTTGACGGCTCTGGGGCCATTGCTGGGAAGCTCTAATACCGGATAAAAGTGTTTTGGACCAAATCCCAAGCGGAACATTTTTTGTGTTTTTGATGACTTGCTTGCCTTTGAGGTGCACTTAGGGGGGGTTCCGTCTGTTTGTGGGTGAGTTTCGTGATCTGGGAGCACTGCTGGGACACTCTAATATTGATTGCATTTGCTTTTCAGGAAATCCGTGGTGGCAACCCCGACTTATGGCCAAGCTACGCAGCGCGTTTGGACCGAAGGCCGAGAAATATTGCAAGTATGAGATTTTGCTTTTGGCCTGTTTGGGGGTGTTATGCTTCTTGGCGGGTGGGTTGGTGGGTCTTGTGGCATTCCTGGGAAGGTCTAATACCGGGTAGAAGTGGTTGGGACAAAATCCTCGCGGAAAAGCCTTTTGGCACTTTTTGTAACTTAGGGTTCGTTAGGGTTAGCCCTAGCAGCAGGATTGCATGTGTTTCGGGGTGTTCTAGATTTTTGCAACTGAGTTCTGGGGTCTTAGAGCACTCGTGAGAATGTGTAATTTTGGTTGCAAGTCATTTGAAGAAAATCCATGGTGGGAAAGGGGGGATTTGGCATAGTTAAAGAAAGCCTTTGCCACTATTCTTAACTTAGGGTTCGTTAGGGTTAGCAGTATTTCTATTGCATGTGTTTGAGTGGGGGGGATTTCGAGTCTTGGAGCGATGCTGGCTATGGATACTTTTGCTTGGTTGCTTGCAAGTGGTTTGACTGCAATCCACGGTGGGTAAGGGGTAATTAGTAAGGGGGTACTTCGGCCTACTTTTACTTTCAAAGTAAGTTTTGTCACCAGTTTTCTGCTAGGCCTCGTTTTTTGAGATTTGATTGGGGGTCTTCTACATTTTTGCGACTGGCTTTAGTAAGAGTCTGGGTGGGAGCAATGCTAGGAAGATCTCATTTTGTTCAAAAACACAGTTTACAGTACACCTAGCTTGAGGGGAAAGATCTGCTACATTAATTTGCCCCTACTTATTTATCCTTCAAAAGGTGACTCAGACAGAGTACGCACTTTCAAAAATATTGTACTGTCTACTAGGAAAATCAAATTGTGACTTTTTGCACTCCACAGCCTACATACCTTATATTTATTTATCAGTGGTGTTGTAATAATATATCACTTCCTGTTTTTCGTTGAATAATTACAGGCCGGGTTTCAGTCTCTGCAATGGGGAAAAAAGGATGGAGTCAGGCTTCACATTAGCGAGCCACAATTCAGCATCAGGCAGGCAGTGGACAGGGTGTCTTCTGGTGACCAACATCGATGGACGAAGCGTCGGCTGCAATGGAGGAGTGCCGCTAATAAGAGGATTTTTTTTTCTGCAGGCAACTTACTTAGCACTTCCAACAGGACAACTACAACAACATAGATACAGTATCCCTTGCCTTTTTCTCTGACTGTGACTGCATTTTTTGGATCTCTCTCTGCTTCTAAATTGATCCCTTAACACATCACTTAGTCCACTCCACTATCACATCTGCACCACACATAGTCATTTGTAAGTGCTCCTACGTAATTCGCAAGTCGCAGCACGCCCCAGCCCGTAGAGGACTGGGATGGCCCCAATGATGAAGCATGTCACCAAGGGGCAATCCTGGTGAGTGAGGGGACACCTAGAAAAAAAGCAATTTCTCCTTTTCTATCTACTATACCTTCCAGACCAACCCCATTGAGTGTTGTTGTGAATGGATTTATAGTGACCAGCAAGGCTCTCGGGTATCTGGCTACAGAGACCTTATGTTGAATATAGTTATCAATGATTCCACACACGCCCTGTACTGTCGCATTCTTTCTTCCACAGTTGTCGAAAGTACTACTTACTTCTCACTGACATGCATGCAGTAGCCAGTAGTGCATGCACTTTCAAAGATTGATGGATAGGTTTGTACCCAAAGAATTGTTTATGTTCAATTGTTTGTCTATGCTGTGCTTTTTTTACAGGGTGTCTTCTGGTGACCAACATCGATGGACGAAGCGTCGGCTGCAATGGAGGAGTGCCGCTAATAAGAGGATTTTTTTTCTGCAGGCAACTTACTTACCACTTCCAACAGGACAACTACAACAACATAGATACAGTATCCCTTGCCTTTTTCTCTGACTGTGACTGCATTTCTTGGATCTCTCTCTGCTTCTAAATTGATCCCTTAACACATCACTTAGTCCACTCCACTATCACATCTGCACCACACATAGTCATTTGTAAGTGCTCCTACGTAATTCGCAAGTCGCAGCACGCCCCAGCCCGTAGAGGACTGGGATGGCCCCAATGATGAAGCATGTCACCAAGGGGCAACCCTGGTGAGTGAGGGGACACCTTGAAAAAAAGCAATTTCTCCTTTTCTATCTACTATACCTTCCAGACCAACCCCATTGAGTGTTGTTGTGAATGGATTTATAGTGACCAGCAAGGCTCTCAGGTATCTGGCTACAGAGACCTTATGTTGAATATAGTTATCAATAATTCCACACACGCCCTGTACTGTCGCATTCTTTCTTCCACAGTTGTCTAAAGTACTACTTACTTCTCACTGACATGCATGCAGTAGCCAGTAGTGCATGCACTTTCAAAGATTGATGGATAGGTTTGTACCCAAAGAATTGTTTATGTTCACATTTGTTTGTCCATGCTGTGCTATTTTTTCTTGTCTCCCAAAACCTATCCCAAAAACCCCCGTACCCATCCATTTTTCAAACCCTAACCCTCTTCTCCCGGGCTGTGTGGTTTTGATTGATGTGTGACTAAATTACAGCAATAAATCCACACACTTGCTGGGGAGGATAAGGTGATAGCAACAGGCTTGTGAAGAAATCCGAGGATATATTCTTACTCTGCTTGACAAAGACCCATGGCTAATGTCAAAGAACTTCAACCGAATTAGTTATACTTTAACATTTGTTAGGCTACATTGTGGCACTGTTCTAGTGTACTTCTGTCACCTGCTATATTCTCTATTGTACCGTTGTATTGCTCAGGAGGACAAACCAGATTTCATTTTCTTTTTTTTCATAGGCAAGCAACTGCCACTGTGTCACACCACTAGTACCACCGCTATGAGGAAATTTTATCCGCCCAGGATTGCCAACCTTATTTGCTGTTTCCCGTGGAGCCAGCCCTGGGCCTAGCCCTACTTGCAAACAGAAATTACAGGTAAGATAGGCGTTTGGTTGGAGGTAGTATAATGGAGTATTAGGAGAGACGAGAGATTTGATTGACGGTAGTACTACTAAAGTCCTAGGACTATTCAGGAAAACAAACTTACTGTTATGTTAAACCCCCACCCACCAGACTCAAAAGCAGTAAAAAACAGGTATGGTCAGATAAAGTTTCAAAAAGTATATTTTTATAGCCCTAACAAAAGAATCTCCCGCAAGACCCTCCCTAACCCCAACGATTGTCCTTCAAAAGTTCCCAAAAATCCCAACTCCCAATTCCCACCACCCAAAAGTCTCTAAAAAAGGGTCAAGGGACACTATGGCAGGGTGCTGTTGGAATTAGCAGCCAGGGCATCATGCTCCTTGCGAAGGGTGGCAAGTTCGAAGCGGAGGCCCTCCACCACGTTCTTATAGTTATGGACCTCCTGCTCCAGGTAGGACAGTCTGAGGGATAAGCGGCGCCGGTGTGCCTTGCAAATCCTGTGAGGGGCAGCTGCTTTCTTTGCTGCTGGGCGGTGGCGTTTGGCTTTGGTAGCCCGGCTCCGTACCGCTGGAGCACTGCGCTGGCTGGCACTGGCAGCCCGCACGGAGGAGGATGCAGCTGTCCCAGTGGACGTTGTTGTTGTACAAGACTGCGTCTCCTCCTCCTCCAGGGCCACCAGCCGCCGATATTCTGCGACAGTGGCATCCAGCCTCCGTTGCCGGGCCATTCGAGCCAGCTCCTTCCTCCTTGATGATGTCTTGGATTTGGAAGGAGCAACTACATGAAAAAAGAAAGACATAGTCTGTAACCAATGCTCCTTAAGATTAACACAAAATGATTGAGCAGAAAGTTGTCACAGTACAAGTAGCAAATTGAAAGCACAGTACATAACTATTGAGGACAGTATCTATGTAACCTCCGACTTCTTCATCCTTGCTCTAACATTAGTGGGAGTTTAAGAAACAAATTCTACGAGCACTATGGACTTCTATTACAGTCGACTATGACAGTACACCAGTCTTATTCTTCTTCTTCTCTCTTGTTTAGGAAAATTGGTACGTTATCTTATGCAAGCCGGCATAATGCCAGCGCAGTGAACTTGCACCCGAGAAAAACAGACGCACACCATGGTGAGTGAGACAGACTTGCGTTACTGTACCGGTCCAGTACATGCAGGTGGTGAAGCTCTTACTTTTCTATTACGGGTGGCACTGAGAATACTCTGTTAAAAGGGCTACTACTTAATTAATTTAGCTTTCACCCTACAGTGCAAATGAGTATTAGAAAAGGAAAATGAAGAAGCTAAATTATCTGATTATCTATCACTTCACATGGGATGTATTTGATGACATATGGGATGACTTTAGGTGCTTTGCTTATTATTGAGTGAACAGTGATACCCCCACACATGAATGACGTACTACTACTAAACTAAAGTTATTAAGGGAGGTAGGGAGTGTCCACCGTAATAACCGGATATATGCTGTGCTTGCAGTTGCAATACAAACTACTGCTACTATTCATGGTAGTCTTTGGACAACGTTACAACTTCTTTTCCTTGCCTTTCCTACACTGGAACGGACGTGCGGGTGCGGTGTTACATGCTCTTCAAAGTAACACTTAGTTCATCCAGTGACCGTCTACTCTCTCTAGATACACATATGCTATCTAAGAGTCAGATAGTACCATGAATGATCCAGGCATCCGTCCATTCAAAGTATATTGCACACATACAGTTTCTGTCTCACCCACCCAGGCTGTTCTCCTTCCACCCATCCTTGCTTCATCATTCACCCAGCCATGCACCATACCATTTTCTTACCTTCCCAGCCACCTCGGGGACCAAGCAAACACATATCATTCTTCTTTGCCAGTCATCATTACATTTCCCGTGCTTCCACACTTACTTACACCCTTCTTTCGCTTTTCGTTCATCCCATCCATAAAGTTCACCTCAGATCTGATTGGGATTCTTCTCGCCAAAAACTTCACAGCTAAGTCAAAGTACATTTAGAGGAGGCTACTACCTGCTTTTTTTTATAATACACCCGTGCAGAAAGCACACTCTGCAGTCTTCAATCTCAATGACTAAGGAATGTATAGCTTACCTCTGCCCGCCACCACCGTGTGAACCCTCACAGGCATGTCCTTGTCCAGCACTTGCACCGCCTCCTCCCCAGAGTTGTCCTCCTCGTCCAATGCCACCACCACCTCCGCGCTGGCCCCGTCTCCAGATGTTCCACCTACAAAGTACATTTAATAATGTTAGAATACACCACTCACTACTATATAATATTTGGTCTAGGAGGAAGAAAGAAATGTGAAAAAAAGTGTACAATTTAATAATTTATGACTGTGTACTCTAGAGTAAAAATGTCCCTTTTTCCAGGGAAGGCTGTTGTCTTGCTGCACTTTTTGGCACAACTGATGAATGTTTGCTTTTTACTTTTTAACACGCACCACTTTTTCTCCTAACAGACAGAACCTTGACTTCTAAGAACACGAGCAGGATCAAGTTCAAACCAGGTGAGAGCTCGGCTCGACCACAAGAAATGTGTCCAATTAATCGTCAGCACTAAGCACTTTTCCATTTTCAGTTACACGTTCACTTTTATGACAAACTTGAATTTAATAAATGTGTTTACTTTTAATAAAGCTTTTAAACTTAACTAGACTCTGTGGTTTTTGGTCCTCCAGACTAGAGTGGATGAGCTAAAGGTTTTCGAATTTTTGCAAGCATGAGTCCATGCCTCTGCCATCGGTGACTTTGGGAGCTAAATGACTCTGCCACACTATCTAGTCAGTAAGGAGATTGGGGGTTCAACTACAAAGTCTGTTATCACTGAGGTATGTGGAAAGTCTAACAGTTACAGCACCTATTATAATTGATAAGCTAAGCGATGCATTATTTAGTGTCCATAGTTCTGTTTGTGCAGATTTGTCCCTGCAACAGTAGTAGAATGGGTTGTCCTCCTATCCAAACCAAAAGTAAAGTAGTATCTTATTCTTTCTTGGTGGTCATTCACCTTTTTATTGTTGGCAATGGTCAAAGCATAAACATTTAGAATACTTGAAAAGACATTATGGACAATCCCAGAGGACTGCACTCAGTGCATAGAGCTATTGCTGACTAGAATGGGAGTCCAATGGAAATGCCAAATGTGCAATCTTAGTTAGCTACACAGACAGACTAATGAGAATAATCTAGTAATACCACACGGAGTCATAGTCGAGGCAGGATAAGAATTTAGATCCTGTCTACAAGAGATCAAAGACGATTTAGAAAAAATCGAATGAGGAACGCTAGGAAAAAATAAGTACTCTATATTAAAATTAAAACTTATTGGGGCCAGCAAAGGAGCCCTCGCCTGCCCGGTCCTGGCCTGCATCGTCAACAGCACCCTCCTCCTCCTCCTGTGTCCTCCTCTTGCCCCTGGGGGAAGCTGATGTACAACATGAAAGAAAGAAAAACAGAAAACATGGATGATATTTCTCAATCAAATCAAACATTTCAAAAGAACTAACAAAGTGACAAAATATTTTTGCGAAATAGCAAATAGGGAACGACTCCACGGGATATATTATTGACCAATCTCATGTAGTCGACTACGTCATTACTTTAGTATTGCTTGATTTGCGGACCGTCGGATTGGAAACTACCCTATGCAACTCACTAAACAAAGTACTAAAAAGGTTTGCCTAAGATTGGCAGGCAGCAGTCCGCAGCACGCAAAGTGACAGCCAAAGTCCATCGTGATTGAAGATCAGCGACAACACTAAAGTTTCCTACTACATTAACCAGTCATTAAAATACTCAAACTATTAATCCACCACCACTATTTCTTCTTATCGCCATGTGTACAAAGGAAGGACTGGACTTGAGTCTGTAGGGGATGATTTAGAAGGCATACGTCAGGCAAACAAGATGGCTGCGCCCTTGAACGACTGCGAGGGTAACTTCGCGCCTTGCGCTACGAGCGGCTCGCAAAAATGCACAAAACCTTGCCAACTAACACGCCGCAAAAAAACAAATTGCATATTCGCACTAATTTGCGGCTTCCGAATCCGATCTTGCGCGTGTTCGCGCCCCGCGAACCCCGCGAAATTGCAGAAAAACAAGTTTTTCAAAACTGAAAGCACTCGGCAGGGGCAAGAGTTCAAACTCATCATTAGTAACAATTCCCGGTAGTGCTTCCTGACTGGGGCCCCTCCAGAATTCAGTTGCTAGTTGCAACAATTGTATGACCCTGCTCTGACCCTCACAGCAGGCTCATAGAATAGCTACAAGTAGGCCACAAAGGTCCTGGGGAAAAAAAATGCACTGCAACAGAAAGCAAAATTACAGATAAGGAAGCAGGTGCCAGACTGGAATTTTAAAACAGTGACACATTAATAAACTAACCCCAAATTAATTCATCTCAGTTGAAGCAGGGCTGGTGTGCTTGCTTTTCCCCCCCATAATCTACAGTAATGATGAACCAGAGGGTGGCATTGATGTAACAGAGGGTTGCAGTGGTGAAACAGAGGGTGCTGGGAACCTGTGATGATGAACCAGACGTAGAAACAACATAATTCGCGACCGTTGCGTGCCGAAATGTAAGTTCGCAATTGCGAACTGGTACGAAACCCTCGCAAACTGGCAGAAATCCTTGCGAACACAAAAAAAAAAACGCAAATTCGCAAGAATTCGCGGATTTTGCGGATTGCGAGTTCGCAAATCCGCAAAATTCGCGAACGCGAGATTCGCAAACTTTGCCCATACTTAGCCAGAACAGAGGAGACCAGGGGCTGGATGAACCACCCGTCAACACCAGCTCGGTCTTGTCTGGGTTGAGTTTTAAATGGTTGTGGTTCATCCAGTCTCGGATGTGGGTCATAGTGGATTGGAAGTTGGAGATAGAAGACGGGGAAGAGGACAGGTTGAAAACAAGTTGGAGGTCGTCAGCATAGTTGTATACTGCGACCTCCATCTGCTGTAGAGAAAAAATAAGAGGGGCGATGTAAAGGTTAAACAAAAGGGGTGAAAGAGAGGAAGCTTGGGGGACCCCGCACTGAACTTTCCGGAAATCCGCAGTAAAGTCACCCAGGCGAACTGCCTGGGTGCGGTCCCTCAGGAAGGAGGATAACCATACCAATGCGGTACCTCCGATCCACGCCGCCTTGACACGGGAGAGTAAGATGGTATGATCAACCGTGTCAAAGGCGGCTGAGAGATCAAGAAGGACCAGGGCCTGGGTCTTGTTGGTATCCATTCCCTCCCTGAGGTTGTCAAGGACCGAGAGTACTACGGACTCCGTGGAGTGTGCAGGGCGGAAACCGGCCTGGCGGGGGGCTAAGACCCCATGCATCTCCACAAAAGTGCTCAAAGTGCGGGTGACGTGGCGCTCGAGCACTTTTGCTAAAAATGGCAAGAGGGAGATGGGGCGGTAGTTGGCGGGGACCGAGGGGTCCGCGCCAGGTTTCTTGAGAATGGGGACGATGATTGCTGTTTTCAGTGGGGCGGGAACCACGCCCTGAGAAAGTGAGCTGTTAAGAAGGTGAAGGGGGGATCGGAAAAGGAAGAAAAAATGTGACGGAGAATGTGGGAGGGACAAGGGTCTAGAGGGGAACCAGATTTGACTAAGGGAATTATCGAGGTAAGGATTTCCTTAGTCAGGAGAGGGAGGGCATCAAATTGTCCCTTGGGGGGGGGGCATTGAGGGTCCACAAACGTAGGAGAAGGGGGAGGGATATTGGCCTTGATGGCGGCAATTTTTTGGATGAAGAAATTATTAATGGAGTGGCAGAGTTCTGGAGAGGGAGTGGGTTTCAAGGTGGATCTATCAGAGAATGCCAAGTTGTGCACAATCGAAAAAATTTCCCTCGATTGGTTCTCTGCGGCAAGGATTTTGGAGGAGAAGTAAGATTGTGAAGTCGTCGCTGTTTTAGAGGGTTGAGGAAGTTCCCAGTTAGACTGGGAACTGGGAAGTCAATCGTTAAGATCTAGCCCAGAGAGGGCGTTGAATCTATTATATGTCGGAATATTGTAGGGAGTAGGTAATGGCAAGTCCATTTGTCTCCATCGATTATCACCATTCTCTTGGAAAGCGGTTCCAGAAAGATAAGGATAAATAGGAGGAGGTATAAGTGTTTGACTCTGATGCCACTGTACCGAGCCTGTTGGGTAAAGAAACTTGGGATTCTGATAAGAAGTGGAAGGATAAGAGTCAGAAGGGAAAGAGCTTTCTGAAAATGGGTTCATAGTGATAGGTGGGATATTATTATTTGTATTTAGCAAATGCCTGTAAAAATATCCTAATGGGAGGAGGGTTGTATTGAATTCCCAAGTGGAAGGTGGAGGGGCCTTAGCTAGTGTCTTTTCGGCCCACTGAGGGTTCCTGAAAGTAATCGCTACACAATCCCCCTCAATTTTTTTTCGTAAGGGGCCTATCCAACCTACTCTTTGAGTGTGGGAAATTTCCCCGGCACATTCTATTGGAAAGTTACAGTTCAAACTTAACCAATGTAGTATCTTATTTTTCAGGGAAGAAGTAGTTTCACTCTGCTTTTGTTTGAGGGTCGGTACGTTTACCAATACAAGTACATAGGCTCCACATTCAGGGGGGAGGGTGATGCGTGTAGGGATCTGTCGTGACCTGTATGGTTGTTCGTACGGTATTTTCGACTGCTGGGTCCTTGCAGCCATATAATAAGATTGGATGGGTGCCTGTGATCCTTGTTGGTGTGCTACGTGGGAGTTACCTGTCTGACTAGTGACTGATTGAATGTTCGTATTGAAGGTAAGAGTTGAACTGTTAGACGATAAAGGTTTTTTTACAGCGGTTGGATTATTGCTCGGAGTCTTCTGTTTTTGCATAGTTGCTGGTGTAGGAATAGGTTTTGGTTGAGGAATAATTGTTTTGCTAGTATTTGATTTAGGGTTTCGAACTGCAGAGATATTTTGAGGGGCAGTAGGTGCTGTTTTTATGTTTAGGGATATTAATTCTTCAATTTGTTTTTCCAGTCGGGCAAGCCTAGTTTCGAGTGGTGACAGATATATACTTAAGAGATTCCCAATTCGCTCAATCAACTGATCGCTGCCTATAGTATTTTCATGCTTGTCGCTATGTTCTTCCCTTATGTTTGTGTCTGAAGTCCCCAAGGGTTGGAGTATTTCATTAGATGTCTTTTTACTCTTCTGCTGCCTCACACGTTGGCGCTTCGTTGAGGCCCGAGGGACCGCTAATGTCAGTTGCTTAGTTAGTTTAGGAATTGCGCCCCCTTGTATATGAGTGGCTTCATTCTCTTGAGTGTCATCCACAATTTCAGGTGATAAGGCCACATTGAGGGCTGGGGATCTTTCTAAATCAGTACTTAAGTCACAATTGGTGGAAGAATCTGATACTGATAGATCGACCTCATTTGTTAGTATGCAAGGGTCGTTTTGGGAGTCATGAGTGATAGCTGAGTGGGTTGTGCTGGAATTACCTGGGGTAGTAGCAAATTTAATACTTCCTAAAGAAAAGCGTTTGGCAATGCTCAAGTCATGTGATACTCTTTGCTGCAGTAATGAAATGCTAAGATCGATAGCCTCACTTGTTCTAGTTATAAAGCTGTCTATCGGCCCTAAAATTGAAGCTGCTCCCGCAGCAGTCTTACTTCTGCTGCCTCTCGTAGTCATAATGCAGTTTGTACTGTTTCAGCAATTGGACAATGTTACTTATAAATCAGTATGCACCACTATAAATGTCTATAAGTACTCCCAGGGTACACAGTAGTACATAATAGGTAGTAAGCGATATCCTACTTGTTTGGCTGGCTAAGATGTTAGGGCAGTGGACCCAACCCGACCTCTTCGGCCTCGGATGGCCACAGACGGTCCCGCCCTTGTCCCGGGCTTCTCCCGGTCGCTCCCGCGCAGCAGGGCTCAGCTGTTTATTTTATATGGCCGAAAGAGGAAGGAGAGGGAGGAGCCTGCAGGGAGAGCTGCCCAGGTGGCTTCAATGTGGGCGGGCGGGCGCTCCTGGGACAGGTAGTCCTGCGCCTCCGCCTACTAGCAGCCCTGCAGGTTTCAATAGCAAAGTTTCCAGTCCGCTCTTGAAATAGTTACAAAACAGCTTCCCAGGCGATGCGACGCTAGGTGCTGGCTCAAACAGAGGGAGAAAAGGTCAATTCCGCCGCCTCGGACAAGGTGCTGCCAGGAAAACACTGAACAAAGTATCCCACTAGTAGCCCAGTACTGCTGCCTTAAGAACGGACCAGTGAGGGAGGAGCCTGCAGGGAGAGCTGCCCAGGTGGCTTCAATGTGGGCGGGCGGGCGGGCGCTCCTGGGACAGGTAGTCCTGCGCCTCCGCCTACTCGCAGCCCTGCAGGTTTCAATAGCAAAGTTTCCAGTCCGCTTTTGAAATAGTTACAAAACAGCTTCCCAGGCAACGCGACGCTAGGTGCTGGCTCAAACAGAGGGAGAAAAGGTCAATTCCGCCGCCTCGGACAAGGTGCTGCCAGGAAAACACTGAACAAAGTATCTCACTAGTAGCCCAGTACTGCTGCCTTAAGAACGGACCAGTGAGGGAGGAGCCTGCAGGGAGAGCTGCCCAGGTGGCTTCAATGTGGGCGGGCGGGCGCTCCTGGGACAGGTAGTCCTGCGCCTCCGCCTACTCGCAGCCCTGCAGGTTTCAATAGCAAAGTTTCCAGTCCGCTTTTGAAATAGTTACAAAACAGCTTCCCAGGTGACGCAACGCTAGGTGCTGGCTCAAACAGAGGGAGAAAAGGTCAATTCCGCCGCCTCGGACAAGGTGCTGCCAGGAAAACACTGAACAAAGTATCCCACTAGTAGCCCAGTACTGCTGCCTTAAGAACGGACCAGTGAGGGAGGAGCCTGCAGGGAGAGCTGCCCAGGTGGCTTCAATGCGGGCGGGCGCTCCTGGGACATGTAGTCCTGCGCCTCCGCCTACTCGCAGACCTGCAGGTTTCAATAGCAAAGTTTCCAGTCCGCTTTTGAAATAGTTACAAAACAGCTTCCCAGGCGACGCGACGCTAGGTGCTGGCTCAAACAGAGGGAGAAAAGGTCAATTCCGCCGCCTCGGACAAGGTGCTGCCAGGAAAACACTGAACAAAGTATCCCACTAGTAGCCCAGTACTGCTGCCTTAAGAACGGACCAGTGAGGGAGGAGCCTGCAGGGAGAGCTGCCCAGGTGGCTTCAATGTGGGCGGGCGCTCCTGGGACATGTAGTCCTGCGCCTCCGCCTACTCGCAGACCTGCAGGTTTCAATAGCAAAGTTTCCAGTCCGCTTTTGAAATAGTTACAAAACAGCTTCCCAGGCGACGCGACGCTAGGTGCTGGCTCAAACAGAGGGAGAAAAGGTCAATTCCACCGCCTCGGACAAGGTGCTGCCAGGAAAACACTGAACAAACTGCTGTCGGACACTGCTAGGTTTGCCTTGGTTAGAGGAGAGCTGAGGAAATTACATTGGCTTCCAATCCCATTTAGATCACGGTTTAAGGCCCTTTGTGTGGTCTTTAAGGCAGTGAATGAGATTGACCCGGAGTTTCTTAAACATAGGCTCAATTGGCATGTCCCCAACAGAACCCTGCGTTCTTCCGGGTCTAAACTTGTTTGAACTCCTATGTTTAGGAAAACTAACTGGGGAGGCCGAAGTTTCTTTCACTGCGCCTCCAAAGCATGGAACGAGCTTCCGTTCCACCTCAGAAATGCCCCAGATCTTAGCTCCTTTCGGAAGGGTTTCAAAACCTGTTTTTTCTCTGAATAATCAGGTCACTGTTTTCCCCAGGTAACGAGGACCCAGCGCCAGGACACCCTAGGGGAGCAGCGCGCTTTACAAGTTCTATTAACATAACATAACACCTTTCTCACAATAGAGGGCCTCACTTACAATTCCCTGTGTCACTGGAATGTCACTTTTAATGACGCTCTGGTGGGGCACATTGCAGTGCCATACCTACAAGGCCATGTAAAGCCATCCTGCGTGGATTTTCAAGGCCTAGTAGATGTGGTGTGAGGCAACGCAGCACAAGGGAGAGGATGTGGCCTAGCGGCCAGGGTGGTCGACCTCGAAGACGGAGAACCGTGCTCGAGTCTCGACAGGGACACTCAACATCCTGTGATTCTGGGCAAATCACGTAATCTCCCCCTGCCTAAAAAAATGAATGTGTCCATTTGTAACGCAACTGGGGCTCATGTAAAGCACTCTGATACCTTTGGGTCTAGTTTGAGCTACATAAAATTCAACAAAATAAGAAAAGTTGCAGCGTTGCCTCACACTGTGATCGAGAGGCGTGGCATGGGCATTACGTTCCCATATAACACCCATGGCATATGGCACATTCCCAGATTTATAATGTTCTGTAAACCTGGGAAAGCGCCAAAATGCTACGTAGGGAAGGCACAACGAAGAGAAATAAGTAACTTTATGTCTCCTTGTTTTTTCCTCTTCCTATGTGTGCTGCTTTCAGCAAAACACGTAGAAGCAGAAAATTGCCTCCATTGATTGTTTTAGTGCAGGAAGGTGTTTGTTCCTGCACAAAAACAATCATTACCACAAAGAAGAGGATGTGGCCTAATGGCCAGATCTGCTAACTAGGTTGGAGTCTCGTCATCGGCTCAGCATCCCGTGATTCGGGGCAAATCACTGATTCTCCCCGAGCCTGCAAAAAAAATGAATATGTCCTTGTGTAATGCAACTGGTGCTCATGTAAGCACTCCAATACCTTCGGGTCGGGATCATGCTATATATTTAATATATTTCTTTATCCTGCGCGTGGACATGAATGCAGAAGGTCGGACTGCCTTGCCAAACATGGTATATTGATTTAAATGCCTCCCATTTTTTGTGTTTCTAAATGGTTCATGTATGACCATCTGGTAGCTGGACATTTAAGGTCAGCAATGTCTATGCAGTCTTACATATGTGATTACCTTAGGTGGGGCAGTGACTGAGTTCCCTAGCTGCCAATACCTTTTCAAAAAAATAAACTGCAAAACGCAGACACCCTTGCACCATGTTTGGTGCAAGTGTGCCTGTGACCATGGTCGATGCAAAGGTGCCTGTGACCATGGTTGGTGCAAGGGTGCCTGTGACCATGGTTGGTGCAAGGGCGACTGTGACCATGTTTGGTACAAGGGCGCCTGTGACCATGGTTGGTGCAAGGGCGCCTGTGACCATGGTTGGTGCAAGGGCGCCTGTGTCCATGGTTGGTGCAAGGGCGCCTGTGACCATGGTTGGTGCAAGGGCGCCTGTGACCATGGTTGGTGCAAGGGCGCCTGTGACCATGGTTGGAACAAGGATGCCTGTGACCATGGTTGGTGCAAGGGCGCCTGTGACCATGGTTGGTGCAAGGGTGCCTGTGACCATGGTTGGTGCAAGGGCGCCTGTGACCATGGTTTGTGCAAGGGCGCCTGTGACCATGGTTGGTGCAAGGGCGCCTGTGACCTTGGTTGGTGCAAGGTTGCCTGTGACCTTGGTTGGTGCAAGGGCGCCTGTGACCATGGTTGGTGCAAGGGCGCCTCTGACCATGGTTGGTGCAAGGGCGCCTGTGACCATGGTTGGTGCAAGGATGCCTGTGACCATGGTTGGTTCAAGGGCGCCTGTGACCATGGTTGGTGCAAGGGTGCCTGTGACCATGGTTGGTGCAAGGGCGCCTTTGACCATGTTTGGTGCAAGGGCGCCTGTGACCATGGCTGGTGCAAGGGCGCCTGTGACCATGGTTGGTGCAAGGGCGCCTTTGACCATGGTTGGTGCAAGGGCGCCTGTGACCATGGTTGGTGCAAGGGTGCCTGTGACCATGGTTGGTGCAAGGGCGCCTTTGACCATGGTTGGTGCAAGGGTGCCTGTAACCATGGTTGGTGCAAGGGCGCCTGTGACCATGGTTGGTGCAAGGGTGCCTGTGACCATGGTTGGTGCAAGGGCACCTGTGACCATGGTTGGTGCAAGGGTGCCTGTGACCATGGTTGGTGCAAGGGCGCCTGTGACCATGGTTGGTGCAAGGGTGCCTGTGACCATGGTTGGTGCAAGGGTGCATGTGACCATGGTTGGTGCAAGGGTGCCTGTGACCATGGTTGGTGCAAGGGTGCCTGTGACCATGTTTGGTGCAAGGGTGCCTGTGACCATGGTTGGTGCAAGGGTGCCTGTGACCATGGTTGGTGCAAGGGTGCCTGTGACCATGGTTGGTGCAAGGGTGCCTGTGACCATGTTTGGTGCAAGGGTGCCTGTGACCATGGTTGGTGCAAGGGTGCCTGTGACCATGGTTGGCGCAAGGGTGCCTGTGACCATGGTTGGTGCAAGGGTGCCTGTGACCATGTTTGGTGCAAGGGTGCCTTTGACCATGTTTGATGCAAGGGCGCCTGTGACCATGGTTGGTGCAAGGGTGCCTGTGACCATGGATGGTGCAAGGGTGCCTGTGACCATGGTTGGTGCAAGGGTGCCTGTGACCATGGTTGGTGCAAGGGTGCCTGTGACCATGGTTGGTGCAAGTGTGCCTGTGACTATGGTTGGTGCAAGGGCGCCTGTGACCATGGTTGGTGCAAGGGTGCCTGTGACCATGGTTGGTGCAAGGGTACCTGTGACCATGGTTGGTGCAAGTGTGCCTGTGACCATGGTTGGTGCAAGGGTGCCTGTGACCATGGTTGGTGCAAGGGTGCCTGTGACCATGGTTGGTGCAAGTGTGCCTGTGACTATGGTTGGTGCAAGGGCGCCTGTGACCATGGTTGGTGCAAGGGTGCCTGTGACCATGGTTGGTGCAAGGGCGCCTGTGACCATGGTTGGCGCAAGGGTGCCTGTGACCATGGTTGGTGCAAGGGTGCCTGTGACCATGGTTGGTGCAAGGGTGCCTGTGACCATGGTTGGTGCAAGGGTGCCTGTGTTGGCGCAAGGGTGCCTGTGACCATGGTTGGTGCAAGGGTGCCTGTGACCATGGTTGGTGCAAGGGCGCCTGTGACCATGGTTGGTGCAAGGGTGCCTGTGACCATGGTTGGTGCAACGGTGCCTGTGACCATGGTTGGTGCAAGGATGCCTGTGACCATGGTTGGTGCAAGTGTGCCTGTGACCATGGTTGGTGCAAGGGTGCCTGTGACCATGGTTGGTGCAAGGGCGCCTGTGACCATGGTTGGTGCAAGGGTGCCTGTGACCATGGTTGGTGCAAGGGTGCCTGTGACCATGGTTGGTGCAAGGGTGCATGTGACCATGGTTGGTGCAAGGGTGCATGTGACCATGGTTGGTGCAAGGGTGCCTGTGATCATGGTTGGTGCAAGGGTGCCTGTGACCATGGTTGGTGCAAGGGTGCCTGTGACCATGGTTGGTGCAAGGGTGCCTGTGACCATGGTTGGTGCAAGGGCGCCTGTGACCATTGTTGGTGCAAGGGCGCCGGTGACCATGGTTGGTGCAAGGGTGCCTGTGACCATGGTTGGTGCAAGGGTGCCTGTGACCATGGTTGGTGCAAGGGCGCCTGTGACCATGGTTGGTGCAAGGGTCCCTGTGACCATGGTTGGTGCAAGGGTGCCTGTGACCATGGTTGGTGCAAGGGTGCCTGTGACCATGGTTGGTGCAAGGGTGCCTGTGACCATGGTTGGTGCAAGGGCGCCTGTGACCATGGTTGGTGCAAGGGTGCCTGTGTTGGCGCGTGGCAGCCAATTGAGCTCAAGCCTAGGGAAAGAGGACAGGAATGCACCGTAGCTGATGGATAGGGTGCATTCCTGCCCTTTTCTTTCGCCTTAGGGCAGTGCAGCAGGAAGGCTTGCAGCGCTGACCTACAGCAAAATACTGTAAATGAGGCCCAGAATGCATTGGTTGGACATTTACAGTCTCCGCATGAGACTTCTGGACACAGGATTCAGAGACACTGAGAATGACGTCAGGGCTTCCAAGATGGACAGGAATCATACTTGAAAAACTGCAAATTTAGTTTTTTCCTCTTTCTGCAAACATGTGACAGTACACACGCTCTGACTCAGCAAATGGCGAGGGGCCCAAGTCGTTTTTAGAAGAAAGCGCAGATCTAAGACATTAGCTATTTATTCACTGTGACCATCGCAGCCCTGGCTCTGATTGTGACAATGACAAACCACACATGTCATATATACAGGACACGCATGACACACGGCTCAGCGCTGCAGCCTGTGTAAAAAGTGAAACACTTCCCACCTGTAACCCATGTTAGAGTTTAATTTGTGTAATACTCGTCTGCTCCTGAAGTACTGAGAAGATGTGGCCTAACAGCGCCCCAGCTGTCGACTTTGAGAATGGTGAACTAGGCTTGGATCCCAGCGTCTATTCACCACCCTGTGATTCTAGGCAAACCACTTGATCTTCCCGGTCCTAGAAACACAAAAGAGCAAAACGAAACCGACCTTACCAGATATTTAAGCGCACTGACGTCAGCAATGACGTGCTTGCGCTTTTCAAATAATTAAATGAAGAGGTGTTATGCTAATTGATGGAGTCTTTTCTGTCCCGAAACAAGGGCCTTGAGTAGAGGTCCCCTGCGGGGCCGAGATGTCAGTCCCGTGCTACTTCGACACCCCTCCTCCATCAGAAGAGATGGAACTTCCCAACCGGAGCTGAAAGTTATGGGGAATTCCCAGAGAGACCCCCCTCTTCCCATCATCATCATTATTACAAAAAATTACTTCAAAATATATATTTCACAAACGAAATATTAATTCATCTCTTGTGTTTTCCCTGGTTTTATTACATTCCACGCTATGACCCTTGTCCTAGGAAGAGAAATCTCTGTATTTTAAACTTTGTTTCAAGATAAATAAAAGATACGGGTCCTTCTTGAGCCTCCTGGCGTGAGAGGGGCTCGGGTGACGGACAGGTTGAGGTGACGGGTGGAGGAGGGAGAGCGACGAGGGGGAAATTCCACTCACCTTGCAGGGCTCCCCCCCACACCAGCCCCTCCCACCTCAGACTGTGTATAAAACCTGCCCGAGCCGAGAACAGGCAGAAGAGGAGCAGCTGGCCTGCCCTCACAGAGACACCCCAGAAATAGGACCGGTCGTCACAGGGCGTCTTTCCAGACCAGACCCTCAAGGAGAGTCCCTCGGACACAGGAAGCTAGACGACCCTCACCAGAGCAGCCCTCATAGGGGAGAGACAGCACCGACCCTCACCAGAGCAGCCGTCACAGAAGAGAGACAGCACCGACCCTCACCAGAGCAGCCCTCACAGTGGAGAGACAGCACCTACCCTCACAAGAGCAGCCCTCAGAGGAGAGACAGCACCGACCCTCACCAGAGCAGCCGTCGCAGGGGAAAGACAGCACCGACCCTCACCAGAGCAGCCCTTACAGAGGAGAGACAGCACCGACCCTCACCAGAGCAGCCCTCACAGAGGAGAGACAGAACCGACCCTCACCAGAGAAGCACTCACTGAGGAGAGACAGCACCGACCCTCACCAGAGCAACCTTCACGGAGGAGAGATAGCACTGACCCTCACCAGAGCAGCCCTCACAGAGGAGAGACAGCACCGACCCTCACCAGAGCAGCCCTCACAGAGGAGAGACAGCACCGACCCTCACCCGAAAGTCCTTCAAAGAAAACGGAGGCGCGGCCCCGTGACGGAAAACAGAGCTCCCGTCCCTCGGTATGCACAAACTTTCCGTCTCTGTGATACTTTCCTCTTGTGAGAAACCTGTCCACGCCTGTACCTTTCAGTGTGAACGGCCTGTCCTTGTCTCTCCACACTGCGCAGCCTGTCCCTTCACAGTGCTTTACTCTGATCTGTCCGGCCTGCCCCGCTCTCTCTTTGCACCTGTCCCATCTCCACCTGCCCGTCTCTCTGTGGCTCTCACCTCTGGTTCACATTTAACTTCTTAACTCGTTTCACCTCGTGAACTTTCACCAAATTTCAGCTCCTGTTTCCACCTCTAAGCTCCATTTTACCTCCTGCCCTAGTCTTAGTTTCACTGCCCACCCCATCTCATCCCCTGCACCCCTTTCACTGGCTGTTCTCATTTTATTACCTGTCCCTCCCCATGCTCCTATCTCAATTCTGGATCGAATTTTGCCCACTGTCCCACAAGTGTCTTCGATCTCACACTCTGTCCCATTCATGTCTCTTCCATCTCACTCACTGTCCTACTCTCACACCCTGTTCCCATCTCACCTCTGTCTGATATTAGGCCTCTGCCTCCTGTCTCACCCCCTGTTCCCCATCTAACCTTGTGCACCAATTTACCCACCCAGCTATCCGTCTTCCATCTCACTCTTACCCCCATACCCCTCTCACCTCCTGTCCCAATCTCACCTCTTGTTCCCTCTCACCTGTGGCTAATTTCTTATCTATTGCCCTCTCTCCCCTCCCCAGGTCTGCCACTCACCATGGAAGGCTTCGCCTCTGTGTACTACAGTGAACCATCCGTCATGGGCTTCCTCGCCAACGTCATCAGCGCCTTCCTGGTGGCCCTACAGAACTTCTTTTCCTTCCACACCAAAGTGAACGCTGAAGGGGTGGAGAACATCCTGGCAGGTGAGTGTGGCAGCCACAGATCACACAAAGAGTTACAGGTGGCGCTGGGATAACATGCATAGGAAACTTGGAGGGAGGGGGTACACACTTGCGCACCCACACACAAACACACGTGTTGCTCAATGCCTGTGTTATCTCTTGCAGGGGTCCATCTCATCCTGATTGGAGGACTGACACAGCTCATTGCAGGCTTCCTGTGCTTCCGGAAGTACGATCACCTTGGGAGCACCGCCTTTGTGGCATTCGCCGCCCTCTGGAGCAGCTACGGGGCTACACGTGTCGCCTTGGGCGCGTACCCCACCATCCACAACACCACACAAACCCTGAACATTTCTAGCAGCCAGACCATCATGGCCGCCTCCCCGCTTCCGGTCGCTGAGAGCGCAGTAGCAGGGCTGGTGGCGTACACCGCCGTCGCCTTCATCCTCTCCTTCTGCTCGGCCACCGTTAACTACGTCATGCCCTTCGTGTTTGGCGCCATCACCCTCACGCTGGTCTTCGAGGCGGTGGGGCTCTTCGGACAGTGGGCGCTGGTGGTCTCGGGGACCCTGGAGCTGCTCATCGTGTTGATTGGTTTCTATGGCGCCACTGCCCTGCTCCTGAAGGGCCTGACCCAGAGGTACGTCCTTCCGGGCTTCGGGAACCCCTTGTTCAGCGTCTTGCTTCTGGGCTCGGCCAACAGCACCTCTTCCAGTGGCATCGGGGAAGAGACCAAGAAGAACTCCAAGTACGCAGAGCCCATGGCCTTGGGACACATCGCCGATGCGGTGGCCGCGCTCATCTTTGCCTTTTATTGCTTTGGGTACATGAAGACCTTCTACATTGGCGCCATCTGGGTCAGCATCAATGCGCTGTCCCAGCTCTGCGCCAGCTACTACAGTTACTTGAGAGAAGACGTCTACCACACCACCAAGCTTGGGCTCCACAGCCTCTTCTGGCTGCTGATGTCCTGGGAAGAGTTCATCCTCACGGTGCTCCTCACGGGGGACAATGTGGACAAGAGCCGAGCGGGCATGGTGGGGGGCTGGTTCTTTCTGGTCGCCGCTTGCATCCTCTGCCTGATGTCCCTCAACAGAGACCTCCTGGAGGTGCTGCAGAATTCATGCTTCCTCCTCCTCACGGTCTCCACCATCCACCAGATTCCACTCCTGGGATCCCATATCTTCTTCGGAGTGGTCTGCAGCATCTACACCGCCACCTCCCTCTATGCCACTTTTGCCAGCCTCATTAACTCCATCGCTGATAAGTCGCTGATCTCTACTGGACCCCAAGTGATGTCATCTGCTACGCTCCAGGACTTGCTGCTGAGCCTGAAGCGAGTCACCAGCAGGTCTAAGGAGGGCCAGGAGGTCAGCTCCAGCAGATGCCAGCTCCCTGATGCCCTCTTCTTCTTCTGCAATGGCCTAGCATCACTCTCTGCCATCCAGGGGTCCCTCAGTGACCCCACCAGAGCCCACCTCTCCATCCCTTGGGTGCTGATCCCTGGCGCTCTCTTCCAGTTGTACGTCTGCAGGATCGTGGTCCAGAGAGGGCGAAGATTTGGGTCGGTCCTACCATTCTTTTACGCTGCTGTATGGGCCACATGGGCGTGGCTACGACTCGCAGGTAATTTATGATCTCTTAATCTTTACAATGTGTAAAATGTAATCACAAAAGTCCTAGGGATCCAGTGTCATGAAGCTTCTGAGTGGTTTAGATCCTCAGGCACACCAGTAGGGGCAGTGGGGGGATGTATATTTCTGGTCCTTGGTTTCATTTGGAGCAGCCATGCATGCAGGTAGTTTCTTGATGACATCACATGCAGTTCTTTGTCTGACTGGGGGGCCCTTGTGACCTGATGAAGTACCTGGGAGGGGTCATATGTGATGGCTGCCAGGTGGGGGGCAAAGGGTTGAAGAGGAGTGCAGCTGGTGGCCAATAGGAGGGGACTAATGACTTATGGAACCATTAATGGGTCTGGATAAACTATTTTTGATAATCCAGTTGTGGGAAGAACAAAGAGGTATTCATGTCTTTGTTCAAATAAAGGGTAATTTGTTGTACCCAGGAGCATATTTACCAGAATTGTAATTTTTGTTTGTCTTCAGAAAACTATTTATACTGGGATAAGGAGCTCAGAGAAGTGTGTATCAACAAATCGGGGCGCACCTGTTCAGGGTGGGGTGGAAGATACAGTTTTGCACATCATCAAAAGTCAACATCCAGCCCCATGATTGGCTGTTAGATGATCGAGGTGTTGACAGTATATGGTCCTTTCCATCCCTTGTCTCTGCTCCTGGCACTCTCCTGCCTTTGAAGGAAGAGCTCCTTCCTGTGTTCTGTTTCATCCATGACTAACCCTCTGCCCCCCCCTCTTCCCTCTCCAGGTCCCCTGCTGAATATCCACGTCGCCAGTTATGGTGCATTCACTGTTGGTGGCGTCACCTTCCTGGTCATCAATGTCTTCCTGATGTCCTTGGGTAAGTCTCTCCGGATCCCGAGGTCCAGTCATCCCTCTGTTGAATCCTTGAGGCCCAGGTGCCCTGACAGACAGCGGCTGCTTCCGGCTGCAGTGGGTATGGGCCGGAGTCTGTCCCTCGATGGTCCATATGGACAGTTCTGGGGCATCGTAGCGTCCTCATCTAAAGACTTAAACAACTGCGACCCCCGCTGACCTCTGAAATATGTCATTTCCGGCCTCTGACGCCATCTTGTTCTGCTTGTTCCACAGTCGCCTATGCCAACGTGGTGCTGGTGCTGCTCGCGCTGCTGATGGAGGCGGTGATGGTCTGTTTCCTGCTCTTCACCTTGGAATGCCTGCCCCTCGCGCTGGAGAGTAAGTGGACGCCTTCACTGTGGGATCCTCTTGTGTGTTAATGCATGTCAGTGATCTCTAAAGGGTTTATAAACAGGCAATATCTATCAAGTGCCATCCCGAGTCCACCTGTAATGTGGTGGGGGCTAAAGGGAAGTGGTCTGTAGAAAGGACTGGAGTGCGCCTGACAAGTCTGTGCTTCTGAAGGGCTGTGGGGGGTGAACAGAGTCAGTTACGTGTCAGACTCTGCTAGAGTTGGTCTCTTCAAGGCAAGGGGGGTTTGAATGGAGTCAGTCACAAACCTGACATGTGTCTAGTTCTCTGCCAGACCTCCACGTGTCTTAGTTTCTGTGCCTGTCTCTCCACTGCTGCCTTAACATCACCTTCTTATAATACGAAGAGTTGGGGTGAGCCCGATAACACTAAGAGCCAGAGCAATTAAGTATAAACCAAGACAGGGGTTCCTGTACCAGTTTAAATGTTTTACCACACTTAATTTCGTACAGAGAGAAGGCGAGTGAAAAGTAATCTGTCTTATGTTTTTATTTTATTGCCTTGGGTGGCATTTCCCTTCTTGAAATCCCTCCTGAAGGGAGCCCCAGTCTTGGTTTAACATTAACTTGATCAGCACACTTGTCTCTTTTGTTGATTTTATGAACTTTATGTCTAATTTTCCTCTCTTTGTGTTACTTTCAGTCACGGTATTGTCCGTCTTCAGTGTCGTCTGTATCTACGGAGCGGCGGCATCTCTTGGAAACTGCATTTTCAGCAAGGACCTAATTCCCATGGGACCCTCTTTCTTCAAGGTACAGTGATAAGTACACATGCAATATGTTACGATCACTATTCTTTCCGATATGTTCAAATTATCCATCTCTGTCCTCTAACTCTGTGATGTGCATGTGCTGCTCAAAGGCAGCTGTAGGTGGCGCTGTCTCACTCCTTGTCTGCTCTCTGTCTTTTTAGGAAACGAAGTCAGAGGAGAGAGTTGAGGCGTCCGACTCCTGCGTGTGCCCCGATTCCTATCGCACCGGCAGTCTAAGGACCATCGCCGCCCTGCTGGACCAGGGTGGGGTGTGCGGGGTCCCCACAGACACGGTCTACGCCCTGGCGGCCTCCTGCAAACACCCCGAGGCCATCCAGAAGATTTACACCATCAAGGTGAGCACCGAGGAGCCGACTTCCGGCGGAATTTACCGAGTCCGAGACAGATGCTCTGTCATTGAGAATAAGGGGCACCTTTTACCAGAACAGTTAGAAATCACCCTGTGGGCGGAGACATTGTCATGGGAACGTCAGGGTGAAACCATTCTGCAGGGGTGTGATTACCATGGTGATACCAGCCTGGAGTATGTATTTATAGAGATATTGTCATGGACACGTCAGGGTAAAACCATTCTTCAGGTGCGGGGTTACCATGGTAATATCTGCATAGAAAGTTCCAGTGTGAAAACTTTTTTTTTTAAAGGAAAGCAGCCAGGGTAAATGGTAGCTTGTCATTCTTTGCGGGGAGAGTGGGGGATGGGGGTGATAAGGGAGGTGTGGGCTCCAGTCCACTCACAGTCTCAGGAGAGAATCCTGCTTATGGGGCAGAAGGGCCCAGCGAGATGCTATCAGATGCACAAGAAAGATGCTAATGCCCCAGAGCACACAGCGAGTCTGCGTTCTCAGACTATGAACCCACTGTGCAGATTCCAAAGCACTAAATTCTGTGTCCAGTGTCTGTCTGCTGTAGGTCATTAGAAGGTCCTACAGGCTTTTAACGTGTACAATCTCTTGGCTAGCACTAGAGACACTTAGTTTATTGTCAGAGGTGGTGTGACTGGGTCTAAGCTCATTTTTAGGTATCACGTGACCCTGCACTGAATGTCTGAAGGTCATGACCTCCCTCTTCTCTCTCTAAACCAATCATTTCTCCCCTCTCTTCCATCCTCTGCAGGACCGACCCCTGGAGAAGCCCATCTGTATCTGCATCTCCCACCTGGACCAGCTGCGGGCCGTGAGACCCCCCTTCAGCCCCCTGCTGTGGGACTTCATAGGGAGCGTCTACCCTGGGGGTGTCAGCTGCATTGTCCAGAAGGGGGAGTGGCTGAAGAGGATGGGTGAGTGTGACCTCTTCTGCATGGTCTGTTTCCTTCTACAAAGAGGGGTGGGCTGAGGAGGGTAGAGGGGTGAGGGCTACACATGCCAGAAGTTGTGCCTGGGGACATTCAGAGGTGTGCCCACTTCATGTAAGGGCTGCTTGTCTAGATCATGCTTCATTCACCCCCGCCCCCCCAATGTGTACCGACCCACATCTCATGCAGGTATTACACCCACCTGTCACTCCATTCACCCCCAATGCCTACAGACCCCCATCTTATGTAGCATTGTATGTACATATCAGGGTCCATTCACCCCTTTATGTCTACAGGCCCACATCTCACGAAGCTACTGAGTGTACATATCAGAGTTCATTCAGCCCCCCTAATATATGCATACCCCAGTCCATGCAGATATTACCTGCACATTCACCTCTTGATATCTACAGACCCCCATCTCATGGGGGTATAACAAGCACACAGACCCCCTGATGTCTACAGACCCCCCTCTCATGCAGGCAGTGCATGTACATTAACCCTCCTGCTGTTTATATACGCCCATCTCATGTAGCTGTTGTATGTACATATCAGGGTCCAGTGACCCCCATTGTGTGCACAGACCCCCATCTCATGTAGTTATTGCAAAAAAGGGTCCAGCCCCCCTTAATGTGTAACAACCCCAATCTCATGCAGGTATTCTATGCACATTCACCCCTAAAGCACACAGACCCCCATCTCATGTACCCATTGCATGTACATATTGTATATATTATGTATATATGTGTGTGTGTGTGTTTGTGTGTGTGATGTATGTGTACATGTGTGTAAAACAGATAAAGAAATAGATGTGACTCGCACAATTCCTGACTAAAACATGAATTAAACCCCACAGCAATGACAAAACAAGGAAAGGTTGCTTTCGTTATACTATGGCTGTATAAGAAAAAAATGGTGTGCTGAGTCAGTGTACTTTTCAGTTGTAAAATAGTCCCTTGCACAGACAGAATGATATATCAAATAGCCATAAAATTATGTAGGACAGAAAAACTTTTCTGGCTGAAGTCTTTTTTAAAGAATTGTTAACAATATGCATTGCAGACATCTGGCCTCTCAAGATATAACAAACAAATGTGTGCATGCCTTTCACAGTATGCTTTAGTAGAACTTCTTTCATACTGAATGGACAATGTGTGCAATCACTTATTCAAGGACTTTAATTAACTCTTGATGTTCTGAGGCTAGACCATTCAAACATCTGCTCAAATTAAGCACAACCAATTGAAGGCACCACTGTACAGCAACTCTGGTCATAATGCTGAGCAAATAAATACAGTCAAAAACAAATGCTTACTTACTCACACCTGGCATGTTGCTGCTTCATTTTGCTATTTTCTACTCCTGCAGGAGTTGGACCAGCTTATGACATTGTGGGCACCAAAGACTCAATCATGATCCGAGTGCCGGACCACACCATCTCTGCCCACCTGACCAACATGACCGGCCCTCTGGCCATCACCTCCGCCAATCCCAGCGGGGAGTGTGATAGCACCCACCATGACATGGTCATCTCGTGAGTACACACTCAGAACAGGGGTTGGATTCAGGAAAAGGGTGTGAGTGGGCCTTCTGCGGAAGAGATCATGCCTGGGGTTTGAGAGTTACTAGATGGCTGCTAGGGGCTGAGGGCAGAGGCAAGAGTTGTTGAGGGGCGTGAGCTGAAGATCCTGAAAGGTGAAAGGAAGAGTGTGGGAGTATTGATGGGTGGTTTGCTTCTTTGCATGAGTTTAGGCTTTTTTAAGCATTTGATTAGACTGGTGCTACTGAAAGGTTGCGGAAGGGGTAACAGTGTTTGTGATATCGCAGCCATATGTTAGGGTGTTTGAGATGCTTGGCATAAACCTATATGTGGGCGCATTAAACACAGGTGTGTTTGACCAGTTGAGGTTGAGGTCAGGTAGATGTTTGCCAGCCTGCGGCTTCCCCTCAATCCCCAGCACCTGAGCCTTTGTCGATGATTACTTTAAATTAGTGATTTTGTATTTCCACTCTGTGTTCCAGGCGTCTTCGACACAAGCTGGAGGGGGTGCTGTGTGATGGGGACTCCTACGAGATGGTGGGCTCCACGGTGGTGAACTGTCTGAGGATAGATGAAGGTGAGTCTCAACCAATGCTTGTTTCTGTTTCATCTCTCCCCCTGCTATTCGCAAAGTAGACTAAGGAGCATCCATGGATGTGAACAGAGTGCTCTGCTCCCCACCACCCCTCCCCACCCACCAAACACCTGCCATGAGATTTGGGAAACACCAGTCCTGGTCCAGTGCATTCCTGGTGTCCAAGGCAGACAGGCCTACAAAGCCCACAATGAATGGACAGCTGAAGCATGAAAGGGGCCAGAATGAATGCGTAACTAAAAGATGCTCTTTATTGAGCCCCTGAGGAAAACTCCAAGCGCTTGGTCTAAGTTTACAGGGATGCCACCTGAGGTTTCCTACCTGTGCCGACTCCTGACCCCACTCTCAACTTAACAAGCCTTTTTCTTTATCATTAGTCTGCACCATTGGTGTACAGTGTTTCATAATTTGTTTCACAAAATATCGCTAAAATTACATGAACGGTGTGAAATGTGGTTCGCCTTTATCTTGCATGAAATTTTAATGGTAGTAAATACCCCACATTAAAAAAGTCATGTTGGATACTGACAGAAAGCGTAATCTGCAAAAAATGTCTCTTTCTGGGACATTTTGTGCTCAAAGCCATCTCCAGTGAAGAAGAAAAGATGCATGCTTTCTCCTGTCAGTATATGCCATGTGACAGGGCGGCCCCACCTGTACTCCTTCACCCATTGGTTCCTGAGGGGCCAATCCCCAATGTGCTCATTATGCTTGTCTCTTCCCCTCCCTCTGCTGCTCACAGACCTCAGACCTGTCCACGCTCTCTCAATCTCATGCTGTTGTGCTTCTTCCTTTCCAGGGATCCTGAGCATCGTGAGGGAGGGCTGCGTCCCCACCACCCACATCATGCAGACGTTCGAGCGCGTGAAGAACACGCAGGTGTGAGGCTCCCACGTGCTACGACCAGTCTTGTTCTATTGACCACAGCAGCATCCGCACAAGACCTGAGCCAGCTGCCATTTGCACTTTATTAACCGGAAATGGAAGCATCACAATCTGAGGCCGTATATCCGCGTCGAGCCTGGGCCGAAGGAAGACATTACCAGAACAGACTTACAGACTTCAGTGGAGTCGGACATTCTTATAGACAGCTGACAATACCTTTTTGTCATCATACTTCATTTGGATTGATAGGCAGATGTTTTCTATCCTTCACTCTCCGACAAGGCATTGACCTGAAAGTCAGTGCTTGATGATGTGTACAGCGACAGATCCTCCATTCCACGCCCCTCAGGATGCACGGGCACAGATCCAATGTATATATACTGTTGCATTCTGTTTGCGTTCTTTGCTTGAATATTATATTTTACCCTCTGTCCTTTTAATTTAATTTTAATGTAATGCTGATACCGATATTGATGATAAATTCTATTTATTTTGATACACTGAGGATGTCTGGTCCTGTCAGATCTCACCAGTCTCGTGTGACAGATACTGTCAGAGACAGAGATCCCATATTGTTACAACCAGAACTATTGGCTTCACTGGATGGTGCCGGCCACCAATCGAGAGGAGCTTCAAGAATCACTGATAGAAGATTTTGCGTCCCAGTGACCTACACATAGTATTTAACTTATTTAATATATTGAAGTTTGTATTTATTGAATAAAATTGCCTTTAAAAAGAAACTGTATTTTCTCTTTGTTGTCGGGGGGACCCATACCATGAATCCTCCTGTGATGCAGCTGTGAAAGAAAGGTGTCATGTGTGTGAGTGTGTGTGTGCATTTATTGTGCAAAATTCAGTGGTATAAAACCCATATTTACCATGAAGTTTGGAAAATATTTCATAGTTTTCATTGAAATGTGGTTTTATCATCATAATCACAGCCCCAAAAAGCACTCTGCAGCAGAGCTTTACCATGGTCTGGGCTACCAGATTTAGGCTCAATGGAAAACATAAATATGTGTCATGGCCATCAAAACTGAGTGGAAAGAAAAGGTAAATTATGTAGCTCATTCTCTGAAAATATTATTTTTATGCATTTGAAGTAGAAACAAAATATTCTGTTGAGATTTGCAAATGATATGTTAAATGTGATACATTACACAGTACACTCTGCAGCCACAGAATCACATAAATCCGAAACTCTTCACCTTTGCCCATTATTTTCTCTTTTATGTTTGCCGTCAAGCCCATCCAGCCTGTTCACATACAAACATTGATGCACGTTCATTTTCTTCCTTCTCCCTAAGGCTTTCCTGTGAATTTCCCTCTACACTCAATTTCAAAATCATGCGCAATCTCATACGCAGATGACACGCAGGTGATAATCCCCACGGAGACGGACCCAGCGGAATTCAGAACAAAGTTTAAATCCTGCATGCTGAAAATTGCCTCTTGGATGAGTGAGAATTTTCTGCAGCTAAATTCCAATAAGATGGAGATCCTTCTGTTTGGAAAGGCGACGGAATTAAGGTCGCCGGACTGGTGGCCGGAGGAATTTGGGCAGGCACCCAATCCAAACACCCAGACACGGAACTTGGGTATCCTGTTTGATAACAAACTTTCGATGGAGGAACACGTGAAGTCAGTATCGGGAACCTGCTTTGGCATCATGCAGATGCTGAGGAAGATTTTTCCTTGGATCCCTCTGGAGGCCAGGAAGACCTTATTGCATGCACTACTTGTTAGTAGACTGGATTATGGGAACTCATTATTAGTAGGAATCAGGGAGGACCTTGCATCTAGGCTACAGGTAGTGCAAAATACAGCAGCACAACTGGTCCTCAACAAATCAGTACGTACCCCCTCCCGACCTCTCCTGCAACAACTACATTGGTTGCCCATGAGGAAGAGAGCAGTGTTTAAGCCATAAACCGGTCCTAGGAAGCTTGTTTCCGGTCCAGGGAAGGCATGGCTTGGCAGTTCGGGCTGGACTGTTCCCATGAGGCACAGGGTCAGACTGATTTGCATATGGCCATGTCTGTACTGGGGTGGCAGAGTGGGCTAAAGAACGGTGATGGATTAAACCCAGATCTGTTGACTGGGTGTGAGTGTTTGATTGGTTCAGATGCTCCGTCCATCACCACCCCCTTTTGTCACGCTTTGTTCGCCATAAGTTGGCAGGGTATGCTCAGACGTGAGTCCCTTGCTCACTTTGCCACTTGATTCAAACAAGCCTGGCTGAAGACGGCTGTTTTGCCAGAAACCGGTCCTAGGAAGCTTGTTTCCGGTCCAGGGAAGGCATGGCTTGGCAGTTCGGGCTGGACTGTTCCCATGAGGCACAGGGTCAGACTGATTTGCATATGGCCATGTCTGAACTGGGGTGGCAGAGTGGGCTAAAGAACGGCGATGGATTAAACCCAGATATGTTGACTGGGTGTGAGTGTTTGATTGGTTCAGATGCTCCGTCCATCACCCCCCCTTTTCTACCGCTCGGTATTTAAAGCATGGCAGGGGATGGGCCTGGTCTATCTAAGGAAGAAGTTAATTCCCTATATACCGGCCCGTGTATTGAGATCGAGCAATCGCAATCTGCTCCGTCCCTGTAAAATCAGAAAAGCCAAAATGGTAGGGTGCACATTCTCATATCTAGCTCCACTCCATTGGAATGGTCTGCTGGATGAGCTCCACACCTGCTCAAGTTTGGGGCAGTTCAAGAAGAAGTTAAAAACCTGGCTGTTCCAAATCCGCAACTCTGTCCTAGTCTGCAGCACTGTGTAGCCAAAAGTGCAGAGAGATCCCTCTGGGGATGATTTGGCGCGCAATATAAATTCTAATTAATAATAATAATAATAATCAGCAGTTCCCACACCCTTTCATAATCATATGACCTTTTTTCATCTGTTGTGTCCACACCCTTTCATTTCTCAAATCCCCAAGTCACATTAAAGTGTCAAAACTGAAAGTCCCAACCCCTCCATTCATTGTTCAACATGTGACATTTGGTCATCCTCCATTGATATCATTTAGTATTCTAATAGCACATCCGCCTCTAACCAGTGAGCCACACGGTGGAGTGGTGTGGCTCACTGGTTAGAGGCGGCAGACCCGGGAGCAGAGGTCGGCCCGGGACCAGGTTTCGATTCCCGAAGCGGCAGGGTCTTGGGCCATGGTCAGCGGACTCGATAATTCTCGCCTCGGTGCCTACTCCAACTATGGGTCCCACTCAGCAACTCTGGGCAATAGCTTGCTTAATCTCTACTAACGGCCCCATCAGCGCCGGGAATGCTTGTCTTCACCTTGGAGATGCCCAGGAGGGACCATCTCACAGGGAAAGCCAGGATGGGTTCCCCAGCGGTATACAGCGCCGGGACGCTCCTTTGCTGGGGCAGCTGTGCGCTTTACAAGTATACGACATTTAACATCATAAAGTGATATTTCAGAGACATCGTTACCACCCTATTTTTGAGCACCACAATCCTCATTTATGAGAACATCTTGGTCTTGCTTTTCTCCCCTCCTTCTCTTACCATATTTTTTGACCTGCCGCGGGTTCCCTTAATTACATCCTATCGGTCGAATAACCTGTGTCTTTCAGATTCCTTAAATAAGCTTTCAATTAGGTTAACTCATTTCACCTGCAGTGGGGCCTTGAAACCTCCCGAATTCCGCTGTAACGTGGGCACCATCTTAACCTGGCTTCCCGATCGTTGTGCTCGCATGATCTTAACTTATTTAATTCCTGCCTTATATTATGCAGATGATGATGTGCTGTTCGCTCAGACTTCTGTGGGTCTCCAAAGTCTTTTCATTTCTTTTATTGATTTCATGGACGCCTTAGACCTTTCATTCAAGTTTTCTAAATCGCATACTATGATGATTGGCAGTAAGATTTCCATTAGCCACAAGATTATAAAAATAAGTATTTCACTGGACATTGATTTATTGACACTGCTGTGTGATCTTTGCGTTATGAGTCGAGTTCACTGACCTGTATTAACACTTCCTCCTGTGAGGGAGCCTTGGACTGCTGTAACCTAGCTACCACTGAGAGTCAAGGGCAGAAGGAGCACTTAGCCCAGTTGCTCAGGATCCATAGCAGGTGCTGTGTCTTATATGCAAACCCAGCAGACCTGTCAAACAGAGTCTGACACTCCAAGAGGATTTGATATTCTAATGTTAAAAACGATGCTCACAGCACAGCTTTCTGCTGGGATGTATGATAGAACCCCACATGCATTTACCACTCATGCCTTCACAACGCAGTTTCTACCCCAACTACAATGTTACCATTTATTCCTTAACCACACAAGTCGTTAAAATGACTCACATTAGGGGGCACTGGACTTTGGAATAGTATAACTTACCAATTTCAACTCCAGTCTACGCAACAGTAGAGATGCTGTTGGACTGAAAATCCAGCACCAGTCCAACAATGCGCCCCCTAAAGCAAGTTGTTGTAACAATTTGTGTAGTAAAGGAACACATGGTAACGTCGCAGTCAGGGTAGTGACTGTGTTGTGAAGGCTGAGTGTGGTAATAACAGTATGGTAAAGGATTCTTCCCTTTCTGCTGAGCCCTATTCCAGTCAAACTATGAATTACAGTGACCCATTTTTTTAGGTCCTGGGATTAAATTCACAAACTCATTCACATCCATTTGAATGCTTGTTACGGAGAAGTTGGAGAGCAAATACAAATTAACCTTCAGGAATTTCAAGCTGTCGAAAGGTAACTTTTTCGTAACATGTAATTAGATTTTCGATAACTAGTAAAAATAGATGTGCTGGGGCGGCTCCTCCATGTGGGCAAAGGAGCGTCACCCCACTGCTTTCTCGCAGTGCGAGAAGCAGAAACACGAAATAGTATTATGAATACCATTTTATGTTCCCGCTTCTCGCACTGAGAGAAAGCAGAATGGTTTGGTTGGGGAAGGGCGGGTAGGCCATCCTGCTGCCGGGCAGGGGAGGATTGGCTTGCGCAATGTTGTGGGCGCTGACTGTTTGGTTGGCCCCAGGGCCAACCAATCCAGTCATACGCACTCTCCAGTTTTCTCCATGTAGGCTGCGTGCAGCCTGCATGGAGAAAACGGTCTCCCCATAAACGCCTGTGTGGGCAGCCTCCCAGCCAGTCACAGAGCTGCCATTGCAGCATTGTGATTGGCTACGGGGAGGAGCCGGAAGCTGCCTGCTTCCTGGGACTCGGAGTAGGGAGAGAAGGAGACGCAACAAGGGACCAGAGGTGAAGGCAAGTTGGATTTTTTTTTTTAATAAAACCCCACCTTCCCAGCGCGACCTCCCCCCTACCCAACCCCCTGCCCCCCCACCCGGGGGTCATGCTGGCCGCAACTGTAGATGTGTAATTATTTTGCTTGCTAGTCTGATTTCTGAGGAAGAGTATGAGGATTTTCATCTGTATTCTGGTTTTCTACATAGGACAGCTAGGCCTGCCACAGTGAAAAATAGCGTTTGGGTGCTAGTCACTGTAAGGATTTAATTTGTACATAACCTACTTTTAAATACCATGCACCTTGGCTTGTGGGCTACAATGACTTCCCAGGGGTACCCAATTCAGTTTTTCAATTGCTAAAAGAATTTGTATGGACATTCAGAATGTAACCTGCCACAGTCAGGGTTCAATGGAAGGTGTGAAGTAATGTTTTACACAATCAATCTAGCAGATGGTACATTGATGCGGCATTCAACTAGTGACTTTTAATTTACAGGTCATGGGTACATATTGTATCATATACTAGGGGCCTATAGGTAAATTAAATCTACCACCGAGGAACATGCTAATGGGACCACGTTTATAAAGGGAGGACATGCACATTACCACTTGTTTAGGTTTAAGTGCACAGAGTTCTAATGCAAGAAAAAATATAGGGTCCAACAAAGGGTGAAAAATACAGGGTGATTATGCAGAAAATATGATTACCTCAACAGCGACCTAAATATTTAAGATTTTGGCAAAGATTCTCGCTAAAAAGGGAATTACCGCTCTGGCGCATAAAAATCAGGTAGGATTCAACTCAGGGCGATTCTCTCCAAGATGAGCATTGGTCCTGCTTTCACTGCTATGACACTATGGCTATTTTGAAATCCCTCCACTCTTGTCATGGATGTCTATCAGGACCAACCCGTATTGGTGGAGGGACAAGACATGCCTGCCCACTATGGCACCTGCTATTTCTCCTAGCGCTGGAGCTCCTCGCTATAGCATTTTGTCAATCGCAGGAGATATTGGGCATTCCCATCACAGTGAGAAATTTGAATCTCATGTTATACGCAGATGACATTCTCCCGGCATTTTCCTCCACCCAAACTTCTGTGCATGCACTCAGGGACATTATCTGCTTCTTCATCTTCTTTGGCTACAAAATGTTTTGGGTGAAGAGGGAAGAGTTACCTACAACGACATCCACCACAACTCACTCCCTACATGAAGGCCCTTCCGATGGGTACAAACCAAGATGTAGTACTTCGACATACTGATCGATAATAATCTATTAGCTATGATTAAAAACAACATGGAGGTTTTGTTAGAGCAGCTGAAGAAGGAGTTTGGAATCTGGAAGAACGAATATGCTACTTACCAGTATGCATCTGTTCTTGGCATGTAGGGCTGCTGACATTCATATCTGTGCATAGATCGCCGCCTAGTGTTGGGTCCGGATGATTGCACATTGTTGTCCTGGAAGAGTCCTCGAAGTGTCACGAGATAGGTGGCTCCTCCCCTGGACTACAGTGCGCATGGGCATCGACTCCATCCCCAGATTGTTTTTAGCCATTGCGGCCAAGATGAAGTGAAACTCAGTGAATGATGACCATGCTATGAATATATGTGAATACTGCAGCTGCTACAGGCGCCGGGGAGGAGGGCGGGCGATATGAATGTCAGCAGCCCTACATGCCAAGAACAGATGCATACTGGTAAGTAGCATATTCGTATCGAGGCATTGGGGCTGCTGAATTCATATCTGTGCATAGAATACATAGCAGTCCCTCCATTAGCGGCGGCCGCCCGTGCCAGCTGCAGCAGTTTGAAAAAGTGTTTTGAGAACAGCCTGCCCTACAGCTGCCTGCTGTTTGGAGTGCACATCAACACAGTAATGCTTAGTAAATGTGTGTGTGGTAGACCATGTGGCTGCTCTATATATGTCTTCCAAAGGAATGTTTCCAAGGAATGCCATAGAGGCCCCTAACTTCCTGGTGGAGTGGGCTCTTGGTGGAATGGTAAGAGTGCGTTTTGCTTTTAGATAGCAGATCTGGATACATTTAACGATCCATCTAGCAATACCAGCCTTGGAAATAGGGTTACCTTTGTGGTGCGGTGCAAAGGCGACAAAGAGTTGCTTAGTTTTCCTAAAATCCTTGGTCCTATCGATGTAATACATTAGGGCCCGTTTAACTTCAAGGGTATGGAGCATCCGCTCCGCCAGTGACTCAGGATTTTGAAAGAAAACAGGTAATTCGATTGTTTGGTTGATGTGAAACTGAGACACAACCTTGGGTAGAAATTTAGGGTTAGTGCGAAGCACCACCCTGTTGGAATGAATTTGAATAAAGTGAGGGCTTGCAACTCACTAACCCGCCGTAGCGATGTAATTGCTATGAGGAAAGCCACTTTCCATGTCAAGAACTGAATCTCGCAGGAATGCAGTGGTTCAAAGGGAGGACCCATCAGCCTGGTAAGAACCACATTGAGGCTCCACTCAGGAGCTGGTGGAGTCCGTGGCGGAATGACTCGTTTGAGCCCTTCCAGAAAAGCCTTGATGGCAGGCACCCTGAAGAGGGAGAGGTGCTGCCTATTTTGGAGATATTTTGCAGACAGATGAATGCGAATGGAAGCATAGGCCAGATTACACTTGTAGAGATGGAAAAGGTAACAGATGATGTTCTGAATAGAAGCATCCAGCGGGTTAATGTTGTGGTCTGCACAATAAATGACAAACCGCTTCCATTTTGCCGCATAGCATGCTCTAGTGGTGGGCTTCCTCGCCTCCTGAATGATGTCCATACAGTCGGCAGGTAAGTGCAGGTAGCCAAATTCTAGGACTTCAGGAGCCAGATCGCCAGGTTGAGCTGTTGCGGATCTGGGTGCTGAATGTCGCCATGGCTCTGCGTCAGAAGGCTGGGTGTGAGATGTAGCCTCTGATGCGGCACCACAGACAGTTCTAGAAATGTGGTGTACCATGGTTGGCGAGCCCACGTTGGAGCAACCAGGATGAGAGTCATCGAGTGCTGCCTGAGCTTGCGTGCCACCAGCGGTATCATGGGTGCTCGGGGAAAAGCGTACGCAAATCTGCCTGACCAGTCCATCCATATCGCATTGCCCTGCGACTGTGGGTGTGGGAACCTGGCGGCGAAGCTTTGGCATTTTGCGTTCTCCTTTGTGGCGAACAGGTCTATCTCTGGATGACCCCACCTTTGGAAGTACGGCTGGAATACTGATGGATGTATCTCCCACTCTTGCATCTGGTGGCTGTGCCTGCTGAGCAGGTCCGCCATCTGATTGTCCTTGCCCGGGAGATGCTCTGTCATGAGGAAGAACTTCCTCTGAATGGCCCACTTCCACAGGCTCTGAGCCAGATGAGACAGCTGCGGAGAGTGTGTTCCTCCCTGCTTTTGAATGTAGTACATTGCCATCATGTTGTCTGTCCGGATCAACACGACCTTGTTGCACAGATGTACTTTGAATGCTTTTAGTGCCATGAAGATAGCCATCAGTTCCAGAACATTGATGTGCATCTTCCCCTGCTGTTGCGTCCATAGTCCCTGCACAGTGTATTGGAGTACATGAGATCCCCATCCCTGGAGAGAGGCGTCCGTCGTCAGGATAATCTGTGGCACAGGCTCCTGGAACGGTCGGCCCTTGCAAAGGTTTCGTGGATTCCACCAATGCAGAGAGTTGTATGCCCGACCGCTCACCAACACTAGGTCTTTCAACTGGTTGTGAGCCTGAGTCCACTGACGTGCTAAGCACTCCTGAAGCGGCCGCATATGTAGTCTCGCGTGCGGGACAATGGAGATGCAGGAGGCCATCATGCCTATCAACTGCATGAACACTCTTGCTGGAAGCGAGTGTTGAGGTCTGAATTTTTGGATCAGCGATTGAATGCTGCTGACTCTCACTGAATTTGGCTGTGCTGTGGCCGCCAGAGTGTCTATGGTCGCACCCAGATACTGCCGTATGTGTGCGGGCTGGAGGTGGGATTTCGGGTAATTCAGTGAGAATCCCAGATCGTGCAGGAGGTGAATGGTGTGGGACACGTGGGCGGCACACTGCTGGGCTGACTTCGCTTGGATGAGCCAGTCGTCCAGATAGGGGTAGACGTGGACGTTCTGCCGTCTCAGATGTGCCGCCACCGTCGCTAGGCACTTGGTTAACACCCTGGGGGCCGTGGTGACCCCAAAAGGCAAAACCCTGAACTGGTAGTGCTGGTTTTGGATGATGAACCTGAGGTATTTTCTGTGTGAAGGATGTAGTGGAATGTGAAAGTACGCATCCTTCAAATCTAAAGTTGCGAGAAAGTCCCCCTGTTGGAGCAGCAGGAGCACCTGCTGCAGTGTTAGCATGTGGAAGTGCTCCGACAGGATGTAGAAGTTGAGAGGCCTGAGATCCAGGATGGGTCTGAGGGACCCGTCCTTCTTTGGAATCAAGAAGTACAGGGAGTAAACTCCTGTGCCCCTTTCCTGCATGGGCACGAGCTCTATTGCCCCTTTTTGCAGCATGACGTTGAACTCCTGCTGCAATAAGTGCAAGTGCTCGTCCGACATAGGACGGTGCCTTGGGGGTATGTTGGGGGGAGTGGAAGTAAACTCCAGACAATAACCAAATTGGATAAGCTTTCTGACCCACCTGTCCGTGGTGATGGACTTCCACACGGGCAGGAACTGCTGGAGTCCCCCCCGACCGGTGTTGTGTGGTTGGGGGGCAGTGACACCGAGTCAATGTTTGTTGGCGGTAGAGGACCTGGAGCTGTTGTTGCCACGTCCTCTGCCCTTGGCGCTGTTGCCGCGGTAGCCACCACGACTCTTGTTGGCATAAGTAGTCTGGGCGTTGCTTTTGAAGAACTGCGCGGACTGTGAAAGCTGACCCCTGGAGGTGCCTCTGGTATTGGAGCGATGAAAGGACCCACCCCGAAACTGCTGGGACTGCAAGGCACCCATGGATTTTGCAGTGTCAGTGTCCTTTTTAATTTTTTCTAGGGTGGTGTCAACATCCGGGCCAAACAGGTGATCAGGATTGACTGTTTGGTTCAAGATGGTGGTTTGTATGTCTGGCTTGAAACCAGAAATTCTTAGCCAGGCATATCTCCGAAGCATAACACTGGTGTTAATGGCGCGCGCAGCCGTATCAGCCGCGTCTAGAGCGCACTTTATGGAAGCGTTGGAGATTAGCTTCCCCTCTTGGATTAGCATCTCAGCCCCTTCCTTATATTGATCAGGTAGATGTTGCAAAAGGGTCTCTAGGGTATCGTAGTGTGCCCTGTCATAACGCGCTAGGAGCGCCTGTGTGTTTGAGATGCGCCAGATGTTAACTGCCTGCGCTGCAACCCTCTTCCCCGAAGCCTCAAAGACCTTGGACTCTTTGTCTGGGGGAGGAGCATCACCCGTAGTCTGAGAGTTGGCCCTCTTGCGGGCATTGGAGACGACCAGGGAGTCCAGAGGCAACTGTCCTTTATTGTAAGTTGGATCAGTGGGCGCCGCTTTGTACTTTTTGTCAATTCTCGGGTTGATGACTCTTGCCCTGGTGGGTTCTTTGAAGACCTCAGCAGCGTGCTTCAAAACGCCTTTTAGCTTTGGTAGAGTTTTTACAGTCTTTTCAGACACAGAAAATGTGTCAAAGAGGAAATCTACGTCCACAGGGTCAGTATGCAGCTGGACATTGTGATTGGCTGCTGCCCGCTCAATGAGGGCATTGAAAGCAGCAGAGTCTTCAGTAGGTGAAGTCTTAGCAGAGAAGAGCTGAGGGTCTTGTCCAGAATGTGGATCCCCAGGCTCACCACCAGCAGACCAGGGCTCTGTCACATCCTCCGGGTCTGTGTAGACTGGATAGCTATATTCATCCTCGTCCTCGCACTCACCATCGTCCCTATCGGAGTGAGTGGGCGAGACCTCGTGAACTCGTGGTGAAATGGGTTCCACCAAAGCTGGGGCACCAGCAGAGTCCATTTTCCTCTTTAGGGGGATTTTGTAAGACTCCAATTGGGGTTCTGGGGTGATTTTCCTCTTAAGAAGGGAAAGCCTGCCTGTTTCGGCGTCAATGAAATGTTCCTAACGCTCCTCTTCTGCAAGTTGTCGAGGCCGCGGGCCAAGGACCACCAACGATGCCTTCGGCGTCGAAGATACCTTCTCGGGCACGCCGGCCCCTGGTTTAGCAGCGAAAGCCTTCGGCGCCGTCTTAGGCGGCAAGGTAAAAAGGATCGGCGTGGACGCCTTCGCTGGTTTCTCAAGAGGCTTTGCAGGCGGGGAGTCCTTCGGCTCGGGAGCTGCGGTGCCATCCCTTAGGCGCTGCAGGGACTCCGTGACCTTCTTCGTGAACGCGGCCGATGGACGTGCCGGTTCGACGGAATCCTTCGAGGACGGCTTCGAAGTGGAGTCCTTCAAGGCCACCTTCGGAGTCGACACACTTGGCGCAGGCCCCTTGGCCTTGTCGTCTGGAGGCGGGGCAGAGAGGGCCCTCGGGTCATCGGTCCGCTTCTTCGGGTCTGCATGAGACTTCTTGGAGTCGTCGACAGCCTTCTTGTGGTCGACCCGACCCTTGCCGGCGTCGATAGTTTTCGGCGCCGACGCTTTAGCCTTTGACGTGGTAGCCTTCGGCTCGGCCATTTTGACTTGGCCCTTCGACTCGACGGCCATCTTAGGTTTCTTCGGCGCCAAGGCCTCCGAAGTCTTCGAGCCGACCAATGCGATGCGCACTTTCGGTTTCGATATCTGCCCTTGCGCAGCATCTGGCGTTGAGACCGTAGGTTTCACTTTCGGTTTCTCTACCGGGAGTGACTCGGTACCAATGTTCGTGGCCGGGCCTGCAGGCGGGGCCGAGGAACTCACATCAAGGTCTTGGGTAAGGCCCAAAGGCAATCCCTCGACCTGGGCCTTATCGATTGGCACGGCCTCAGAGTCAGTCTGAGGAAGCTCCTCGTCCGAGCTATCCTCCATGGCCCCTAGGGCCCCGTCGTCATCTCCTACCTCCTCGACGACTTCTTCGTTCTAGAAAGCCTCGGCCTCAGCGTCGTAGTCTTCCTGGACATCCGACGCGGGGTTAGATTCTGAGACGTCCAGGATATCCTCATCCTCGACCTCCCCAGCATCGAAAACATCCATAGGCGCCGTAACAGATTGCTGGGCCTCCAGGCGCGCAGCTCGACGGAGCTTGAGTGTCTTCTTGGACCGGAATCTCGAACAGGCCATACACTTGGCCTCATCGTGGTCCGGCGACAGGCACTTGTTGCACACCGGGTGGACGTCGATGTGTGGGTACTTCGAGTAACACACTGGACATCTCTTGAATGGACTACGGTCCATGATGGATGGTCGATGAGTCTAGAGCGTCGACAAGGCCTTCCGCGCCACAAGCATGCGGAAGTACAGAGCTCGGCTCGGAGCCGAGGAAAGTTGTTAAGCCGAACGCAAGACAATACCGACGCAAGACTAAAGACCTTTTGGTCTCGAGGAAAGTTTACTATTTCTTTATCGATTCCGACAAGAGGGAACCAAAGACATACAAAACCCAATGGCGGAAAAAAACAATCTGGGGATGGAGTCGATGCTCATGCGCACTGTAGTCCAGGGGAGGAGCCACCTATCTTGTGATACTTCGAGGACTCTTCCAGGACAACAATGTGCAATCATACAGACCCAACACTAGGCGGCGATCTATGCACAGATATGAATTCAGCAGCCCACATGCCTCGAACTCTTTAGCTCTCCATTTGTGAATGTATACAAACTATACAAATTATGGTTATCCTACTCTTTAACTATAGCTTCAGTATGCTTCCTGTTCCAGGACCCACAATCATGAAACATAACATTGACTACCAAATCAGAGACTATATACGGCAAGGGGATACACCTAGATTGTCTGGTGTGAAGTTACGTACCGCTGCAACAGCAGGGGACATGCAATATCCGAAAGTGGAGCTATATCACTTGACTCAACACCCTTTTGCAACTCACCTATTACTTTAATCCGGAATTGGAAACCCCGGTTTGGGTCATACTTGAAAATCACATTCAGTATGGACTCAAATAACACTCAGTAAGCTACAGTAATCTATATCCACAGAGGGAGGTGTGAGGTGCCAATTCTATATCGATAAGATCTCTGTGGATTTGTTATGTAATGTTAGCTGGATTTGGATTGCGCACGTTATCACCTAATAGGGTACCCATGCTTGGATAACCATTCACAAACTTTTACACCAAAGCCGCATCTTACACCTTCAGGCTCCCCAGTGGCACTATAAGGAAAAAAGAATTGCAGGGTAGGAACTTTATTGCCCACCAATGGGTCTTTGAATCTTTTTAAGACCTGACAGCAAAATCCTGTTGACGGGCAAATCAATTTCATTTTTATTGACAGCTCAAAGGATGCCTCACTATCAAACTCACCCACCGCCAACTTAAATCAGCTACATCCATCCTTTATGACTATTTGACAAAAAGGAGAACCTACAAAAAATTAGTGTTGGGGAGCTATGATGCATAGATTCACATAGTATATTCTCAACATACATTGAGACACCTAAACAACAGATAGCAATCGAATATTGAGAGACAATATCATTAGGAGGATTGGAAAGAACTGATTTGCGCTCATGATAGATGTTTTTGAGAAGCACAGGTGAGATTCAGTTTTTCCAAAATTTTCACCACTGGTACAAGTCTCCCTATAAACACAGTAGGGCAAAACTCACCTGTACCTCAGAATGCTGGCGCTGCTCATACCCCAAGGGAGACATGATACAAATCCTATAATTTGCCCCTTGACTGCAATCATACTGGGAATCAGTATGGCGACACCTTCGCTAGATGAGTCAACAGCTCAACCTGCCCTGTCACACAGCACTCAGGATGTCATCAAAATCAATAACCACAAGAAAAGATGGCTAGATGCAGTATTAGCCTTCACAATGGTTTGCATTCTAAGGCACCGTAAATAGCCCTTACTATCAGATATTGAAGAATGGTCCAACACAATGAAAAGAATGGCCACACACGAACGAGTGACATTTAAGCGGAATAATCAGCTATAAGGGTTTGGAGACATTTGGGGGATTAACTAGAATAAATATTCCTGGACGGGTGATACACCTCTATAGGTGACATAAGCTGATCATATAATTGAGCCTCGTCTAAGGACTGTTCTCAATTTCTCATTCAGCCCTTTAAAGCTGCACATTCTGGCAATCTCTGCCACCAGATAGCTATGACCACTGGACTGACCATGGAAAGGCTGGTTGCGTAAAGAGCTGACTACAGAATGCAGAGAATGCTCCAGTCTCAGCTTGATGGTCGCACAATATATTACAAGGCCACCATTAGAGCGCTGGAGAATCTAAAAAATATAACAATAAAATACAATTAGGCAGACATGAAGCTCTTGATTTTGAATTTATGTTTTTTAATAGCAAATATTACCTATGTCTTTACGTACATTGAGAAAGTGAACAGGGGACTAATTGTAAGATGTTCCAATTTGAATGAAACAGAGTTTATTAAGTTCTCTGACACCGAACCAGGCTATTTCTGAGTGAGGGGTCTCTGACCATTATAATATTTAAACAGCATTTGATTTATTTGTAAAATGCATCAAGCTCCTTGAAGCCCTAAAATATGTGCACAGTTTATTTGAAGGACAAGAAACCAAGTAATTCACCTTTGCAAAGACATACAGGGAGCTGTTGGCGTCATTAGACCACAAACCGTGCACTTGGATAGTAGGGAGAACCTTGAGTACCCCCCTCTGTTTTAATATTTTAACTGGCCTGTAATTGGCAATACCTTTTTTAATTGGCAATACCTATTTTATGTTTTTATATATCATGTACTGTGCTTCTCATGGACTGCTAACTGTCTAATACTTTACTGGTCTCTGTAGGAATGCTGCTCTACCTCTCAAATAACACACGGAGTCGTATATGTTGTATAACTTCTTTATTCCTCAGAGCGCCGGGGTAGCGCACCTCTCTTTGCCGGGCTCGGCACCAACACAAGATGGCCGCCTTCCGGTTCCTGTCTGGCCCTTCCGGTTCCGGCCCTCGCAAGTCCAAAGGCTAGACCGTCACCACATATTTCCCCCCCTTAAACATTGCAACAACCAGTACATGGTGCAAAGAATTCTTACATGATGCACATGGTAAAGTTCTCAAACTTCTTAGGAACTCTCACGACTCTTCCTGCTCTCGTTCTCACCCCTTCTGCTCTCTTTTCACCTCCCGGGGTCATCGGGATTGTGTGCAGCCCTCGTCTATTGCTCTTGCTACCTTCAGCTACTACCAGTCTCTCTTTGTTCCGTTCTTCCTCACTTCCCTTCACACTCGTATCACCTCCAGTTGCTCTCTCCTCACCATCTCCACTGTTTCCGTTCTCCGTTCCCTCTACTTGCTCTTCTTTTCTTTCAACTTGCTCTTTTCTTCTTCCACCAATTACACGGCTCGGCACTTCCTCTTCCAATTCAATATTACCTTCTGTTTCCGTCTCCCATCTCAGGATTTTGTTGCATTTCACCATCCTGTCTTGTGACCACACCTTGCCGTCGCTCAGCAACGCAGATCTGGCATACGGTTCTAGGACTTGTAGGGGTGGCGTGAAATTACTTTCTCCTTTCATTTTCAATGTAGCTACTTTCACTCTCACCCAGTCTCCTTTCTACAGTGTCACTCCTCGCACATTGCGTCGCTTGTTGTAGTGCTCTGTATATGCCTCTTGTGCTCTCTCCAGATTACTTTTCACTATCGCAGGAGACCATCTGCTTTGCACTACCATCTGTCTCCACGCGATGTTATCCTTTGTGAACGGCTCTCTTCCCCTCAATATTTTGAAGGGACTATAACCTGTACTTCCAGGCGTGATGCGGTAAGCCCACAGCATCTTGGGTAGTTCCTTTTCCCAATCCTGTCCGTCACTTATGGCTGCTTGGATGGTTCCCATTATGACTCTGTTGAACTGTTCGGCCAGTCCATTCCCTGCAGGATGATATATGGGAGTGTGCTTGACTTCTATTCCGTTTCTGGACATGAACGCTTCCCATTTGGCTGATAAAAACTGTGTCACATGTTATTATCTTGGGGATTCCTTCCTTTACAAATATCGCATTTAGGAATGCTAGTACAGCTTCAGTGTCCACTGTTTCTTTCCCCTCTACCTCAGGCCACTTCGAGTACCTGTCTACCAATACTATGGCATATTTCTGTATCCCATCAATGTTCAAGATGGGCCCTAATATGTCTATGGATACCATTACCCATGAGCTGCTGGGCACGGGAAACTTGCCCAATTGTGGTCTCATCAGGGTTTGTGTTTTGTCTGCCTTAGAGCACGAATTGCAATTTCTCACATACCTCTCCACTTGGACGTCAATCGCCGGCCACCAATATGTTTGTCTAGCCAAGGCTTTGGTTTTCGTGATCCCTTGGTGTCCTTCAGGTAAAATCGCCAACAGGTGTTCTATCAGTCCTTGGGGAGGAATGACCTTGTCTCCCCTCATTAGGAACGTGGGGTTCTCTCCTAGGGACAATTCTTCTCTCACCTCCCAGTATTTCTTCATTTTTTCATCTAGGTGTCTTTTCTCCGGCCACCCATGTGTTACATACCCCTTGATCGCCTCCATGTCATCATCTTGCCTATACGCTTCTGCCCATTCCTGTTCGCTGATAACCTGTTCCATGTCCTGCATGGTCGCCACCATGTAACCCTCCCATCCAGGTGGTTCTTGTTCATCTGCTTTCTCTTTGGCAGCTGCTCTGCTCAAGAAATCTGCAACTTTGTTCCTGGGTCCTGGTATGTACTCCACCTCGTACACGTAGTCCAGGAGTCTTAACGTCATTTTCGCTATCCTTGGGGTGGCATGCGCATGTCCGCTTGACGTCAGTACTTTTATTAATGGTTTGTGGTCTGTGCGAACTAAGAACATGGCCCCCCACAGGAATTGTCGGAAACGTTCCATCGCCCATACTGCTGCTAGCATTTCCTTTTCGATAACACTGAATTTTTCTTCATTTGGTGCCAGAGACCTGGATGCAAAACAAACCGTGAATACTTCCCCTTTGTCTGACCTTTGCATCAATACCGCTCCTAGGCCTCGGTCGCTGGCATCCGTGGTGAGTATGGATTCTACTGCTTGGTCAAAACCCTTGAGTGGTATGGCCTCGCTCATTTCCTTCTTCAGGGCCTCAAATTCTTCTTGTTCCTCTTTGCCCCACTTGAACCCGTTTCTCTCCTTCAACAGTTGACGCAGGCAGTGTGTCTTGGTGGCAAAGTTTGGGATGAACTTGCTATAGAATTCCGCCATGCCGAGGAACGACCTGACATATTCTTTCTTCAAGGGGGCTGGCACGTTCTTTATCGCCTCCATGTTAGCTCTCTTTGGTTCAATTCCCTTCTCGCTTATTTCGTGCCCCAGGTACGTCACTGATGGCACCCCAAATTTGCACTTCGCCCACTCCGCGGTGAGTCCTTTGTTTTGTAGCACCCTCAGTACGGTGGGCAGCTTTTCATTGTGCTCTGGCTTGGAATTTCCCATTATGAGAATATCACCCTGGAAGTATTGAACTCCTTCCACCTTTTTGAATAGCTTGTGCATCAGTTTTTGAAACACTGCCGCTGCTGATGCCAATCCGAATGGCATTTTCACGAATTTATAACACCCAAAAGGCGTTATGAAAGATGTGAGGTGACTGCATGTGGGATGGAGTGTCACCTGATGGTACGCCAAAGACAGGTCCACCGTCGAGCACCACTTTATTTCTTTTGTCATCGAGAGCATCTCGTTTATTCGTGGAAGCGGAAATTTGTCAATAAGTATGTTCTTGTTGATTTCCCTGAGGTTCACGCATAGCCTCACCTTCCCATTGGGTTTTTGTGCCACCACTAAGGGCGATAGCCATTGCGCACTTTCGATTTCCTCGATCACACCTCCCTTCTCCAATCTGTCTAGTTCCTCTTGCACTGCCTCTCTGCAGGGGAACGGTATGTTCCGAACCTTGTGGCTTATGGGTGTTGCTCCTTCCTTCAAGCGTATCATGTGCTTGAATTTTGTTAGTTCTCCAATCTTCGCGCTGAACACGTCGGGATAGTCTCTTTTCCATGCTTCTCCCTCATGTCCTCGTTCTGTGTCCATCAGCATCACTTTCTCTACTCCTCCGGGATTCAGTAGGATCCCTAACGCCCCTTGGTCTTTCCATCCCAGTACTGAGGGTCCCTTTTCTGCCACATACAGCTTATAGTTTGCATGGCGTCCCTTAAATTCGAATGGCAAAGGGCAGTACCCCAACATGGGTATCCTCTGTCCTGTGTAGGTGACTGGCCTTAAATCCATTGGGCGTAGTTCTTCCTTTAATTCTCTCAAGAACTTCTCTTCCCACACTTTCCTCTGTACTATCGTGATGGGAGCTCCTGAGTCGGCTACGATGTTGATCTTCTCACCTCCTATGCTCATGTTGAGTATCGGTTTGTTGGACCCTTTGCAATCTACATCCAGGACTTGGTCGTCTATGTATAGGACCTCTTCGAGGTACTCCTCCTCAGCTTGTGCCTCTTCCTCATATGGGCTGCCCTGGTCAATATACTTGACAGCCGCTCCTTTGGGCTTCCGCCTGCACACTTTCTCATAATGTCCAAATATGCCGCAGAAAGCGCACTTCGCTCTGAACGCCGGACACACCTTGACGTTGCCTAAGTGTGAGGCGCTTCCGCATCTGTAGCAACTTGTTCTTCTATCCCCACCAGTCTTCGGGGCCGCTCCTACGTTCTGCTGGCCTCTCTTCGTATATTGGTACTTAGGTGGTCCGTGTTGTTTGGTTTTGTCACCTTTGTTGTGCACCATCACTCTGCATACCGTTTGCGTGCTCCCTGTGTCTTTTCTGGCTGCTTGTGCACATCTTTTTGATAACTCTGCTTTCTTGACCAAAGCCCATACTTCCTTGAGGGGGAAGTCACCATTTACCCACAGCTTTTCTTGTACTGTCGAGTTTGACGTATGCATGATGATTTGATCTCTTACCAGTTCGTCGTGTAGGTCGAAAAATTTGCAAGTTAGCGCCAGTTTTTGTAATGCTGCAACATATTCATCTATGGTCTCTCCACTCTCCTGCTTCCTCTGGAAAAATTTGCACCGATCAATGGCCACACACACCACCGGCCTATAGTGCGCATCTAGGTCCTCTATCCCATGTCGGAACACATCCGTGTCCATCGCGTCTCTTGTGACTTTCACCAAGTTGTCAAACACCCTTAAACCTTCTGGTCCTAAATTGTGTAGGAGTATTTTCTTCCTCCTCGGGCTAAAATATTCTGCATCGCTTTCTTCTTCTAGAGCCCCCAAGTAATTCAGGAAGTATCTCTTCCAGTCCTCCTATGGCATTGTGGGCTCTCCTCTTTTTGGGAGGAATGGCACCATGTTGGTGAGAGAAGTGGACGGTGTCGCCATCTTCTCGTTGCCCCTCGGGACCACTTGGGCAGGAACGTTACGGCTGAGCGGGCTGCCAGGTGCTTGCCTGGCGTCCGTGTCCTCCCCTTGATCCTGGCCGCTATTCTCGCCTCCCGCTGCCCCTCTGGGTTCCAGGTTTGCTTGTTGTCCTGCCCTTTCTCCCGTGCCAGGCTCCTCACCCTACGAGCTTACCCGCCAGCGTACTGTGGCAGTTGGTAGGTGGCTGATGCTTCTGTGTGCCTTCTCCACCTCCCCGTCTTGTGCTCTGGGTCCAGCCTCGTGTATGGCCCTTCGCGCCCTTTTCGCGCGTCGTGTGTGCAAATCCCCGGGGTCTGCCCTCTCACCGGGCGTAGCTACCCCTTTTTCGTCTTGCGTTCTCTTTCTGTGACCGCCCGGCTGGTGCGATGCTTAGCTGACTCTGGTCCGCAATGGCCCACCATCCTGGGGTAGTTGACACACTATTCTTTTTTTGCGTGCCTTGCTCCACCCCGGCTTCCGGGTTCCTACTTAATTCAAAGCACGATGCGGACGTGCATTGGATGCGCACAGCAGACACGCCGCTGGCACGCCAAAGGCAAGCCCGTCCACGCCTGTCCATGCCTGGACGCCGCCAGCCACCAGGAGGGCTGTATCTTTTTCCTATCCTTCATTCTCTTTTCTCCTCACGTACAGCTCAGCAGGTCTAAATCACCATAACTGCATATGGCTTTGTGGCTGGTCCTTTTGCGGATGTCATCCTGATCTCCCTGGTGATGGAATGTATTAGTTCAAATGACCAGTACTGTTGTCTTGACTGGATGTAGAGCTGTGGATGGGTTCTTCTTTCTGATAATTAAACCTTGGATTTCATTTTTTAACCTTCATCCTTGCGTTTTCCTTTCATCAAATCAGGATCATACTCTGGCGTAGTCGGCAAATTCCTACAAGGAATTTTTCAAGGAAGAAAAGAAAAGAAGAACTCAACAAGCCACTTCTACTTCATTTTTAAAATGTGCTCTCAAGGTAGTATTTCTAACGTAGGTACTGTGCCCTTATTTTTTTTTTAATTGCCACTATTACTTTTAAACTTGACAAGCAGCAAGGCACTACCTTCTGCCTTCTGTCTCTTTCCTACGGTTTGACTGTCAACAGTCTTTTCAAGTCCGGTGCATTTCTGCTCTCGGTGGCTATGGTGGCGAAGTGGTGCTTACACTCTGCCTCTATTGTGGGTGTTGAGAGGAGTCACCATTTGAGAAACTTACAGAGTAACTTTTAAGATACTCGCTGTTGCTGTTTATTTAGTGGAACATTTGCTACTTCGTCTTCAGTGGTTTCTTTCATTGGTTAAGATGGAGGAGTGCATTTTGGAGAGAGACTTTCACTTTGCTGATCGATTTGTGTGCCCCTCAGGTTCCGTCTCTAAAATCACCGCTCCTGTTTACTTTCAAAGTTAAAAGAAACAGGTCTCACCTTGAGCATCATCCACAAGCGCCTCTCTTCAACTACGCTTCTGGAATTCTTCTCAGCATCTGGAACTCTGCCAGGCTGCCCTGGGCCACCGAAGGGGGCCACTGAGAGGGCGTCCACCCTTAGTGCCACATGATGGCACAGACCCAAGGAGCAATCTAGTGTCGAGGACCTGGAGGGTCCCCCCCCCCCCAGTGACGTCACTTCCCGCGGGGAAAGGGCGGGCTGTGGGGTATATGACCTGGGGTCGCCCACCTGGCACCCTCTTTAAATCCCGGGTTGGCGACGTGGACGGACCCCCTTCCTTCTCCACGAGGTGCAGGCTGCCCGAACGCTGTTTTTGCTGTGCCTAAGTTGCTGTAACTATTCCCGGGTGAGGCAGAACTTATTGAGGTTAAGCTATCACCCCTGCAAAGCCTTTGGTATGCGGGGGTCGGATCGAGTATGTGGGGCGGCTTGCAAAGTCTTCGGTATGCGGGGGTCGGCTCGAGTATGTTGGGCAGGGGGGTAGGGAAGGTGGGGTAGCCCCAAGGCAGTGGGATGCTGTCGTCCTCTGTTACCGCCGACTTCTGGCTGCATGGAGTGGGGGGGGCGGGGGGCGGCCCTCGTGTCCCGGGACGGGAGCATGGACTGGGAGGGGGGGTAGCAAAATGGCGCAATGCTGACGGCCTGATCGTCCCTGGTGGTCCCGGGCATCGGCTGCGTGGTGTAAAGAGCGTCGGGCGGGCAAGCCGCGGGTCCCGGGAGGTGAGCCAGGACTTGGGGGGAGATACCAAAATGGCGCCTGGAGTCGTGTATGACCCCACCCCCTCTCCACGGTCCTCGGATAGACAGACAGGCGTTTGGCTCGCTGTCCCGATATACCAGGTGTTTCACCCCTCTAGTCTGGGGGTGGGCCGGCTGCCTCCGCAATATGCACCGGATGGGAGCAGCAGGTTTGCATGCCCTGCGGGCCAAGCTTTTTGTCGGGGTCAGTAGTGTGTCTCGGTCGGGGGTTGCCCCGGCGGCGCTGCAGTGGGGGGGGCAGGGCCACGGTTGTGTAGTCAGGTCGAGGCCTTGTTTCTGCAGCGGGTGCGGAGAGATTCGTAGCGGGTCGTTCTCGAGCAGTTTGCTGTGACCTCATGACGCAGGGCCGGGGGGCTCTGGGACCAGTCGGGTGCTCGGGTTACCGCGGGTCTCCCCCTGTACTTTACCATTATGTGGCCCTTATTTATTCAGTTATGCGTGTGTTAAACAATCCTTCACGGACAACGGACAGACGGCCGAAATTACGGACTGTCCGTGAAATTTAGGTTGGTCACCCTAGGCGGCACACTGGGGTCAGTGGGCCTGATGTAACGGACAACAGGTGTGGTTTGAGGCTAATGTGTTTTCTAATTACAGATTGTCTGTGGGCGCAGTATTAGACGACAAAGAGGACTTTGGGGATTTGATCTGCAGCAGGTATGGTTGGACGTGTTGCGCGGAATGTGGTTGGTTGGCAGCGGGGGCGGCCGAGCCCGGGTCTCTACAACCAGCCGGTTTCTGGAGGCGAGGGGGGCGTTGCTAACCTTTCTTTCATTTTTTACTCAGACTTGTCGCGCCGGGGATTCTTTGTCAGGCCAGGAGCTCGTATACACCAGTTGCCCATTCTTGAATTGAGTGAGCAAACCCGACAACACGCCATGGAGAACCAAGGCTCCCCATCTCTCTTTACGCAGACGTCACAGGTGGACGATTCGTTGCCGGATGCTACACAGGAGGCTCAGTGGGCGGCGTTTATTCTAATGGCCGAGGAAAATGGCCTGTCTTGGGCCACGGGGATCTTAAAGGACATCGAATCTGAGGACTCTGGCGTCATATCGAAGGCCCTCCTCAGGACCTGGAAGTAAATCAGGAAGCCGGTCCCTCCAGGGTATCGAAGCGGGCTCGTAAGCCCACGTCCAAGGAATTCCCGCCAGACACCCTGCCAGTCAAGGTTAGGGCTGTACAAGCGCAGAAGGAGGCATCTCCCCTGGCTTTCGCCCCCTGCCTCTGGCACCGGTGGTCCAAGACAATCTCCCGACCTCGGTGGGGTACGCCACACATGAGGATTTGGGTAAGCTCCCGGACACTCTGAAAGACTTCATGGCAGAGCTTAGGGGGGGAGAGCTACCCCTACGCCGGTCATGCCAGCCTTTGTCCCAGCTGTGAGAGAGGGAGGACCTGGAGCAGCGGCAGCAGTATGGGTCAAGCAGGCGGTGGTTCCACTGGCCCCCCTGGGGGCTCCTCCCCACTCCCCTAGCCGGAACGTTCCTTGGGCGGTCCCGGTCACACCTGTACTTAGCCGGCCCGCTGGGGGGAACTTTAGCGGCCACCCCCCCTTTGGCGCCTGCCTTGCCTCCCACACCCAGCAGCAGTTGCAAAGCAGGGGACTCAACAGCGGCAGGGTTGGCAAGCTCAGTCACGTCCACCAGTACGACTGCTTCAACGGCACCCTGCAGTGGTGAGATGCTCCTTCCTCTGGCCGCTAAGGATATACCCGGGGTAGTTTCCCCTGCAGCTCAGTCAGCAGCCCCCGGGCAGGAGCGAGCGGTTACTGCTGCACCCCTGTTATCTGGTCACTGTCACTTGGCCTGGCAGGTACCTCTAGCTGGCAAGGAGATGATCTGGAGGCGAGAGCTAATAGACATTTTCTTGCTACTCTTATTGGGTCGGGGTGGGGCGAATGGTAGGAGGGCGGGGTGAAGAAGGAAGACAAGAAAACTAAGTATCAGCAATGGCCGGAGAAATCCATTGAGAACTGGCTGGACGCTTTTGCCATTCTACAGGCAGTCATTTTAGAGAAGCATCCCGAGCAGGCGCTGGTTTAATACAGCACTTTAATCCGGAAAGAGGCCGCAAGATGGGGCGGTCTGGGATTGGTGAGCTATGACCTTGAGTTTAGGAGGAGAATGTCTTTGTGTCTTGAAATGAGGTGGGAACAGAAGGAGGTGCAGTTGTGGATGAATCACATGGGTCCTCACTTGCTACATAGTGCAGGGACGCAGAATAAGAGTCAGGGGAACAAGGATTCTGGCAGTGGTGCCTTTCGTAGTGAGACGTGGGGGGACAGACAGCCCTTTCAGGGTGGCTACAGGGGGAGAGGCAGTAACAGAGGGGCGTTCAGGAGGTCGTCCCCGGGGACCTGTCGCTTGTTCAATGCTGGGTCCTGCTCCTGGGGCAAGATCTGAAAATTTGCTTACTCATGCAACAAATGTGGGGGCTCCCACCCAGCAGCTTCCTGCCCTTCGCAGCAGGGGGGCACCCGGCACACACAAAAATAAACAAGAGTCAGGTAATCAGTAAGGGAGTCGTTGGTCCCCCCTCCCACACCTCCACCCCCCCTGTTCGTGTTCGGCAGCAGTCTTCTCACCCCCCCTGGACCCCTCTCCCGTTGGTCCCCGTTAGTGCAGGCGCAGTGAAGGGACCCTCACCAGTGACCATGTCAAATATGCTGCCCTTCTTGAGAAAATACCCGCTCACACGGGACAGTCAGTTGCTGCTGGTCGGATTTAGCGAGGATTTCAGAATACCTTACGTGGGACCAGAGGGGCCCAGGGAGGCGAACAATCTCAGGTCAGCTAAAGATAAGCCGGTTGTGGTCAGGGCCAAAGTGGAGAAGGAGAGGTTGTTGGGGAGAGTGGCTGGCCCGTTCGCTAGGCCACCGCTGGACAATTTTGTGGTGTCTCCTCTGTGAGTGGTACCAAAGAAAGAGCCTGGGACTTTCAGATTAATGCACAACCTCTCTCACTCCGAGGGGGCTGCTGTCAACCATGGTTTGGAGGAAGGTGCTAGCTCCGTCACGTACTGTACTCTGGACGTGGCGTTAGACTTAGTCAGGAGGGCTGGCAAGGGGGCATGGTTGGCCAAGGCAGACATTCATTCGGCTTTCCGGTTACTACCAGTGCATCCCAGGAGCCAACATCTGCTACGTTTCAAGCTAGATGGCCAGTACTTTTACGATCGATGCATGCCAATGGGTTGTGCAGTGCCATGCACGTACTTTGAGGCGTTCAGCAGCTTCCTTTAGTGGGCTCTTCAGTCAAGCTATGGGGTCAGAGGTGTGTCGCACTACTTGGAGGACTTCCTGTTCATAGGGAGTGACAGGTCAGAGGAGTGTAGGAGGCACTACGAGATTTTGAGTCACTGACGATACTCCTAGGGGTCCCCCTGGCACCTGGTAAGACGGTGGGTCCGGCGCAATTTTGACCTTTTTAGGTGTTGAAATCGACACTGTGGAGGGCGTGTCCAGGTTACCAGCAGACACGGTCCGAGACCTGGCGCAGAACATTCAGGCCGCTTTTAGGCAGGAGAAGGTGACGCCAGACTTCTTATAGGGACTGCTGGGCAAGCTTAACTTCGCCGCCAGAATCATACCGGCAGGAAAGGTCTTTGCTCGCAGAATGGGCAGGGCATCGGCGAAAGTCAGCAGAAGCTACCACTTAGTTAGACTCAGTAGGGGGATGAAGGAGGACTTGAAGATGTGGGCAAAGTTCTTGGAAGACTTCAATGTTTCTGTGGTTTGGAGGGCGCCTTGGGCGGGGTCTCCCGAACTCGCCATGTTCACAGATGCGTCGGGAAGAGAGGGCTTTGGGGTCAAACTGGACACGGAGTGCTGCTTGCAGGGTTGGCCGAATGTGTGGCGTAAGAAAAAGATAACAGCGAACATTCCTGTCCTAGAACTCTTCCTGATAGTAGTGGCGTTCCACCTCTGGCCAGCGGCACTGGCGGCACGAAGGGTCTTGTTTTTGTCAGACAATTTGGCGGTAGTGGAGGCCATCAATTCACAGCCAGCGTCCTGCCTGCTAGTCTTGTGCCTACTCAGGGAACTGGTGAGGGTGTGCCTGGTGAACAATGTCGAGTGTAGGGCGCGGCATATTCAGGGGGTGCAGAACATAGCGGCTGGCGCTCTTTCTCGCTTTCAGTGGCACAGGTTTCGGGAGGCGTGACCACCAGCGAGGGAAGTGATGACCCCCTTCCCAGCACATCTGTGGTTCCTGCTGAATCTGAAAGGCGGTTGATGGGGCTAGGTGATCTGGCCTTGGCACCACGGACGATCAAGCGGTACTGGGCGGGCGTGGAGAAGTTCTGCTCAGTAACCAGGGCTTGGGAACAAGAGAGGCCCCCTCTAGAGACACGGACTCAGGATTTCATCATGTGGGCTAAAGATCAGGGGTAGTCTCAAACTTGGGTGGCTGGACACCTGTCAGCTATCAGCCACCACGCTAGATTGAGGGGGCAGTTAGGTCCCACCAAGTCATTCCTAATTAGGTCGGCTCTGAAGGGCTGGTCCAGAAGCGATCCACGTGCACCGGACACCAGGTCAGTGATAGACTTTGCTACGCTTAAAGGGATGCTGGATTGGGTTGATAGGGAAACTCACTCTGTATTTGAAACAGCTCTCTTTTCAGCAACTTTTGCGCTGGCCTTCTTTGGAGCATTTAGAATGGGGGAGCTAGTGGCGAGATCCAAGCAGGACGCTTCAGGAGTGGCCTTGTGCAGACGGGATGCTGTCCTGACAGACAACGTCCTGACTTTAAGGTTGAGGAGATCTTAAACTGACCAGGAGGGGGCAGGTAGAGTTATGTTGTTGAACAGGTTGGAAGTTGCCATGTACTGCCCGGTGCGCCTAGTTGCGAGATACCTGGCGCTGCGCCCCCCTGGCGAGGGTTACCTCCTGATGCTGATGGGACCCCTTTGACCAAATACCAAGTACAGCGCATAATGGAGGTGTGTTTGGAATTCTCAGGCAACAAGGTCCAGGGCAACGCTTTTGTAGCCACTCCTTTAGACTAGGGGCAGCAACCACGGCTTTCCAGGCAGGCTTGCCAGTGGAACATATAAAACAAGTGGGGCATTGGGAGCCAAGTTGCTACAAGAAATACATACGTTCTTAAGAGGCAGGTTGAAGCTTGACCTTGAATTTTGATGTGCTGTTGTTTTGCGACTTGGAGTCGGTGTAATCATGTTTGCAGTGTTTGAAGAATTTGGTTTGTGTATATAATCAACAATGTGTCAAACATCTGCATCTTTATTTACCAGGTAAAACAGTGTGGGCGAAGGGACATGCGGGAATCCAAAGGGTAGCCCGTTGGGCGGATAGCAGAAAGTGGAAGCACGGGTTCACAGCAACAAGAATAATGTGACTAGGAACTCCCGACATGCACTGGAATAGCTTGAAGCAGAAAATTCTTCAGAGACTGAACGGGGGAAGCACCACCCGATTTATTGGTAATACACCTAGGAGTAAGTATGGAGGTAAAATCCGTTTCGCAGGCGAATTTGCGGATTTTTGGCAATTTCGCGATCCGCAAATCACGCGAATCTGCCCAAAAATCCGCAAATTTGCAAGCTACAAATTATTTTGCTTGGTCGCGCTTGAAAAATACAATATCGCGCGCGGCGTTGACTTACTGTGATTCTGAGTCCGCCGAGTTGTTTTTCTCCCGGTATGTGTGTGCTGCGCCATTTTCGATCTTGCTGCGTGATCGCGCGAGAGTTTTTCGAACGCAATTACGTTATCGCGGCTTGCCATCTTGTACAGCGAGAGTTTGACAACGCGAGTACGTCATAAAGGCCCACGATCACGTATTGCGGGAGTAGACAATGCCGAACACGTAGATGCGGCGCGCAGCTGATTTCCGGCGGGAGATTTGAACAGATAGCATTCCTGAAATTGTAAAAATTGCAATTCTGCACAAGAAATCCACCGCAGGAAGCATAAACCTTGTGAAAATGATGATTTTTATCAGAATAACTCCTCAGATTGACATTTGGCTGCACTTTTTGGTGCAGGAGTCCATTTTTTTCGGGTGAGGTGGGAGGAAGGAAGTGCCCCAGAGTCTCTAACTTCCTGTTCCTGTCCAGCAGGCTCCTCCCAGTGCTTTGTCCATGTCCTGGTCACTTTTGATCTGGAGCTGGAAGGATTACTTTTTGTGGCTGCTGCTGGATATTTGTATTTGAGGACTTTCTGGACTTTGGAGTTTGGATCACTTTTGGACTTGAGATTTTACAAGTAAGTTGGTGTTGTTTGTTTGGGGCATTGCAATTTAGGCAACTACAGTTCTAAAACTTTTTTCACAACTTTAACAAAATATATATTGTAGGTAGCCACAGTATCCAGTAGGCCCAGGATTAGTCATGGGTGCATGACACAACTGTTTCTGTGATTTTTTTTAACTTAATTCTCATTTATGTCATGGAATTTCAGCTCACTGTTATATGTTGATTTTTTTTTTAATTTTGGGGTGCCTGTAAAGTCTCACTAGCCAGTAGGCCCAGGTGTAGTGAGTGGTGTATGGACCTAGTCTTTTTCTATGGGGTGTCTTGAATTTAAACATTATTGAGGGCATGGATGGCATTGGAATGTGGTGATTTTTGAGTGTTTTTCGACTTTTTGGGGTGGTGCTGGGAGGAAACAACACTTACAACGCAACTTTTACAACGCACTACCTTTACAACAAAACTTTTACACCGCAACATCCATTACAACGCATGTCACTACAACGCATACCACTACAACGCATACCTTTACAACGCAGTCATTACAACGCATACCATTATACTTTCCAACACTTACCCTACTGTTGCACCCCCTGGAGTTAGAATAGTAATTTGTACCCCTACACTATTCAATACTTACCCTACCGTTGCACCCCCTGGAGTTAGAATAGTAATTTTAACCCCTACACTATCCAAAACTTACCCACTTACCCTACTGTTGCACCCCCTGGAGTTAGAATAGTAATCTTACCCCCTACACTATCCAATACTTACTATATATGCAATGTAATGGTATGCGTTGTAATGGTATGCATTGTAAATGTTGTATGCGTTGTAGTGGAATGCGTTGTAAAGGTAGTTTCAAAGACTTTGTTGTAATGGCATGCGTTGTAATGGAATGCATTGTAATGGATGTTGCGGTGTAAAAAATATGTTGTAAAGGTATGCGTTGTAAAAGTATGCGCTGTAACTACATACATCCGGTGTTGGGGCCTGGCCATGTGGGTGGGGGCCATTTTGAGGCCTGGGACAGGCAGGCCTGGCCATGTGGTGGGGTCAAGGGGCCATTTTGAAGCCAGGCAGTGTGCTCAGGCCTGCACCCAGTTTCCCTTGCTTTCAACCATTATGCCCAGGGGTACTCAGTGGTGCATGGGCCTAGTCTTTCTGTGGGGTGTCTTGAATTTAAACATAATTGAGGGCATGGATGGCATTGGATTGTGGTGATTTTTGTGTGTTTTTCGACTTTTTGGGGCGTTGTTGGGGCCATTTTGAGGCCTGGGACAGTGTCAAGACCAAGATACGTTGTCTCTTACCTTAAGTGGATATGGATTCTTGTTGACAACATAGGGGATTTCACAGAGACGCAAGGGACCAACTTCCCAAAAATCTAACTAAAACTTGCTGACTAGAACTTAACAGCTAAGTAATAACTAGAACTTCGGGAGGAGGGCCGGTACTGGACGTTGGTTGGAGATTCGGACGTTTTGCTGTCGACCTGCGAAACAACAAAGTGTATAGTTTTTACTAAACAAATCTAACCTACTGAATTCTTTTTTTGACTGCTCATCCCTCTTTCAACCTAACAAGCTAGAAATCTAACTGAATCCTACCTGCGATCAGTTTGGTTCTGTCCTTTGTCCAGTATTTCTTGTCTTGTCGGGGAATGGAGTCTTGAGTTGTCTTGTTAGATGGAGTTGGGTTAAAGGTGATTGAAATTCTGTAAATAAATAACACCTATTAAAATAGTTCTTTCACAATATGCTCTCTTTCCTTTTGACCCCCCCTTTTCCAGCAACCGAAACTTACATGAGTATTATCTTCAAAATATTGTGTACAGGTGGGTTCTGATATTTTCTGTGTACCTTATAACCTAAGAAAGAATTAAATAAAGAAAAGACACAACCTGTGCAAACCTCACTCACAATTAGCTTCTTGTGAATTAGATTATATAAACATCTATTGTCCTGGATTTCCCAATAAGTCACTGGACAGAGGAACAAATCAAAAGTCTATTTCCTCTCAAAGCTAAACAATCGAATCTATTAATGTTTCTTTCTTGCGTTGGGCGCCTTGCAAACTCTTTAAGATGCACTTAGCTTAATAGTCTTCTTGTTCCTTTTGGAGTTCTTGATGATTTAGTGCTTCAGGCGACGTCCCCAGTGAAGCGCTGACAATGGAGGGGGCAGGAAATCCGAGATCTGGAACTCGTGCTGTTGCTTTCTTGAAAGTCAGAGGCAAAGAGAGTTCCAGAAGCCTGGGTGCGGTTTAAATACCGGCCGCACCCAGGAGAAACGTGCGCACGCACGTTTAGCCCCCTTCAGCTTTCAGCTTCAAGACGGCAATGAAAGCAGATGCTCATTTCCTCCGCTGTGCGCAAGAAGCATGAAATGTCACTGATTAATCAACAATACGCCCACAAAATGCCTAAATAAATAATCGAAAACATGAGCAACATGAATAGAATGAAATAGCACTAAAGGAGCTTCAATTCCTTACCCTGAAGTGCAAAACTGCCATTTTACAGTAAAGAATGTTCAAACAAAATACACTACACCTGTTCATTCAAGAGGTGCTGGTGCACGGGAGAGGGGTGGGTTTTCTAGATGGAATAAGGCAGTCATGTACTAGGAAAGTACATAACTGTTTACAGAGTCAGTAAGGTCTATGCATTAGGGATTTGCATGATTTGTGCCTAAATGATGTACAGAATCACTAGAGACAGTAGAATCATGACAGTACTCCCTCCTCAAGATCCCCCCTAAAACCGGTGAAATAGGTTTTGGTTTCTCAGGATGTCGTGCATGAAACTTCTTTAGTAATTTGGGAGCATTCTTTAAATGTTCCAAAGGTTCCCAAGACCTTTCCTCAGGACCATATCCTTTCCAGTCTATTAGGTAAAACAACCTTCCCCGAGTCCTCTTTGAATCCAAAATTGACTTTACTTCGAATTCTGGATTTCCTTCTATATCAATAGAGGAAGGAGGTTGGATGAATCGAGTTTGAGAGTGAAAAGGTTTGATTAAAGACACGTGGAATACCCGATGGATCTGATACTTTGCAGGTAATGTCAACTTCACACAAACAGGATTAAGAACCTTCTCAATTGGAAAAGGACCGATAAACTTAGGATTACATTTACGATTCCCCTTCAATTTTAAATTCTTTGTACTTAGCCAAACTTTGTCTCCAGATGTGTAAAGAGGTGGTTTAGATCTATGTCTGTCAGCAAACCTTTTCTGATCTTCCTTAGCTCTGGCTAAATTGAAGGTGGCTTGTTCCTGAATAGAAGATAATTTGGATACATATTCAGAAATAGCTGGTACATAATGGAGTTCCTTAATTTCTTTTGGAAAAGACTTAGGGTGATACCGTAGGTTACAAAAAAAAGGAGACAATCCCAAGGAGGTATGATCAACATTGTTATAAGCAAATTCCAGTTGACTTAAGAGTGTTGACCAATCCTCATCTACATTGGTTAACATACAGCGAATGAATTGCTCAATAGTTTGATTGGTACGTTCTGTAAGGCCATCAGTTTGAGGGTGATAGCTAGAGGATAAACAAATATCCATATTTAAGAGAGAACTCAGGTTTCGCCAGACACGTGAAATGAATTGAGACCCCCTATCTGAAATAACCACTGATGGAATTCCATGTAAACGAATAACATTTTCCATCAATAAGTGTGCCAATTCCATAGTAGTTGGTAATTTTTTAAGAGGGACAAAATGAGCCATGCGTGAAAACTGGTCTACTAGAGTCAAAATTGTGGTAAAACCTCTCTTAGTGATTGGAAGTTCAACAATAAAATCTAAAGAGATAGTGTGCCATGGTTGAGGTGGTATGGGAAGAGGGTTTAACAAACCGCTTGGACTTTGATGAGAAGATTTATTTTGAACACAAACACCACAAGTCTCTACAAAAAGTTGCACATCTTTAAACATGGAAGGCCACCAGAAGGTTCTTTTGATTAAGTCATAGGTCTTTATCATACTTGGATGAGCAGTTAAAGCAGTGTCATGATGAAATGAAGGATTTTGTTTTTTATAGCATCTGTGGGTACAAAAATGAGATTTTGCATAAAGATCAAATCATCCTTTTCTTGTAGATAAGGATGTGATTCCTTCCATACTGAGGAAATATAAATTTTTGGTCAAGTTATGTTCCCTATCGTGTACCCCACCGTCTCCATGTACGAGCTTAAAGTGCATGTAACTTCCCTCCTGTGCCAGCTATGAAGACGCAAATACATTTGCGTCCAACGTTAACATGTCCTCTTTCAGACCCACCCAGAATGGGTTGAATAGTCCGTTCCTAAGTATGCCATGCCAACGTCTTTTTGTGGTGTACTTTACACGTTTTTCAGCTCTGGCGAAGCAGGCCCTGAATTCTGCCATCGAGCCTCTTTTCTGTTTTCTGACTCTGAAAGCCTCAGCCCAGGCTGTCTCTGTACCCGTGACCTCTGCCTTACTCCTTGCGCGGCTCACCGCGTTTAGCTCAGCCTGCTGCCTGCCAAGACTGAATTCAACCTTCGAGTTATCTGTTTCCCTCTCCGAAAATGCATTCCTGCCTACTAGTTTAAGTAAACATCCCCCCCAGCTGCAGAGCGAAGGGCCTGGCCTTACTGTCTCCGTGCAAGTGATTCATAGCCTCTGTTACCATGGAAGGCCCATGCCCCCCCTCGCATCACATGCAGACACTTAGACGCTTATACACGCACTCACAGTCAGTATAGAATAGCTTCTGCCCCAGAGACCTTTCCGCCCAGATAGTATGGTTCCCAAACATCAGATATCAGATATGATAGAGGTACGAGTTGATCTGACATGCCAGACTTCTGTCTCTTTCCGCCATTGTAAATGTCAAGTCCCCTGCACACTCCAGTTTCACGTCAATCACACGTCATGCAGCTGCGCGCGCATCCAGCCTCAGATTTCTGCTGACATTGCAAGATTCTGCTTTTTGTTGACACCTACTTATGACGTTTCTAGCACACACCTCTATGTTCACGCCTAGTTCACGCCTTCTAATTACGTATTATTACCACGTGTGTGTTTTATCTTGTTTCTCTCAGCTGTTACGCCTACTATATTGGTTTCTATAATGTAACTCAAGTATATAAGCTATGTATTGTCAATAAAATATGGCTCTATCCCTTCCTGCACCCCAGTGGTGGCAGGAACAAGATATCCGGTCATGACCATTCCTTTTTAAGGAATAAAACCCCTAAGAACTCTAACACCACGGACTCTGCCTTTTTCTTTCCGATTGAGTTATTATTGATTAAGTACTTACCTGCATAGAAATTAGGACGGTAAATCAAATATTTACCACATTAATTTGGCGCCCGAACAGGGACCCCTCCCCCACCTCACGCGCCGGTTGGTGCGTTGCAAGCTCTGTCCCCTGCCATCAGTTAGACGGAAACTACGCGTACTGGCAGGATTTCCTGTATCTCCCTCTGGCCCACGGAGGCGACGAAGACTGCAATCAGCACCCAGACGAGGCGGTGAGGAGCGCGGAGGATCCCGACCAGAGCCTAGCCGAAAGAAGCAAGGTCCGAGGTGTCAAGAGGCCCACCAGTTTTCCAAAGTATCAACGTGACGAGTCGAGTCGAGTCCGGTCCAGTCCAGTCGAGTTTTCCGAGGCCTTCTGTTGTCCGTGCTTCCCGGTGAGTACCATTGCTGGGACGTATCTAGACGGGTTTGGGTACACAAATTCGGTCTGCACTGTTTTAGACAGTGTATCTGTACTGTTTAGCAGTATATCAGTTATCCTAGTTCTTGCACTGTTCTCAGCAGTGTATCTGTGCTGTTTAGCAGTACATCCAGTAAAGGGGGTAGTCATATATGTTTCAAATGTCTTTTTATGTGTTTGATGTCGTGGTATGAGTGACTGTTTCTAATGTGCATTACTGTGTTCTTGTGTAATTAATTGTGTTCAGAGTCAGAATTAAACAGCCAGGATTGAGCATTCAGTACTAAATAGACAAGATGCCGTTTTTCAATAAGTTAAAACAGATAGGAACTAGAAAAGGGATACTAGAGGAAGAAATTCCTATCCCCCCTAGGGACACTCCTGGAAACTTCATGTATCAGAAACATGGCATAGACGCCATATTGTATCTAGATTTATGGGCCGATTATACTAAGCATCTAGACGAAAGACACAAATGGCCTGTTACCGGAACATGGGATGCCGAGTGCATCATGAAGGTAGAAGAAGCATTATGGAAAAAGAAAGCCAGACAATCTCAGAAAGACGCCATAGAATTTTGGCGTAAAGAATCACATAAACGTGCTGAAAAAGCACTCCGTAGAGAAGACAGACATAGAGAAGAATCAGATAAAGCCCGAGAAAACGAATTAGTTACTGAAGGGATTCGAGTAAAATCAGAACAAGTAGACCGCGCACGAAACAATCTTGTAAATGGTATGTACTTAGTAGCCGAAGGTACGCCTGAGGCCACTTCAGAAATACCGAAAAATCTGCCACTACCATTAGTTCCAATTAAAGTAAACCACAGGACTACTAAAGACATCTTTCTGAATTCCTATCTAAATGATGTAGCACCCGCTTACACAAATCCACGTGCCCTCGTCCCGCCTACTGACGGTGACGGAGATGGCAACACGCCTCCAGATCGCACCCCGCCATTACCGCAACAAGTTCCCCCTGACCGACAGCCTGTCGTTCCTCCACCTCCACCACTTCCCTCACCTAAGGTTAAGATACCGAATCCGTTTGCGCCTGACCCTACTAAAAGACAAGTTCAAGTACAAATACAGACTCCACAGAGAGATAATGCTCAAGCCTCCGCCTCAGGAGGTGCGACCAGGGGTTACCAGACCCCGCCAGCAACACACAGATTAAACCTTAGGGACATGCAGAAGCCCTTTTCATTCCAATCACCCCGTCTCGACATACTCAAAGAACCGCTTCAAGTTTGCAGATACGATCCAGTACCCGGTAAAGACGATAGGATGTTGATGGCATCGCTACGTTTACGACAAGCTACAGATTACCTAGTGTTATTCTCAGGAATGAAAGAGCACCTAGATAGGATATATCATTTTGTCCGGACGGGGGAAAACCCTGAAAGTATTAAGGAAGCCATGGCACATCAGAAAGTCGACACTCAAGCATATATACTACGTTTTTTCATAAATTGCTTTATAAGAGAACGAGACAGGCCTGAGACAGAACAGGATGAAATGGATGCCCTAACAAAGTGGGGTCAAAATATAGCCGAAGGAAAGCATGATAAACAGAATTGCATAGCCAGTATGTACAGGAAAATAAGAAGTGCAGTAATAGAAGTACACGAGAATGAGAAAGAAGAAGCTTCCTCTGAAGAGGAGGAAGGATCTGGAGAACCAGAAAAGACTACAGACATGATAGCGTATGTAGGTAAAGGAACTTATCTTAGGAAAGGCATTCGTCCAGAAAGCAAGAGAGTCTTTCTCTCTGGCATAACAAAACCGAATTCTCCCGAACATCAGTTTCAGGAGACTGATAAAATGCTTCGAGAACGAATGGGGTACCATGTACTAAATTCTATGGATGAACAAGAACTAGTCCGGTCAGCCGTATTATGGGCTGACAATCCGAACATATACAATGATGACACGGTAGCGCAGACATTTCTGAACCTTTCCCCAGACGAGCAGAAATTAGCAGGTGTATACATGATTCAGCACCTTCTCACGTTATTCAGATATCAACATTCTGACCCAGGTCCCTTACACGATACATTAGAAGCACTACTCATGGATAGATGGAGAGGCCTAAGTACCAAGTTAATTCAAATAATTCTAGAACAACGGCACAGATATAACACGTTCTTAAGCTCCGAATACGGTCCCGCTCCGCCCCTAGAAAGAAAAATGTATCACATGGAGCGTCTACATGGCATCGAAAGTCAGAACCCCTTACGAGAAGTACACCCAGTCATGGGTCCTGATAACGCCCTGAAACGTGTGTATGTACACACACCTCTGACCAAGTTAGAGCTATTGGAAATGAAGAAACTAGTACCGTGTCACGATAAAGACCCTGCAGGTTTTCACAGAGAACTTAAAGACATGTTACTGATGGGAGATTACACATATGAAGATATTATGAAAATGTTAAAGGTACTGCTGCCCACGGGCATCTACGAGAAACTGAAGGAAAGAGAATGGGAGGTGGGAGATAAAAAGATTGTGTGGACAGAAATAGAGGACGAGGAGAAACTTCGTACCCCTGGGCTAGGCCTTGGGGAGAAAACTAAAGCATTACCAGGTTTAATAGTACAGGTTCTGCCAAGATTACTGACAACTAGAAAGGAAGACTGGGACGCAATTTCGGCCTGTAAACAGAAACACGATGAAGATACTAGTGACTTCTATTCAAGATTCGAGAAATGTTTTATTATCAATAGTGGCCTTAAGCCAAGTAGCGAGTCGTACCCGCATCTTTTTGTATCAAAATTAGTCGAGAATTCTCTGCCATTAGTTAAGAACCGCGTGTACAAAGTTGAAAGTACTTGGCAAGCAAATACGCCATCCCAGATGTTACAGATGTTACAATACCATCAGAACAGAATTAGAGAAAACAGGATCAGGAACAGAAACGCATGAAAGACACGAAAATGAAAATGTTAGTGGCCCAGTCGGTTCCAGCCGACGGTCAGAGAAAGGGTACGACCCAGACAGGTCACGCCGCAGCTCCCGTTAAAGGGACATGCAATTATTGCAAGCAGCCAGGTCACTACGTACATGAATGCCCAGTTCTGAAACATAATATATCCACAGGTAAAACTAAAGAAAGACCGCATCCACCTAGACAAAATCAGGCTCAGCAACAGACTTCACAGAATATACAGCCCATGCAGAATACACAGCCTATGCATGTTTCACCACATGCAGCACAGACGGTAGCAGTACCACAGAGACAGTCACAGCCACAGCCCATTGCCGCAACTCAGCAAGTTTCGCAGCAGATGTACCAGTATGCCCAATCTGATTACCTCGATTATCCACGATACACATGAAACAGCCTAGAGAGGGAGGGTGGCTTGCCTCTTATTGAAATTCCTGTAGATCAAGAGGGTCCTTATGTACACAGTCAAGTATTGGGAAAAGACAGAAAGTTTTTAATTGACACAGGGGCAAGTCGCACCACAATCAGCCATGATGAAGTCCCAGGGGCACCCCTCTCAGGCTCACAGAATGTATCCCTTGGTTTTTCAGGACAGCCTATTGTAAATGAAGTATCGGAACCAGTCCCCCTGGCTGTGGGTCCATTATCACGTGTTACAGACTTGTTACTTACGAAATCTTGTCCAGAAAATCTGTTAGGAATAAAAACATTGAAGGCTCTAGGAGCCGTGATCTGCTGTTCTCCGGAAGGAGTTAGACTTTTCTTGAGAGACTTTAAGGGTCATTATGTATTACGAGAGTTTGATGTCAGATTGAAAAATGTACCGGATCACTTATGGGCAAAAGGCCCAACTGACGTAGGTTGTATGCACATTACACCATACCGTGTTACACTCAAACAAGGTGTTGTTCTACCCAGAATCAGACAATACAAGTTACCACCCGATGCTGTAGTGGCTTTACTGGAAATCATTGAAGAGCTCATTGCCCAAGGAGTGGTCGTAGAGACCGACTCCAATATCTGTAATTCCCCTATCATTCCGATTCTTAAACGTACTGATCCCAATGCACCGCCAGTATATCGGCTGGTGATTGATTTAAGAGAACTGAATAAATGTATTGTTCCACAGTACCCTGTGGTTCCCGACATCTCTTCCCTATTGACTGCTATTGATTCAGAAGCAACGTTCTTTACTGTAATTGACCTCAAGAACGCCTTCTTCAGTGTACCTATTGACCCGGAGAGCCAATATCTCTTTGGATTCAGTTTAAATGGACGAAGTTTCAAATTTTCACGCGCACCTCAAGGATTCACAGAAAGCCCCAGCATCTATAGCCAAGCACTGAAAAGACAACTTGATTGTATCATAATGCCAGTTAACACTGCCTTACTGCAATACGTCGATGATCTGCTGATCACCGCACGAAGTGAGCCCGAATGTGAACAAGCATCACTGACAGTTTTACATTTTCTGGCCGACAAGGGACACAAGGTGTCTCCTTCGAAGCTACAATTCTGTGTTCAGCAAGTTGTGTACTTGGGTCACTTGCTGTCCAAAGTGGGGAGACAGCTCACTCCCGATCGCATTCAGTTAATTATAAATATGCCACAACCCCAGACACAAAAGGAAGTGCGGGCCTTTATAGGCCTCACCTCGTACTGCAGACAATGGATCCCCCAGTATGCATTTCTAGCTAAACCACTGATTCAGTTAACAACACAGGAGGCAGCGACTTCGACTGCCCTCCCTTGGACTCAGGAACATACACAGGCTTTTGAGGAATTAAAGAAAGCTTTATGTCAAGCACCAGTTCTAGCGACACCATGTTACAGCAAACCGTTCACACTTTTTGTTACAGAACGTGACGGTACAGCATTGTCTGTCCTCACTCAAGACCAAGCAGGTTCACATAAGCCTTGCGCTTATTTTTCAAGTACATTGGATTCAGTAGCCCAGGCACTCCCTGCGTGCTTGAAGTCAGTAGCAGCAACAGCACTAGCAATCAGACAGAGCGACTCAATTGTTTTAGGACATCAATTAACAGTACAAGTTCCACATTCTGTAGAGGTTCTTTTAAACAGAACTCAGACTCAGCACTTGACTATAGCACGACTGACAGGTTATGAATTGACACTATTCCAGCCACACATAGAAATCAGACGCTGCAGCATTCTGAATCCCGCAACATTGTTACCTACAATTATGACAGATCCAGCCCCGCATGATTGTATAGAGATCATTAATGCAGTAACAAAGCCTCGACGAGACTTAACAGATGTCCCACTGACAAATCCAGACCTGACACTTTACGTGGATGGTTCATGCATGAGAACAAGTACAGGAGAATTAGTGGCCGCGTATGCAGTGACCACTGAAACTGAAGTTAAAGAAACACATCGTATTGACACACTGTCTGCTCAAGCGGCGGAGCTCATCGCTCTGACCCGAGCTTGTATACTAGCCAAGAACAGAAATGTTAACATATACACTGATTCCCGTTATGCGTTCGGAGTCGTACACGACTTCGGAATGTTATGGCAAGAACGAGGTTTCTTGACCTCTCATGGTGCCAAGATACAACACGGTCCCCTCATTCAAGCACTGTTAGAAGCAATACATCTGCCCTCAGGCATATCTGTCATGAAGTGTAAAGCACATACTAAAGTTACGGATTCTATTTCCCAGGGTAATGACCTGGCAGACCAGACAGCAAAACATACAGCATTGACTCACACCCAGACTACCGATGTGACAAAGACAATAGTACCAACACAGTGTATGTCAGTCCGGGATCCCACCCTAGATGTAATCGATATCCAGACACATGCTACTACAGATGAAATAAAGAAATGGACTGAACTAGGAGGGATCCAGACAGATCAAGGATGGGTCACGAAGGGAAAATCTACATGGTTTCTCCCCGACTCAATGGTCCAAATCATGATAAATACAGCACATAGTCCGGCACATCTAGGAGAGAAAGCTATGTTAGACAGTTTACAGAATCTCTGGTATAACAAACACTTACGAGCAGCAGCAAAACAGAAAGTGCGTACTTGCATGATCTGTTGCCAGTTCAATCCCGGTAAAAGCGTTCCTGTAGAGCAAGGTGGATTCCACCCTCCCGATCACCCTTTTGAAGTCCTCCAGATGGATTATATCCAGATGGACCGTTGTCGAGGATTCAAATATGTCCTCGTAGTTGTTTGTGCACTCTCCCGTTGGACCGAAGCATATCCAGTCCCAGATTACACTGCCCCGACCACTGCCAAGCAGCTGGTTCGAGAATTCTTCCCACGGTACAGCTTGCCTCGTGTCGTGTACTCAGATAACGGACAGCCGTTCTCATCCGAACTTATGAAGCATGTTTCCCTCCTGTTAGGATATCAGTGGAGATTCCATTGTGTCCGACATCCCGAAGCCGCAGGCCTTGTAGAAAGGCATAATCAGACACTAAAGACCCGCCTTGCCAAAGTTTGTAAAGAGAAAGGGGTCGATTGGATAGTCGCCCTGCCAGTTGCATTATTCTACATGAGAATGGTTGCCCATTCGAGATCAGGACTATCCCCGTATGAAGTGGTCTTTGGTAGACCACCGAATATGTGGGGGACGCCCATGCCTAAGAAAATTACTGATGTCGATTGTAATATGCTGACAGATTACCTTGCCTCCTTGATGTCTGCACTCCAATCATGTCGTTCACAGGTTGCTGCAGCCTTCCCTGACAACACTGATGTAAAGCCACACGATGTCCGACCAGGAGACATTGTCCTGATTAGGAACTTCGACAGGAAAAGTCCGCTGGAGCCCCGCTGGAAAGAGCCGAAGACCGTCCTTCTTACTACGAAGACCGCGATCAAGGTGGAAGGCAGAAAGGGGTGGATCCATACGAGTCATATTAAAAAGTGCAACGAACTGAAACCAGACCCTGACTCGTCCACCCCCTCCAAAGACTGTATCGAACCTAGTGACTTTAAGGTTCCCGAACGAGAGAAAACTCCCCAAGAGGAGTACAAACGGAAACTTCGATCTAGCAAGTCAGACAGTTTAATTGTTTAAGTCCTCCCCTAGGTGAATCGGTTAAATAGTTTCTGACATGTATCCCCTAGATCGAGATAGAGAGAGAGAGAGACAATTCAAGAAACGTGCATATTGTAAATCACTTCGTAGTCACTGTATAGTGACTTTATTGATTATGTTCTTTTTAAGTCTCCTGATTATCGTTGCTAGCATATTGCTTCCCATATACTACCCTATCTTCAAACGTGAACAATCTGCCTTCAATGTTTCTGCTGAACATTCTTTTAGTGAATTACCTCCCCATGAACTTTCTTACAGACTCGCGCTGCGCAACAACACATTCATTAGTATGTTACACCATTCCCATCAGACTAACAATGCTACAAACTGTTGGATATGTGGCCGACTCCCTCCCTACCAGAAATACAAGGGAGTTCTGCCCCTCTTTCCGTACCCGTTCACTCATAATGGCTCCTGTGGTGCATGGTTTAGAATAATCAATTCCTTAGATCCTGATATTGCTGTTTTTAAAGGGAGCTGGGTTTGGGGAAACTTGAACTTAGTTCTGCTTAATGCCTGTTACCCTGACAAGAAGGGACTCCCCACTAGAGTAGGAACTGATCTAGAAAATGAAGTATATGGATTAGGTAATTATACAATTAACCTTATGATTCTCACTGTTGAATCCGAAGCCGCTCCAGTTCTCCCTGCTATGTCAGTACTACCAGTCACAGGTGACTTGTGTGTCAGAAAGAAGGGTTCAGTACACTTAGGTCATAGTAAATGTACTACCGTGGTCGAATTCAGTGATCATGGCAAGTCCTCCTTTAAAGCTACACGTCATTCCTATTTTGTTTGTGGTTATACCGCATACATACGCTTACCTCCAGATTGGGATGGTACCTGTTACATTGCCTTCCTTCTGCCACCTGTTTTCCTAGCCCCTCCTGATTATCACAGAAATACAAACCTAGTAAAGAGTAGACTCAGAAGAGATCTCCCGATTGTCGACTATACTGAAACGGCATGGGAGCAATACACAGATTTCAATAAAGGATTCTTTTTCTTCACAGGCCCCGTCCAAAACAGTAAATTGATACGTAGACTAACCAGAACACTCGAAGCAGTAGTAAACGAAACTGCCTCCGCTCTAGGTAACTTAACAGAGGAACAGTCTGCTATGCGGATTGTTGTCCTTCAGAATCGTCTTGTTATTGACGTCATCTTGGCAGATAGAGGTGGAGCCTGTAAGGTCATCGGGTCAAGTTGCTGTGTTTTCATTCCAGAAAACGCGCCAACTGTCTACAAAGCTATTACACGTCTTCATAAGATTGCAAGTTCGATACATCAGAATCCAGGCACCTGGACTTGGTCCGGTTGGTTCTGGACAACGTTAACCGCTTGGGGATGGAAGATCCTATCCTTCCTAGGCATTGCCCTTGTCATAGTATTCAGTTGTTGCCTGTGCCTACAGTGTGGGCCAGCGATTTGTGGACTGTGCGCCACATCGTGCATTGAACATTCCAGTTTTCTCTCAAACCGACAACGGAAGAGAGACGAGCAAATGATGTTACAAGAACAGACTGATCGATTCATGAGGATCGAGATATCATGAAGGGTCCGTAGGGAACAAGGAGGGAATGAGGAAATATAAATTTTTGGTCAAGTTATGTTCCCTATCGTGTACCCCACCGTCTCCATGTACGAGCTTAAAGTGCATGTAACTTCCCTCCTGTGCCAGCTATGAAGACGCAAATACATTTGCGTCCAACGTTAACATGTCCTCTTTCAGACCCACCCAGAATGGGTTGAATAGTCCGTTCCTAAGTATGCCATGCCAACGTCTTTTTGTGGTGTACTTTACACGTTTTTCAGCTCTGGCGAAGCAGGCCCTGAATTCTGCCATCGAGCCTCTTTTCTGTTTTCTGACTCTGAAAGCCTCAGCCCAGGCTGTCTCTGTACCCGTGACCTCTGCCTTACTCCTTGCGCGGCTCACCGCGTTTAGCTCAGCCTGCTGCCTGCCAAGACTGAATTCAACCTTCGAGTTATCTGTTTCCCTCTCCGAAAATGCATTCCTGCCTACTAGTTCAAGTAAACATCCCCCCCAGCTGCAGAGCGAAGGGCCTGGCCTTACTGTCTCTGTGCAAGTGATTCATAGCCTCTGTTACCATGGAAGGCCCATGCCCCCCCTCGCATCACATGCAGACACTTAGACGCTTATACACGCACTCACAGTCAGTATAGAATAGCTTCTGCCCCAGAGACCTTTCCGCCCAGATAGTATGGTTCCCAAACATCAGATATCAGATATGATAGAGGTACGAGTTGATCTGACATGCCAGACTTCTGTCTCTTTCCGCCATTGTAAATGTCAAGTCCCCTGCACCCTCCAGTTTCACGTCAATCACACGTCATGCAGCTGCGCGCGCATCCAGCCTCAGATTTCTGCTGACATTGCAAGATTCTGCTTTTTGTTGACACCTACTTATGACGTTTCTAGCACACACCTCTATGTTCACGCCTAGTTCACGCCTTCTAATTACGTATTATTACCACGTGTGTGTTTTATCTTGTTTCTCTCAGCTGTTACGCCTACTATATTGGTTTCTATAATGTAACTCAAGTATATAAGCTATGTATTGTCAATAAAATAAGGCTCTATCCCTTCCTGCAACCCAGTGGTGGCAGGAACAAGATATCCGGTCATGACCATTCCTTTTTAAGGAATAAAACCCCTAAGAACTCTAACACCACGGACTCTGCCTTTTTCTTTCCGATTGAGTTATTATTGATTAAGTACTTACCTGCATAGAAATTAGGACGGTAAATCAAATATTTACCACAATACCTTGAATTCTTTTTTTGCCAATTCTGTCTTGATTTCTGGAATTACATCACATACAGTTATACTGGCTTGAAATCGTGATATAGGTATTACCGGATTCGCTTCAGAAGGAGAATCAACAAAACTTTCTCCCATTCTAGACAAGGCATCGGCTTTCAAATTCTCTTTTCCAGGTCGATAGGTGATAACAAAATTGTAATCGTTAAAAAACATTGACCACCTCAACTGTCTTGCAGATAGAGCTTTAACAGATCTCAAAGCTTGAAGATTTCTATGGTCCGTATATATCGTTACAGGGTGTCTAGCTCCTAGCAAGTAATGGCGCCATTCTTAAAAAACTGCTTTTATTGCCAGGAGTTCTTTATCTGCAATTGCATTATTCAATTCTGCTTCAGATAATTTTCTAGAAAAATATGCAATTGGGTGCATCTGTCCTGTATCATGATGTCTTTGAGATAATATGCCACCAATAGCATACTGAGAAGCATCTGCCTCTACAATAAAAGGCTGACTGGGGTCTGGATGGCAAAGAATTGGGGCTGAAGTAAATTTTTTCTTGAGATTTTGAAAAGCTTCTTCAGCAAGATCAGTCCAAACAAATGTTACACCTTTTCTTAACAATTTAGTGATGGGAGTGATAGTTTTAGAAAAGTCATGAATGAACCGGCGGTAGAAATTCGCGAATCCCAAAAAGCTTTGAACCTGTTTTACTGAAGAAGGGCTGGGCCAAGATTCTACCGCTTCTACCTTCTTTGGATCCATTTCAATTCCCTTTGGACTGACAACATACCTTAAGAACTCAACTTTATCGGCGTGAAATAAACTCTTTTCCAATTTGACAAACAAAGAATTTGAAAGCAATTTTTGAAGAATAGCTCGGACCTGTTGCACATGTTCCTCTTCTGAATTAGAAAAAATAAGTATGTCATCTATATAGACAACACAACATACGTCAATGAACTCATGCAGAACTTCATTTATAAAAAATTGGAAAGCAGCAGGGGCATTACAAAGTCCAAAGGGCATAACCTGGTATTCAAAAAGTCTGAATTTTGTACGGAATGCTGTCTTCCATTTGTCGCCCTTTCGAACTCGTACCAAATGATAAGCTCCACGCAAGTCCAATTTTGTATAAATGGTTGCCTTTTTGATCTGATCTAACAGGGTGGGAATCAGAGGCAGAGGATATCTGTTCTTAATGGTCACATTATTTAAAGCTCTATAGTCAATACACGTGCGCAATTCACCTCCCTTTTTCGGAATAAAAAAGAGAGCTGAAGAGACAGGAGACTTGGAATGACGAATAAAACCATTTGCTAGATACTCATCTAAATACTCTCTAAGATGAGCATTCTCTTTTTCCGTTAACGCATATATCCTGCTACAAGGTAGAGTTGCTCCAGGGACGAGATCAATTCTACAATCAAAATCCCTGTGTGGAGGAAGAGTATTTGCCTTTTTCTTATCAAACACGTCTTGAAGATCGGAGTAAACAGGAGGTACCCCTTCTATTGCCAGAACACAAGATGAATCAGAAGGAAAATTAAAACCTTGGATAACATCTTCAGATCTTTCTAGGAGAAAGCATTCTTTAACACAATGAGGTGAATGAAAAGTTATTGTCTGAGATACCCAATCTATACTTGGATTATGTTTGATCAACCAAGGGATTCCTAAAATCATCTTGAATTGAGGGGCGTCTATAATGTCAAATTGGATCTTTTCACTGTGAGAATGGGAACAGTCCATGCCAAGAATCTCGGATTGTCGGTTTATCGGTCCAGAAGTTAGTTCCTTACCATCTACTGCTCTAACAATCTCAGGATGATCTTTTAGGATGGATTTAAAGCCTAACTGAGAGAAAAACTGTATGTCAATAAAGTTTCCCGTTGCTCCAGAGTCAATGACTGCTTCTACCTTTTTGGTCTGAGAGGAAGGAGATAATCTTCTTAACTCAACTAAAATACCAAAATGCTTACATCCCAAAGGTGGAACAGTAGAGGCCAAACTGGAAATTACACTCGATGAACCGACCTCTTCTTTCATCGAGTTTTCTAGTTTTCCGACGACTCCTGTGTTAAAGCTAAATCTGAAGATTTTGGCTTAAATTTATTTGGTCTGGTTGGACAGTCTCTTACAAAATGTCCTGTCTTACCACAATATAGACATTGATTTAGTTGTCGCCAATTTTCTTTCTCATCTTTTGAGAGTGGACCTCGAACTGTTCCTATTTGCATAGGTTCTACAGGATCTAGTTTAGAGCCCACTTCTTTAACTGTCGTATTTTTATCTTTTACAAACAAAATTTTATGATCGCTCCTTCCCTTTTCGCCTTTCCTTTCACTAAGACGGTGATTCAATTTTACCACGAGATCAATGAATTCATTGATATCGTCCGGGGGCTCTAAAATTTGGGTGACCATGTCCTTCAAATCTTCCCGTAGACCTCTATAGAAAATAGAAATTCTTTTGTCATACGGCCAATTAGCCTCAAGTACCAATCGATTGAAATGGGAAATGTAATGGAGTAAATCAGAAGGCCCTTGTTTTAAATTCAATAATTCGTTGTCTGCAGACTGCACAAAAACATGTTTAGCAAAAATCTTTTTTAATGCACGTTCAAAATTCCGGAAATTATACAATATTGGATCATCCTTTTCTACCAAAGGAATTGACCATAGAGCTGCATAACCTCCAAAGTAAGATAACATAAAGGCTACCTTGGATGAGTCATCTGGAAAGGCGGACTTTTTGGCTAAAAAATGTAAATGACATTGTTGCAAAAATATGGAGAACTTATTACAGTCTCCATAAAAACGTTCTGGTTGAGCTAAAGGAGTAGGCATTGGGGTAACCACTTGAATCTGAGTTTGTACTCCAGAATCAGAAGATGAGCCCTGCAAGGTGACTGGATTCTGCTGAAGAGCAGCTTGTAACGCCGTCATGTCATTTCTTAAGGAAGCATTTTCATCTCTAATGTCTTTTAAAACTGCTGCTATATCCTGCAAGGTAACTTGGTCCATTGCGTCTGGGCGAAATGTTCTTCTTGGGCTTTGCCTTCTGTCAAGACCAAGATACGTTGTCTCTTACCTTAAGTGGATATGGATTCTTGTTGACAACGTAGGGGATTTCGCAGAGACGCAAGGGACCAACTTCCCAAAAATCTAACTAAAACTTGCTGACTAGAACTTAACAGCTAAGTAATTACTAGAACTTCGGGAGGAGGGCCGGTACTGGACGTTGGTTGGAAATTCGGACGTTTTGCTGTCGACCTGCGAAACAACAAAGAGTATAGTTTTTACTAAACAAATCTAACCTACTGAATTCTTTCTTTGACTGCTCATCCCTCTTTCTTCCTAACAAGCTAGAAATCTAACTGAATCCTACCTGCGATCAGTTTGGTTCTGTCCTTCGTCCAGTATTTCTTGTCTTGTCGGGGAATGGAGTCTTGAGTTGTCTTGTTAGATGGAGTTGGATTAAAGGTGATTGAAATTCTGTAAATAAATAACACCTATTAAAATAGTTATTTCACAATATGCTCTCTTTCCTTTTGACCCCCCCTTTTCCAGCAACTGAAACTTACATGAATATTATCTTCAAAATATTGTGTACAGGTGGGTTCTGATATTTTCTGTGTACCTTATAACCTAAGAAAGAATTAAATAAAGAAAAGACACAACCTGTGCAAACCTCACTCACAATTAGCTTATTGTGAATTAGATTATATAAACATCTATTGTCCTGGATTTCCCAATAAGTCACTGAACAGAGGAACAAATCAAAAGTCTATTTCCTCTCAAAGCTAAACAATCGAATCTATTAATGTTTCTATCTTGCGTTGGGCGCCTTGCAAACTCTTTAAGATGCACTTAGCTTAATAGTCTTCTTGTTCCTTTTGGAGTTCCTGATGATTTAGTGCTTCAGGCGACGTTCCCCGGTGAAGCGCTGACCATGGAGGGGGCAGGAAATCTGAGATCTGGAACTCGCGCTGTTGCTTTCTTGAAAGTCAGAGGCAAAGCGAGTTCCAGAAGCCTGGGTGGGGTTTAAATACCAGCCGCACCCAGGAGAAACGTGCGCACGCACGTTTAGCCCCCTTCAGCTTTCAGCTTCAAGACGGCAATGAAAGCAGATGCTCATTTCCTCCGCTGTGCGCAAGAAGCATGAAATGTCACTGATTAATCAACAATACGCCCACAAAATGCCTAAATAAATAATCGAAAACATGAGCAACACGATCAGAATGAAATAGCACTAAAGGAGCTTCAATTCCTTACCCTGAAGTGCAAAACTGACATTTTACAGTAAAGAATGTTCAAACAAAATACACTACACCTGTTCATTCAAGAGGTGCTGGTGCACGGGAGAGGGGTGGGTTTTCTAGATGGAATAAGGCAGTCATGTACTAGGAATGTACATAACTGTTTACAGAGTCAGTAAGGTCTATGCATTAGGGATTTGCATGATTTGTGCCTAAATGATGTACAGAATCACTAGAGACAGTAGAATCATGACAGACAGGCAGGGCCTGGCCATGTGGTGGGGATCAAGGGGCCATTTTTAAGCCAGGCAGTGTGCTCAGGCCTGCACCCAGTTTGCCTTGCTTTCAACCATTATGCCCAGGGGTACTGAGTGGTGCATGGGCCTAGTCTATCTGTGGGGTGTCTTGAATTTAAACATCATTGAGGGCATGGATGGCATTGGATTGTGGTGATTTTTGAGTGTTTTCTTACTTTTTGGGGTGGTGTTGGGGCTTGGCCATGTGGGTGGGGGCCGTTTTGAGGCCTGGGACAGGCAGGGCCTGGCCATGTGGTGGGGGTCAAGTGGCCATTTTGAAGCCAGGCAGTGTGCTCAGACCTGCACCCAGTTTGCCTTGCTTTCAACCATTATGCCCAGGGGTACTCAGTGGTGCATGGGCCTAGTTTTTCTGTGGGGTGTCTTGAATTTAAACATCATTGAGGGCAGGGATGGCATTGGATTGTGGTGATTTGTGTGTTTTTTTTTACTTTTTGGGGTGTATAACTGATGTTCTTCTGGCTTCCATTGCTATTAGGTGCGCAAGAGAACCACCAGTGCCAGGAAGAAGTCCTGCAGCTGTGTGTGCAGCACAACGCCCTGTGACGTCACGTGTGGCCACAGATAAGACAACTCTGCAACTTGTGCACCTGCGGCCTGCTGTTCTGACATCTGAAGAAGATGGCCCCAAAGAAAGGTGGCCGTAGCGCCTCAGCAAAAAAAGTTGCCAGTGCCACTGCCAGTAAGAAGGAGCAGAAGAAGCAAGTGGCACCACCTACCAAGGAGACTGGTGTGCCCACCGACACCTTTTTTGAAAAAATAAAAACTACGCCTGCAGCAGCAGCGGTGTCCGCTGGGTACCAAGCTGGAAGCAGCACCTCCACTTCATTGGGCTCAGTGCCACCATGCCAAGTTAGGTCCAAGAACATGAGTGCTGCTGCGGCAGCCACTTTGGTTTTTCAATCACCATCGGCCAGTGATCTTGGCTCATCACAAGAAAGTACCATCCAATCAACGCCGGGTGTAACTCAGCTGACAAGTGTTCAACAACCACAGCCGCAACGACAACCACAGGTGCAACTAGTACAAGCGCAAGTACATGGGCAAGGAGAGGCGCTAGGAGAGGCGCAAGGAGAGGCGCAAGAAGAGCCGCAAGGAGAGGCGGAAGTAGAGGCGCAAGGAGAGGCGCATGGACAGGTGCATGGAGAGGTGCAACTAGAGGTTCATGGAGCGGCACAACTGCCTACAGCGCTTGTTCCTCCAGAAGTAGGGGCACATCAGGAAATTGATATTCAGGAGGAGGTATCATCCGAGGAAGCCACTCCTCCTGAGGATGATCCATTGTCTTCCAGATCCCCAGCAAGAAAAAGGTCAAGGAGGTCTACTACTACTACAAGTTCTTCTTCAAGCCCCCTTCATTCTGATGACCTTGATCCTGATTGGAACCCACAAATGCAGTCTGAGAGTGAGGCACGCCATGAGCGGACAAAGATAGCTAAGCCTAAAAGGAAGGTTCCCGCAAGGCTTCGACTTATGTGTGATGACGATGAACAAGAAGTGGTGTCTTCTGCTGCTGATGAACAGTCTGACGACGACCCAGTCATCGCAGTCGTCACTCCAGCCTCAGCGGGCATGCAGCAGACAGACATTTTGACCCTATCCAGAATGGCTGCTGAGCGGGATATGGGCGGCGTGGCACTGGTACCACCACCAATGCAGTTATCTACAAGACCAACACGACCTACAGCTTCCATCTTTTTTAGTCAGAAGGGCCGGCAGGGACATCCATCTAGCTCGACCTCAAGTAGTGGTGCTGTAAGTGAACAACAGAAACGAATTCAGCCACGCCTATCCTCCACTTCATCTGGCATTGAAAGTCAAAGTAGCACCTCCACCACCAGCAGACATCTCCAGTCCCCAGTTTGGGACTTCTTTACTGTTAGCGCAAAGGCGGAAAACGTGGTCTTTTGTTCGATTTGTAAAGTATCCGTTAGTTGGGGTAAGCTTGGTACCAACTATGGTACCGGAGGCCAGAGAGGTCATCTCAAACAACACCACCCTATCCAGTGGTATTCGAACCTAAGTAAGATCGAGGAAGCCCAACAAAGTAGAACTGATCCAAATGTATCCATTCACATTGCATCTGATGCTGACGAGGGGCTGATTGTGCAGGAGGGAAGTTAAGAATAGAGCAACATTTTTTCTGGTACCCCCAGTACCCCTGGCAGCAGCACTGCAGTGGTAGCGCCCACCCCCTCTACCCCTGCAACATGTATGAAGCACACTAAGAGTCTGGGACAGACACCAATGCAAAAAAGTCCATCAATGAGCCTAACTGATTTGAAGTCTGCATCATCATCATCATCATCACGTAAAATGGTCCAGCCCACCATTAGAAGCATGTTTTGGTCGCAGGTGCCATTTGAACGCAACAACCCAACAGTACGTCTGTATAACGCAAAGCTGGCTAAAATGCTAGCGCTCGACCTTCTCCCTTTTTCTTTCGTGGAAGGGGTGGGGTTTCTAGAATTAGTGGCAACAGTCTACCCTAAATGGAAGGTTCCTAGCCGGTCCTATTTTGCCAGAGTTGCGGTTCCAGCACTACATCAAGATATGCTGGAGGTAATTGGGGCAGCTTTGCAGAAGAGTGATGTTCACACTATCCACTTGACAACCGACATGTGGACCAGTTGCCAAGCCCTTGATTACATGTGCATCACTGCACACTGGGCCTCTTTTGCAGGGGTTACAGACAAGTCAAGTGCAGTTGTTGACCTGGACACACTTTTTCAAGCTACTCGGAAACCTGCAACATTAGCCATGTGTGCCATGGAGAAATCTCATACTGCAAAAAACATTTTGGAGGAGTTTAACAGTAAGGTCTCTGAATGGCTGCATCCAAGAAATCGCATAGTTGGTTATGTTTCCACGTATAATGGCAGTAATATAGTTAAGGCCATGCAGCAAGGTGACTATTTCAGAGTGCCGTGTTTGGCGCACAGTATTAACATTGTGGTGCAAGATTTCTTGAAAAATGAAAACACAGTCAGGAAGTTACTGACCAAATGCCGAAGAAACTGCACACATTTCAGCCATTCTTTTAAGGCCCAGAAGGAGCTGAGGAGCATTCAACATGAACGTAAAGTGCCAGTCAAAGGACTCATCCAGGAGGTGGCAACACGTTGGAACTCAACCTTTTACATGCTTGAGCGTCTGTCTGAGCAGTGCATGGTAATCAATGAGTATGTCTTTCGACTACGTTCTACTATGAAAAACATGAGGCTAGAGTTGGAGAATTGGAAGCTAGTTAAAAGCCTGACAGACATGCTCGTCCTTTTGAGATCTTCACGTGTGAAGTCAGCAGGGAGGACTGTTCTTTGGGCAAAGCTATCCCATTGTTCGTCATGCTAGAGCACCAACTGAAGGCGGTGTTTTCAATGTTCAGAGATGCTGGTGAAAAGCAAGACGCATATCAGTTGGCAGAGAGGTTATCAAGCCGCCTAGTTGCCAATGAAAGGCTTAAAAACATACATACAGAACAACATTACATTTGTGCCACTATTCTGGATCCACTGTACAAAAAGGCAGTGGCCAGCAAAGCATTCATTCCTTTTGATGAAGCAGATATTTCAAAGTACAAACATTGGCTAGCTGTGTCAGCCACTCAGTTCGAAAAAGATCGGCAGAAAATTCAAGGAGCCGGCAGAAGTCCAACTGAATCAGCAGGCCATCCGGCGTCAAGTTCCACTTCTGAATCTGTGGGCGAAGGGAGTCACTTTTCCTCACAGCCGTTAACGACACCAGCAGCAACCGTATCATCATCCTCACCTGCACCAGGCCCAGCCATAATATTGTCGGAAGCGGATTGGCTAACTCATCAAGGGTTTGCTCGTTCCAGTGCTGCAAAGGCCACAGATGGTACGCAAAGTGGAGCAACCATGGAGAACCTTGAGTCGATGGTGCAGGCCTATCTGGATGACCCAACAGAGGTCTTTGTTAATAAGAACCCATTGCTGTATTGGTACAGTAAAATGGCTCTATGGCCACTGATCACCAACCTGGCTCTAAATTATTTGTCTTGCCCACTCGCAAGCGTGTCTTCAAAACGTGTTTTCAGTGCTGCTGGTGCCATTGTAACTTCAAATAGGACCCGCCTCTCGGCTAAAAATGTGGAGAGGTTAACGCTGATCAAGATGAATCAGCACTTCATACCACCAGATTACAAAGCACGTGAATGCACGCAGGAAGAAGAGGACACCGACTTAGGTAACGGAAGTTCTTCTCTGTTACCTGACCTACTCCCGTCTCAATTCATGGAGTTTGAGGACGAGCTCTACTTCCCTGACACTGAGCCCTGAAAATGACTTCCTTTTTTTCATCCTTATTCACTTTTATTCCTGTATGTCTTTCTCTGTTTTGCAACTTTTACCACAACAAAACTCTAATCACCTAATCACAACAGGTCCATTAGCAGCACTGTCTTCATCTTATTTTCCCTATTGATTTGAAGGTGCCGCAGTCTGCATTCCTGAAGTTCACAAGTTCACAACTCAATCATGCTCCTCTATACTCCTCCTCCAGACTCCCCCTATCCATTTCCCTCAAGGCAGATGGATGGATTACGAGTCCCCTCAAGTGGGACTGAAATTACTGACTGACTACATGCTTGCTGATTGTTGACAGACTTACTTCTGATATTGACAGGAGAGGCTGCCCTGTGGGCCTTCACTTTCCGAAGAAGATGCGGACAAAAAGTAGAACAAGTAATGAATAATTGAGAAGATGGCATGCAGTGGACAGCAATGGCTGTCTGGCTCTGATAAAACCAATTGCTGTTTGTTTTTTGTGCATGAAATGATGAATCATATGTCTTCTCTTAGTTATTATTTAATCTTTTACACAGCAATTGTAACTCATGTCAACTACTCTGTTTTTTTTACCTTGTTTAATTCAAATTGTACTTCAAATTCAGGAACCACTTTGTTGCATTTCACAATATGCAAAATGTCCTTGGAGCGGACTCACTTTCCAATATACCATGATGATTGATTAAATAATATATCTTTTTTCTTTACAGTCACTCACTGGGATGGATGGATCATCAGCGTCGGCTGGGTTTACGGAACAACTATGGCCAATTTGTGAGTGGCAAACAGGTAAACCAATCTACAACATCTACTACAGCAGAACTACATGTCTGTCTATTCGTGGTATGTAGTGGTCGAGGGCGAGGCAGTGTACTGTTGTTGTTATGCCAGGCGGAGTCCACTCCAGACAGAAGTTCATGTAAAATTGGGGCTATGTGGCTTGCTGCATACAATTAGATATGCTTTGTCTGTCTGATAAAGAGCCTAGGTATGCTACATCAGATTGCTTCACTCAGTGGTGCCTGCCTTGACCGTCTGCAAGGCACTGCCTCAAGCTTGGGCCAAACATCCGTTATGTTTGCAAAATGTGCTTTTTTTCGATATTTCGCAAATCTCGCGAAATTACCGAAAAATCGCCAATTCTTGAGCGGAACGGATTTTTGGCCCATGCTTGCGGCAGGGCCATGCAGACGGTCAAGGCAGGCACCACTGAGTGAAGCATCCTCCTGATGTAGCATACCTAGGCTCTTTGACACAGACAAACAAAGCATATCTAGGGTTTAGGGTTAAGTGCGATTTACTAGGGTGTTTGGGTTTAAGTTGGTATGGTTCACGCTGAGTCTAGGGCTTGGGGCCCGATGCAGACTCGTTCATGATGATGTTGGCAAGGTTTTAGGGGGGTTTGGTGCTCTTTGGTCCAGAATTGGCAGAATTTTGGCCTTTTGGGAGTTTGCGGGAGTGTGTGTTTGGGTGAAAACTAAGCGAAAACTAGTCGTAGACCTTCTTCTTCTTCTTCTTCTTCAAAGAGCGCAGTGGTTCGATTTTGTTCTGCCTTGCTGAGTCTTGTGAATCCCTGGAACAAGTGACTGTCCAGGTAAGTGTCAAGAGGATCGAAGTAGTGGAAGTGCTGAAAACAACAATGTTTTGTGAACAGCGCAATTTGCCATGTTTTGAATACTCCAGTATTGCATGTTTTTGGGGGGCTGTTTGGGGGTGTTCTAGATTTGTGGGGGTGGGTCGGGGGGCTGGGAGCATGCTGGGATAGTCTAATTTTGATTTCAAGTGGTTTGAAGAATATCCATGGTGGAAAAGGGGGGGTTTGGGCCTAGTTGCAGACAGCGTTGTGGCACAATTTAAACTGAGGCCTAGCAGTATTGCGTGTTTTGGGGGGGCTGTTTGGGGGTGTTCTAGATTTGTGGGGGAGGTTCTGGGGGTCTGGGAGCACTGCTGGGATAGCATAATTTTGATTGCAAGTGATTTGAAGAAAATCCATGGTGGGAAAGAGGAGTTAGGGCCTAGCTGCAGAGCGCGTTTGACCCGATGTTGATTGGTTGGCTGAATATTTTGTAACTATGAGTTTTTGCGTTTTTGCTTTTTGCCTGTTTGGGGGTGTTCTGCTTTTTTGCGGGTGGCTGCAGGGGTCTGGGGGCATAGCTCTGAAGGTCTAATATCGGAATCAGGTGTTTTGGACCAAATCAATGGTGAAAAAGTGTTTCCGTTTTTGCTCACTTCCTTGTTTTTGGGGGGGGTTCCTGGTGTTTGGGGGGTTTGGGGGGTCTTGGAGCAACGCTGGGTATGTATAGTTTTGATTGCAAGTGGTTTGAAGAAAATCCATGGTGGCAAAGGGGAGTTAGGGCCTAGCTGCAGAGCGCACACTGAGTGATCTGGGAACTAGGCCTAAATTTGTCTAAGTCCCTGTTTTCGCATTTTTGCTTTTTGCCTGTTTGGGGGTGTTCTGCTTTTTTGCGGGTGGCTGCAGGGGTCTGGGGGCATAGCTGGGAAGGTCTAATATCAGAATCAAGTGTTTTGGACCAAATCCATGGTTTTGCTCACTTGCCTGTTTTTGGGGTGCTGTTTGGGGGCTTCTAGGTTATTGGGGGTGGGTTTTGGGGTCTGGGAGCACTGCTAGCACAGTTTAATTTTGATTGCATTAGTTTTTCAGAAAATCCATGGTGGAAAGGGGGAGTAAGGCCTAGCTGCAGAGCGCATTTGGACTGAATTGAAGGTAGGCCCATTTTTGATTTTTGCCTGTTTGGGGTGTTCTGTTTTTTTGCGGGTGGCTGCAGGGGTCTGGGGGCATAGCTCGGAAGGTCTAATATCGGAATCAAGTGTTTTAGACCAAATCCATTGTGAAAAAGTTTTTCACTTTTCAGAGTTTTCGCTCACTTTCGTGTTTTCGGGGCCTGCTTGGGGGGGTTCCTGGTGTTTGGGGGAGGTTCGGGGGTCTTGGAGCAATGCTGGGTATGGATAGTTTTGATTGCAAGTGCTTTGAAGAAAATCAATGGTGGCAAAGGAGAGTTAGGGCCTAGCTGCAGAGCACGCATGAAGTGATTTGGGAATGAGGCCAAAATTATTCTGTCTCACTTTTTCCGGTTTTGCTTTTTGGCTGTTTGGGGGTGTTAAACTTGTTTTCGCCTGGGTTTACGGGTCTGGGGGCATTGCTGGGAAGGTCATATACCGGATAAAAGTGTTTTGGAGAAAATCCATAGTGAAAAAGTTTTTCACTTTTCAGAGTTTTCGCTCACATTCGTGTTTTCGGGGGCCTGCTTGGAGGAGTTCCTGGTATTTGGGGGGGGGTTGGGAGGTCTTGGAGCAACGCTGGGTATGGATAGTTTTGTTTGCAAGTGGTTTGAAGAAAATCCATGCTGGCAAAGGGGAGTTAGGGCCTAGCTGCAGAGCGCGCATGGAGTGATTTGGGAATGAGGCCTAAATTATTGTCTCACTTTTTCCGGTTTTGCTTTTTGGCTGTTTGGGGTTGTTAAACTTGTTTTCGCCTGGGTTGATGGGTCTGGGGGCATTGCTGGGAAGGTCTAATACCGGATAAAAGTGTTTTGGAGAAAATCCATGGTGAAAAAGTTTTTAACTTTTCAAAGTTTTTGCTCACTTTCATGATTTCGGGGGCCTGCTTGGGGGGGTTCCTGGTGTTTGAGGGGTTTGGGGGGGTCTTGGAGCAACGCTGGGTATGGATAGTTTTGATTGCAAGTGGTTTGAAGAAAATCCATGGTGGCAAAGGGGAGTTAGGGCCTAGCTGCATGGAATGATTTGGGAATGAGGCCTAAATTATTCTGTCTCACTTTTTCCGGTTTTGCTTTTTGGCTGTTTGGGGGTGTTAAACTTGTTTTCGCCTGGGTTGACAGGTCTAGGGGCATTGCTGGGAAGGTCATATACCGGATAAAAGTGTTTTGGAGAAAATCCATAGTGAAAAAGTTTTTCACTTTTCAGAGTTTTCGCTCACATTCGTGTTTTCGAGGGCCTGCTTGGAGGAGTTCCTGGTATTTGGGGGGAGTTGGGGGTCTTGGAGCAACGCTGGGTATGGATAGTTTTGATTGCAAGTGCTTCGAAGAAAATCCATGGTGGCAAAGGGGAGTTAGGGCCTAGCTGCAGAGCGTGCATGGAGTGATTTGGGAAGGAGGCCTAAATTATTCTAAGTCTCACTTTTTCCGGTTTTGCTTTTTGGCTGTTTGGGGGTGTTAAACTTGTTTTCACCTGGGTTGATGGGTCTAGGGGCATTGCTAGGAAGCCTAATACCGGATAAAAGTGTTTTGGAGAAAATCCATGGTGAAAAAGTTTTTCACTTTTCAGAGTTTTCGCTCACTTTAGTTTTTTTCGGGGGCCTGCTTGGGGGGGTTTCTGGTATTTGGGGGGTTTGGGGGGTCTTGGAGCAACGCTGGGTATGGATAGTTTTGATTGCAAGTGGTTTGAAGCAAATCCATGGTGGCAAAGGGGAGTTAGGGCCGAGCTGCAGAGCGCGCATGGAGTGATTTGGGATGAGGCCTAAATTTGTCTAAGTCCCCGTTTTTGCATTTTTGCTTTTTGCCTGATTGGGGGGTTCTGCTTTTTTGCGGGTGGGTTGGCGGGTCTTGGGGCATTGCTGGGAAGGTCTAATATCGGAATCAAGAGGTTTGGACTAAATCCATGGTGAAAAAGTTTTTCCATTTTTGCTCACTTGCCTGTTTTTGGGGGGCTGTTTGGGGGGGGTTCCTGGTGTTTGGGGGGGTTGGAGGGTCTGGGAGCACTGTTGGCACAGTCAACGCTGGGTATGGATAGTTTTGATTGCATTTGTTTTTAAGGAAATCCATGGTGGAAAAGGGGAGTTATGGCCTAGCTGCAGAGCGCGCATGGAGTGATTTTGGAATTAGGCTGAAAATATTTGGGGGGGGTCTGTTTTTTTTTCGGATGGGTTGCCGGGTATTGGAGCATTGCTGGGAAGGTCTAATATCGGAATCAAATGGTTTGGACTAAATCCATGGTGAAAAAAGTGGGTTAGGGCCTAGGGTTAGGGTTAGGGTTAGGGTTCTAAAATCACAGTTTACACTTTACACCTAGCTTGAGGGGAAAGATCCGCAAATTTCGCCCACACTTATTTATCCTTGAAAAGGAGACTGGGAGTACGCACTTTCAAAATGATGCATGTATGTTTTGTAATACTGTTGACTCTGAAACTAAAAGTGTTATTTTTGCACTACACAGCGTACCTTATATTTTTTTAACTGGTTCACTTACTGTTTTTTCCCATCAAAAATTACAGGACGGCTTTTACTATGTGCCATGGAAAAAACGCTGAACTCAGACGCAATCCGCAATTACTCATCAGGCAGCCGGTGGACAGTGTGTCTGGTCACCAATATTCATCGACGGAGCGTAAGATTGAATGGAGGAGTATATCGCGAATATGAGGAATGGCAGGATGCATGCAACTTCAGCAATTCAACAGGACAACTACAACATAAAGTTACAGTATTCTCTCTTAACATCTCCTTATCTTTTAAATGTTATTGTTGTAAAAAACTTGAACTTCTACGAATGTGACTAGGTGCGTTTCTTTGTTCTCTGCTTCAAAGTCATCTCTCCAGCTATTTCATACATTTCTTTGCTATTTTTATGCATTAGTGCACTACCTTTATGTCCCGTAAAAGATTTATGGATATCTTTGAATCCAAAAATGTGTTTCTTTTCATTTGTTGTTTGTCCATGCAGTGCTTTTTTTTTCTACTCTCAACAAAACATTTCCCAAAAAACCCCATTCCCATCCAATCTTCAAAAACCCTAACCCTCTTCCCCCGGGCTGTGTGGTTTTTCATTGAGGTATGACTCTGACAACAAGAAATTCCACACACTTGCAGGGGAGGATAAGGTCTAAGCAGCACCAGAAACATGTTGGAAAATGGAATTTCATGTGCGACATCGTGAATTGAGCAGCAAACATCATGCTCGTACACATGACGAATCAAATGGTTAATTCTTATTTTTAAGTATTCTTTGCCTTCATATAATATTTCTTATAGTTAAGCATGGGCGAATTTTGCAAATCTGGCGTTCGCGAATTTGCGTATTTGCGAATTCGCAATCCGCAAAATCTGCGAACTCTCGCGAATTTGCGGATTATTTTTGTGTGTTCGCAAGGGTTTCTGCCAGTTTGCGAGGGTTTTGTACCAGTTCGCAATTGCGAACTTACTTGTCGGCTCGCAACGGTCGCAACTTTGTTGTTTCTACATCTGGTTCATCATCACAGGTTCACAGCACCCTCTGTTTCACCACTGCCACCCTCTGGTTCACCCATGCCACCCTCTGGTACATCACTGCCACCCACTGGTTCATCACTGTAGATTATGGGGGGTAAAAGCAAGCACACCTGCCCTGCTTCAACTGACATGAATTAATTTGGGGTTGATTAATGTGGCACTGAATTTAAACTTCCAGTCTGGCACCGGCTTCCTTATCTGTAATTTGCTTTCTGTTGCAGTGCAATTTTTTTGCCAGGACCTCTGTGGCCTACTTGTAGCTATTCTATGAGCCTGCTGTGAGGGTCTGAGCAGGGTCATAGAATAGTTGCAAGTAGGCAACTGAACTCTGGAGGGGCCCCTCAGGAAGCACTACAGGGAATGGTTACTAATGATGAGTTTGAACTTTTGCACCTGCTGAGTGCTTTCAGTTTTGCAAAACTCGCTTTTCTGCAATTTTGCGGGATTCGCAGGGCGTGAATTTGCACGAGATTGAATTCGGAAGCCGCGAATTTGTGCGAATATGCAATTTGTTTTTTTGCGGCATGTTAGTTCGCAAAGTTTTGTGCGTTTTAGCGAGCCGCTTGTAGTGCAACGGCACGAAGTTACCCTCACGGTCGTTCACGGGCGCGGCCATCTTGTTTGCATGACCTATTTCCGTTTCCGGGCGCGATGTGTAATCTCGCAAAGTGTGCGGCTCGCTAGTACAATTTCGCATTTGATCGCGAGGAAAATCTCGCGCGAACTCACCCACGCGGTCGTGAACAGGCGCGGCCATCTTGTTTCTCATTCATTGCTATTGTTCTGGGCATGCTTTCTGTATCCTCTCTGAATCTCTGTCATCCTTTGCTTGTTTGAAGTTTTTTAAAATCTATTTTACTTAATATCTATCCCTCTATTTTTCTAGCTCTATATTTTTGTGTTTTCTGCTACTTTTGGTTAATTTTAAACTACTTTTTTAAACTCTTTTCTTTTCTTCTTCCCTATTCTATTTCTTCTTTATTATTTAGCTTCCTTTCTGCCCAGACCATGGTAAAGGGAGCCGGGAAGCATCCTGAGAAGGGGAAGGTTCCCGCACCCTGTGCCCGGCTCCCGTGCGGGCGTTTGAGGGGGGAGCAGGTCACAGCCCGGGAGATCTTCAGCGCGGAGGAGGTGGACGCACTAGTTTATTATGTTCAGCACCGCCTCCCCAGGACCGTCATGGCAGGCGGCAGGATCGCAAGCGGCTACGGGCTCCGGGAGCGCCGGAAGAGGTGGGAGAAGGTGTGCCGGGCCATGTACCAACACTCTCGGGTCCGGCACACCTACAACCAGGCCACCCACCATTGGATGGATCTCCTGGACCGGGAACACGGATCTGCTCAACCTGCTCGGCCTTGAGATCCCCGGGCTTGGTGAGTAGTAGTAGCTATTTCTTTACTACTCTGTTTTCTCCTGCTCTGTGTGTTATTATATTGCAAATTTTTGTTTTTTACCAAGAGCAATAATGCTGCTGATTACATTGTAGGTAAATTATATTTCAAAATCTTCTGTGCATTTCAGGTGCACTGCTCTCCTTCTCAGTAGCGTTGCTACTATGCTTATTTGTTTTCGATTTTGTGTTCATTTCATTGGCCTGTGAAATTATGTATGAGTGTAGTTTAAAGAACTGCGTAATGCTGCTAGACACTAAGGGTCAGATTTTTAATTACCGGCGCATCCCTGCAAAGTAGCAGGGATGCGCCAGTAATTGTGCGCCACGCCACCACCACCCATGGTGCGCCGTATTTACAATGCGACGCACCATGGGCCCAAAACGTCACCGAAGCGTTACGCACCTGTGCCGTAAAGGCGGCGCATTGCTGGAGTTGCGTCGCAACGATGGCGCAGCTCCAGCAATGCTCTGGGGTTCCCTATCTCCCCAATGCTGCGTCAAGCCATACGTCTTCTTCAAGCAGGCGCAGGGTTTGAGTCACGCATCATTGTCCTCAAAGTGACTGATTGAAATCTTGTAGATTTCCCTCAGCCACTTTTAGGATGCGTTCCTGCGCAGGAACGCCCTCCCTTGCGCCGAAACGCCCCCTGATGGCGCAGGGCTTTACAACGTGATGCATCTCCCATATGCGTCACGTTGTTAATATTTGCCGCACCATGGCGCCTCTTTTGTTCTGCCGCTGCGTCACAAAAGTCACGCAAAAATGGAGCAAAAGAGCCGCAAGGGGCTTCTAAATCAGCCCCTACAGACTCAAGTCCAGTCCTTCCTTTGTACACCTGGCAATAAGAAGAAATAGTGGTGGTGGATTGATAGTTTGAGTATTTTAATGAATGGTTAATGTAGTAGGAAACTTTTTAGTGTTGTTGCTGATCTGCAATCACGATGGACTTTTTCTGTCACTTCGCGTGCTGCGGACTGCTGCCTGCCAGTCCTAGGCGAACCTTTTTAGTAGTTTGTTTAGTGAGTTACATAACTTTCCAAGTCGACGGTCCGCAAATCAAGAAATACTAATATCGTAGTAGACCACATGAGATAGGTCAATATATCCCGTGGAATACTTGTCTATTTGCTATTTCGCCAAAATATTTTGTTATTGTTCTTTTGAAATGTTTGATTTGGTTGACAAATATCATCCATGTTTTCTGGTCTTTCTTTCTTTCATGTTATACATCAGCTCCCCCCAGGGGCAAGAGGGCATTGGAGGAGGCTGCTGCTGCTGCTGAACAGGATCGGTCAGGCGAGGGCTCCTTTGCTGGTCCTGGTAAGTTTTAATTTTAATATAGAGTACCTATTTTTTCCTAGCGTTCCTCATTCGATGTTTTCTAAATCGTCTTTGATCTTCTTGTAGACTGTATCTAAATTCTTATCCTGCCTCGACTATGACTCACTGTGGTATTACTAGATTATTTGTATTAGTCTGTCTGTGTAGCTAACTAAGATTGCACATTTGGCAATTCCATTGGACTCCCATTCTAGTCAGCAATAGCTCTATGCATTGAGTGCAGTCCTCTGGGATTGTCCATAATGTCTTTTCAAGCCTTCTAAATGTTTATGCTTTGACAATTGCCAACAATAAAAAGGTGAATGACCACCAAGAAATAATAAGATTAAGCATGGGCGAATTTTGCGAATTGGTGATCCGCGAATTTGCGGATTTGCGAATTCGCGATCCGCAAAATTCGCAAATTTGTGCGAATTATTGTTTTTTGCGTGTTCGCGGGGTTTTTTGCGTGTTCGCAGGGATTTTTGCGTCTTCGCGAGCCGCTTGCATAGCGAAGTTACCCATGCAGTCGTTTATAAGAAAGGGAGAGATAGATAGATAGATAGATAGATAGATAGATAGATAGATAGATAGATAGATAGATAGAGAAAGAGAGGGAAAGAGAGAGGGAGAGAGAGAACGAGAGAAAGAAAGAGAGGCCGGACCTCTGAAGGGCCAGATTCCTGAGTTGCCCCTACAGAACATACAGCTTTTTATTTTTAGCAAAATGCATATGAAAATTGTGCTGTAAAGGTCTCTTTTAGTTTAACCCCTCCTGGCAACTCAAAATGGGTGTATTTGCCATCCTCTCTCTTCTTCCTGTTTTTTATATCTGTAAGTTCTTCCTGATGAGGTTTAATTCCTTGGACAGGTGCCTCGTTGCCTACTTGTAACTATTCTCTGACCCTGCTTCAAGGGTCAGAGCAGGGTCAGAGAATAGTTGCAAGTAGGCAACGAGGCGCCAGGAAGCAATTAGCAGCAGGTGTCCAAGTTGAAGTTAATTTGTTTGTAACCCTTTTGTAAAAGGTTACAAAGAAATTAGGTTAAACTTTTGCACCTGCTGCTGTAACCCTTGCTTGGCTGAAAATTCGTCCCCGCTGATTCGCGGATTTTACCGCGATTTCGCGAGATTCGCGGATTGCGAAATCGCGGAAAATCCGCAAATTCGACCGCAAAACGGATTTTACGCCCACCCTTAAATAAGATACTACTTTACTTTTGGTTTGGATAGGAGGACAATCCATTCTACTACTGTTGCAGGGCCAAATATGCACAAACAGAACTATGGACACTAAATAGTGCATTGTTTATCAATTATAATAGGCGCAGTGATATCAGACTTTGAAGAACCCCCAATCTCCTTACTGACTAGATAGTGTGGCAGAGTCATTTAGCTCCCGAATTCATCGATGATTGATCCCCAATGATGATTATCCAATGCAGGACAAGAGTACGGAGTCAGAGTCCAGAAGTGTCAGAGGCACGGACTCATGCTTGCAAATTGCAAAACCTTTTGCTCATTCACTCATGACCAAAAACCACAGAGTCTATTTAAGTTTTAAAGCTTTATTAAAAGAAAAAATATTTATTAAAATCAAGCTTGTCAGAAAACATAAACGCTTGATTAAAAATGGAAAAGTGCTTATACTCATTTTTTATTCCACACATTTATTGTGGGCGAGCCGAGCCCTCACCTGGTTTGAACTTTCATTTTTCTTTTTGGTGCTGAATCATTGGTCCCTTCATCCTAATGAAGCTTCTGTCTGTTATGAGGAAAATGGTGCGTGTTAAAAAGCAAGCATTCATCAGTTGTGCCAAAAAGTGCAGCAAGACAACACCCTTCCCTGGAAAAAGGGACATTTTTACTTTAGAGTAGACAGTCACAAATTATTAGATTGGTTTCTGTATTCACATTTCTTCATTCCTAGACAAAATACTAGTGAGTGGTGTATGTCTATGACATCTAACATTCTTAAATGTACTTTGTAGGTGGGACATCTGGTGCTGGGCCCAGCGCGGAGGTGGAGGGAAGCTCTGGGGAGGAGGTGGTGCAAGTGCGGGAGGAAACTGCTGTGCGGGTTGCCACAGTAGTGGCGGGCAGTGGTAAGCTCTTATATTCCTTACTTATTGAGATTGCAGACTGCATAGTAAGCTGCTCCCCGTGAGAAAACGTAAGGTTTGTCCAGATGAGAGACATGAAGAAGAATGATTGACATTTATGGGTCTATTATGATGGCGGACGGACCTGAGTCCGTCCGCCACCATAGAGTAGGAGGGACCGTCCACAGGGGCAGCGGTGGTCCCTCCGTGGTAATTAGGATGTGACCACCACCCTGGTGGTCACATCCTGTATTTTTATTATTGCGGCGGGTGCCGCTTGAAGCAGCACCCGCCGTATTGATAAAAATTTAAGTTGTGCATTTGCATGCACAAAGCGGCAGGCACCGCGCGGTGCCTGCCGCTTTGTGCAGGCAAATGCAGGGGGGTACCATAGGTACCCCCCATGTGCACCCCCCACCCCCCCTTCACCTCTGGGGGCCCGCAACAGGCCCCCAAACAAAAGCCCGTATGCCTTTGCACATCGGAAATGCCGCCGTGTAAAGACATGTTCCTCCAGACATCCTAATATGGCTGGCGGTGTCTGATAGACACCGCCAGCTATGTTAGTGCTTTTCTGCCGTGGACGGGAGGCGACCGTGGCGGAAAAGCTGCGGACTGAAAAACGAACCCCCAGCCATCCTAATCTGGCGGGGGGTCTTTTTCAGTCCGCTGCGGATTTCCCGCATCCTCCGGGCCGGCGGTGGATTCCGCCGGCCCGGAGGATGCGGGAAATCCGCAATCCTAATCTGCCCCATAGTTTGAATGGATGGATGCCTGGATCATGGTACTATCTGACTCTTAGATAGCATTTGTGTATCTAGAGAGAGTAGACGGTCACTGGATGAACTAAGTGTTACTTTGAAGAGCATGTAACACCGCACCCGCACGTCCCTCCCAGTGTAGGAAAGGCAAGGAAAAGAAGTTGTAATTTTGTCCGAATACTACCATGAATAGTAGCAGTAGTTTGTATTGCAAGCACAGCATATTTCTGGCTATTACGATGGCCACTCACTACCTCTGTTAATAAGTTTAGTAGAACTCGGTCATTCATGTGTGGATGTATCACTGTTCACTCAATAAAAAGCAAAGCACCTAAAGTCATCCCATATGTAAGTAAATACATACCATGTGCAGTGATAGATAATCAGATTATTTATCTTCTTCATTTTCCTTTTCTAGTATTCATTGGCACTGTGGGGTGAAGGTTAAATTAATTAGGCAGTAGCCCTTGTAACAGAGTATTCTCAGTGCCACCCGTAATAGGAAAGTAAGAGCATCACCACCTGCATGTACTGGACTAGTACAGTAACGCAAGTCTGTCTCACTCATCATGGTGGGCGTCTGTTTTTCTCGGGTGCAAGTTGACTGCGCTGGCATTATGCCGGCTTGCAGAAGTTAACGTACCAATTTTGCTAAACAAGAGAGAAGAAGAAGAATAAGACTGGTGTACTGTCATAGTCGACTCTAATGGAGTGAGTCCATAGTGTTCGTAGAATTGATTCCTTAAACTCCCACTAATGTTAGAGCAAGGGTGAAGAAGTGGGAGGTTAGATAGATAGTGGTCACAATAGTTATGTACTGCACTTGCAAGTTGCTAGTTCTACTGTGACACAACTTTCGGCTGAATCATTTTGTGTTAATCTTAAAGAGCATTGGTTACAGACTATGTCTTTCTTTCTTCATATAGATGCTCCTTCCAAACCAACCCGGACGGAGCTGGCTAGACGGGCCCGGCAACGGAGGCTGGAGGCCACTGTAGCTGAATATCGCCGGCTGGTGGCCCAGGAGGAGGGGGACACGCAGTCTACCACTACCACAACATCTACCGGGACAGCTGCATCCTCCTTCGCGCTCCCTGGGTCACCCAGTCAGCGCAGGTCTCCAGCGTTACGGAGCCGGGGTACCGCAGCCACCCGCCACCGCCGAGCAAAGAAATCAGCTGCCCCCCACAGCAGTTGCAAGAAACGTATGCACCGCCTTTCCCTGAGGGTTTCCTACCTCGAGCAGGAGCTGCTGAACACGAAAACCCTGCTCGAGACCCTCCGCAAGGAGCATTCTGACCTGGCACGGAAATTCAACAGCAGCAGCCAGCAGTAGGAGGAGACTGTCCCTTGCCCCTTTTTTAAAGACTTCTGGGGGGTGGGAATCGGGAGTTGGGTTTTTTCACTTTTTTGGACTTTTCACAGACATTCGTTGGGGTTAGGGAGTGGGGGTGGGTTGGGTCTTGTGGGAGATTATTTTTGTCAGGGATATAAATATACTTTTAACTTTATCTTAGCATACGTGTTTTTTTTACTGCTTTTGAGGCTGGTGGGTGGGGGTTTAACAGTAACTTTGTTTTGGTGAAACTTAAGTGGCATCTTGATTCAAGTTGTGTTATTAATTGCCCAAATGTTTTCAAAACTAAGTGCCTCTCACAGAGTAAGTGAATTCAATAGTCCTAGGACTTTACTAGTACTAGCGTCAGTCTCTCGTCTCTCCTAATACTCCATTATACTTCCTCCCCCCAAACACTTATCTTACCTGTAATTTGTGTTTGGAAATAGGGCTAGGCACAGGGATGGCTGCACAGCAAATGGCGATTAAGGTTGGCAATCCTGGGCGGATAAAATGTCATCATTGCGTTGGTACAAGTGGTGTTACACAGTGGCAGTTGCAGCATCTGAAAAAAAAGAAAATAAAACCTTGTTTGTCCTTACCGTAGTATTAGAACGGTACTATAGAGAATATAGCAGGTGACAGTACACTCGAACAGTGCCACAATGTAGCCTAACAAATGGTAAAGTATTGAAAGTATAACTAGTACTTGCGTTGAATTTCTTTGACATTGGCTACTACTACAAGAAATAGTACTGAAGGTGAAGGACACAGCAGCGTAATAATTTGCCACTTCTAGGAGGAGGATGTTCTTGATGACCTATCAAGTTGATGGCGCACATGAAAATCTGCTTTCATTTGCCAATAGTGACTGAGTGTGAAGCTGAGTAAGAATGGAATATATCCTCAGATTCCTTCACCAGCCTGTTGCTATGACCTTATCCTCCCCAGCAAGTGTGTGGAATTATTGCTGTCATTTAGTCACACATCAATCAAAACCACACAGCCCGGGGGAAGAGGGTTAGGGTTTGGAAAATGGATGGGAATGGGGGATTTTGGGAAAGTTTTTTTGAGAGAAGAAAAAAAAAAGCACAGCATGGACAAACAATAATTGAAGATAAAGAAATCTTTGGGTACACAGCTAACCATAAATCTTTTAAGTGACATAAAGGAAGTGCATGCACTACTGCATGCATGGTTACTGAAAAGTAAGTAGTACTTTCGACAACCGTGAATGACAGAATGCGACAGTACAGGGCTGCAGCGTTTTCACTTCCCTATCTCTGCACTCAGAGAAACACTTCTTACATTAAATTAGGTTTAAAAAATAGCCGAAGTGAAACCTATAGAATGGCTGTAGGGATCAATTTAGAAGCAGAGAGAGATCCAAGAAATGCAGATTCACACTCATAGAAGTTCACAGCAATAATATTACTTAAAAGATAATTAGAAAATAACGGATACTGTATCTGTATGTTGTTGTAGTTGTCCTGTTGAATTTGGTAAGTTGCACTCATCAAACCATTCCTCTTATTAGCGGGACTCCTCCATTCCAGCTGATGCTCCGTCCATCAATGTTGGTGACCAGAAGACACCCTGTCCACTGCCTGCCTGGCGGATGCTGAATTGCGGCTCGCTAATGTGAAGCATGACTTCATCCTTTTTTTCCCATTGCACAGACTGAAACCCGGCCTGTAATTATTGATGGAAAAACAGGAAGTGATATTAGAACACCACTGACAAATAAGTATAAGGTATGTACGCTGTGTAGTGCAAAAAGTCACACTTTGAGTTTCCTAATAGACAGTACAATATTTTTGAAAGTGCGTACTCTGTCTGACTCTCCTTTTGAAGGATAAATAAGTATGGCCAAATTAATTTAGCGGATCTTTCCCCTCAAGCTAGGTGTACTGTAAACTGTGTTTTAGAACAAAATTAGACCTTCCCAGCAGTGCTCCCACCCAGACCCTTACTAAAGCCAGTCGCAAAAATGTAGAAGACCCCAATCAGATCTCCAAAAACGAGGCCTAGTAGAAAACTGGTGACAAAACGTACTTTGAAAGTAAAAGTAGGCTCAAATCCCCCCTTACCCATCGTGGATTGTATTTAAACCACTTGCAAGCAAGCAAAAGTATCCATACCCAGCATCGCTCCAAGACTCGCAAACCCCCCCACAAACAGCCCCCTGCCCAAACACATGCAATACAAATACTGCTAACCCTAACGAGCCCTAAGTTAAGAATCGTGGCAAACGCTTTCTTTAACTATGCCAAATACCCCCTTTCCCACCATGGATTTTCTTCAAATCACTTGCAACCAAAATTACACATTCCCACAAGTGCTCTAAGACCCCAAAACTCAGTTGCAAAAATCTAGAACACCCCGAAACACATGCAATCCTGCTGCTAGGGCTAACCCTAACGAACCCTAAGTTACAAAAAGTGCCAAAAGGCTTTTCCGCATGGATTTTCTCCAAACCAGTTTTATCCGGTATTAGACCTTCCCAGCAATGCCCCAAGACCCGCCAACCCACCCGCAAAAAAGCACAATACCCTCAAACAGCCAAAAAGCCAAAATGGAAAATCTCATACTTACAATATTTTTCGGCCTTCTGTCCAAACGCGCTGTGCAGCTAGGTCATAACTCCCGTTTTCCACCATGGATTTCCTGAAAAGCAAATGCAATCAAAATTAGACTGTGCCAGCAGTGCTCCCAGACCCCAAAACCCACCCACAAACACCCAGAACCCCCCCAAAGAGCACCTCAAAGACAAGCAAGTCAGCAAACACGCAAAAAAATTCGCCTCCGATTTGGTCCAAACCACTTTTATCCGGTATTAGAGCTTCCCATCAATGGCCCCAGAGCCGTCAACTCAGGCGAAAACAAGTAGACGACCCCCAAACAGCCAAAAAGCAAAAGTACAAAAATGGGGACTTAGTCATTTTCAGTGCAATTTCCAAAATCACTCCGCGCGTGCTCTGCAGCTAGGCCCTAACTCCCCTCTGCCACCATGGATTTGCTTCAAACCTCTTGCAATCAAAAGTATCCATACCCAGCAGTGCTCCCAGACCCCGAAAACCACCCACAAACACCAGGAAGCCACCCAAAAAGGCCCCCGAAAACATGATAGTGACCAAAAAGGCAAAAAAGTTTTTAAGTCTGATTTTGTCCAAATCCAGTTTTATCCAGTATTAGACCTTCCCAGCAATGCCCCAAGACCCGCCAACCCACCCGCAAAAAAGCACAACACCCCCAAACAGCCAAAAAGCAAAAATGGAAAATCTCATACTTACAATATTTTTTGGCCTTCTTTCAATTCTGTCCAAACGCGCTGTGCAGCTAGGCCATAACTCCCGTTTTCCACCATGGATTACCTGAAAAGCAAATGCAATCAAAATTAGACTGTGCCAGCAGTGCTCCCAGACCCCAAAACCCACCCACAAACACTGGGAACCCCCCCAAAGAGCACCTCAAAGACAAGCAAGTCAGCAAAAACGCAAAAATAAATTCGCCTCCGATTTGGTCCAAACCACTTTTATCCGGTATTAGAGCTTCCCAGCAATGGCCCCAGAGCCGTCAACTCAGATGAAAACAAGTAGAAGACCCCCAAACAGCCAAAAAGCAAAAGTGCAAAAATGGGGACTTAGTAATTTTCAGTGCAATTTCCAAAATCACTCCGCGCGTGCTCTGCAGCTAGGCCATAACTCCCCTCTACCACCATGGACTTTCTTCAAACCTCTTGCAATCAAAAGTATCCATACCCAGCAGTGCTCCCAGACCCCGAAAACTTCCCACAAACACCAGGAAGCCCCCCCAAACAGGCCCCCGAAAACATGATAGTGACCAAAAAGGCAAAAATATTTTTAAGTCTGATTTTGTCCAAATCCAGTTTTATCTGATATTAGACCTTCACAGCAATGCCCCAAGACCCGCCAACCCACTGGCAAAAAAGCACAACACCCCCAAACAGCCAAAAAGCAAAAATGGAAAATCTCATACTTACAATATTTTTTGGCCTTCTTTCAATTCTGTCCAAACGCGCTGTGCAGCTAGGCCATAACTCCCGTTTTCCACCATGGATTACCTGAAAAGCAAATGCAATCAAAATTAGACTGTGCCAGCAGTGCTCCCAGACCCCAAAACCCACCCACAAACACCCGGAACCCCCCCAAAGAGCACCTCAAAGACAAGCAAGTCAGCAAACACGCAAAAAAATTCGCCTCCGATTTGGTCCAAACCACTTTTATCCGGTATTAGAGCTTCCCATCAATGGCCCCAGAGCCGTCAACTCAGGCGAAAACAAGTAGAAGACCCCCAAACAGCCAAAAAGCAAAAGTACAAAAATGGGGACTTAGTCATTTTCAGTGCAATTTCCAAAATCACTCCGCGCGTGCTCTGCAGCCAGGCCCTAACTCCCCTCTGCCACCATGGATTTGCTTCAAACCTCTTGCAATCAAAAGTATCCATACCCAGCAGTGCTCCCAGACCCCGAAAACCACCCACAAACACCAGGAAGCCCCCCAAAAAGGCCCCCAAAAACATGATAGTGACCAAAAAGGCAAAAAAGTTTTTAAGTCTGATTTTGTCCAAATCCAGTTTTATCCAGTATTAGACCTTCCCAGCAATGCCCCAAGACCCGCCAACCCACCCGCAAAAAAGCACAATACCCTCAAACAGCCAAAAAGCCAAAATGGAAAATCTCATACTTACAATATTTTTTGGCCTTCTTTCAATTCTGTCCAAACGCGCTGTGCAGCTAGGCCATAACTCCCGTTTTCCACCATGGATTACCTGAAAAGCAAATGCAATCAAAATTAGACTGTGCCAGCAGTGCTCCCAGACCCCCAAACCCACCCACAAACACCCGGAGCCCCCCCAAAGAGCACCTCAAAGACAAGCAAGTCAGCAAAAACGCAAAAATAAATTCGCCTCCGATTTGGTCCAAACCAGTTTTATCCGGTATTAGACCTTCCAGGCAATGGCCACAGAGCCGTCAACCCAGGCGTAAACAAGTAGAAGACCCCCAAACATCCAAAAAGCAAAAGTACAAAAATGGGGACACTAGTCATTTTCAGTGCAATTTCTAAAATCACTCCGCGCGTGCTCTGCAGCTGAGGCCCTAACTCCCCTCTGCCACCATGGATTTGCTTCAAACCTCTTGCAATCAAAAGTATCCATACCCAGCAGTGCTCCCAGACCCCAAAACCCACCCACAAACTCCAGGAAGCCCCCCAAACAGGCCCCCGAAAACGCTACATTGAGCGAAATGTCAGAAAGAGCAAAAACTTTTTCCTCATGGATTTTGTCCAAACCACTTCTATCTGGTATTAGACCTTCCCAGCAATGCCCAAAGACCCGCCAACCTACCCGCAAAAAAGCACAACACCCCCAAACAGCCAAAAAGCAAAAATGGAAAATCTCATACTTACAATATTTTTCGGCCTTCTGTCCAAACGCGCTGTGCAGCTAGGTCATGACTCCACTTTTCAACCATGGATGTCCTAGAAAACAAATGCAATCAACATTAGACTGTGCCAGCAGTGCTCCCAGACCCTGACACCAGGAAGCCCCCCGAACAGGCCCCCAAAAACATGATAGTGAGCAAAAAGGCAAAAGCTTTTTCAAGTCTGATTTTGTCCAAACCAGTTTTATCCGGTATTAGACCTTCCCAGCAATGCCCCAAGACCCGCCAACTCACCCTCAAAGAAGTAGAACACCCCCACAAGTGCAGAGTCTTTCTTCATTGGGCGTAATCCAGCCCTCTGCTTTGAGGGAAATAGGAGTCTGGAGGAGGAGGATAGAGGAGCATGTTCTTGTGAACCTGAGGAATGCAGACTGCGGCACCTTCAAATCAATAAGCAAATAAGTGAAGACAGTTCTGCTGATGGGCTTGTTTTTGTGATTTGGTGATTAAAGTTTTAATTATATTAACTGTGCAAAACAAAGAAAGACAGACACACAGGAATAAAAGTGAATAAGGACGAAAAAGAAAGTTATTGATTCATTGGCTCATTTTCAGGGCTCGGTGTCAAGCAATAAGAGTTCGTCCTCATACTCTGCGAATTCAGGCAGGAGTAGGTCAGTGTCACCTAACAGAGAAGAAATTCCCTCATCTAAGTTGCTGTCCTCCTCGTCTTCATCTGGCGTGTGTTCTCGTACTTTGTAATCTGGTGGTATGAGGTGCTGATTCATCTTGATCATTGTTAGCCTCTCCACATTTTTGGGAGAGAGGCAGGTCCGTTTGCAAGTTACAATGCCACCAGCAGCGCTGAAAACACGTTCAGAAGACACACTTGCGAGTGGGCAAGACAAGTAGTTTATAGCCAGGTTGGCGATCTGTGCCCACAATTCTTTTTTCCCATGCCAATACGCCAATGGGTCAGCATTAACATAGACCTCTGTTGAGTCATTCAGATAGTCCTGTACCATCGACTCAAGGTTCTCCACGGTTCCTCCACTTTCTTACTTTTTGCTGGGACCTTTTGAGAACCAAACCCAAGCTGAGTTAGCCAATCCTCTTCTTCATCCAATGTTACTGTTGTGTCTGGTGCAGATGATCCGGTTGCCGGTGTCTTTAACGGCTGGGAGGTCACTTCTGCCACAGGTGCAGAAGTGGATTCTTTTGACTGGGGATGGCCTGCTGATGCTGATGTACTGCCTTTTCCTTCAATTTTCTGCCGTTCTCTTTCAAACCTCATGGCTGACAAGGCTTGCCAATGTTTGTACTTTGTAACATCTTCGTCACCAAAATCAAAGAATGCTCTGCCTGCCAGTGCCTTTTTGTAGCGTGGATCCAGAATAGTAGCACAAATGTAATGCTGTTCTGAGTGGATCATTTGAAGACGTTCATCGCAAAGTAGGCGCTCTAATAATTTCTCCGCCCAAACAAAAGCTTCTTTCTTTTCTTCATCTTTTTGAAACATAGAAGACACCGCCTTCAGTTGGTGCTCCAGCATTTGCAACAATGGGATAGCTTTTCCCAAATTACAGTCCTCCCTGCTGACTGCACGCGTGAAGACCTCAAAAGGACGAAGCATGTCTGTCAGGCTTTTAACTAGGTCCCATTGCGCCACATCTGGCCTCAGGTCCTTCTGAGCTGTACCCAGTGTTAAGAAATACTGATCGAGTACCGTAAACTGCTCATACAGATGCTCAAGCATGTAGAAGGTTGAGTTCCAACGTGTTAGCACCTCCTGGATGAGTGCTTTCACTGGCATTCGACGTTCATGCAGCAGGCCCTTCAGATGCTTCCGGGCCTTAAAAGAATGGCTGAAATGGTTGCACATTCTTCGGCAGGTGGTCACTAACTCGCCCACTGGACTGTCTTCACTAACAACAAGGTTTATACAGTGTGCCAAACACGGCACTCTGAAATATTTACCCAGATCCATGGCCTTAACTACATTGGCGCCATTATCCGTGGAAACATAACCAATCTTGTGTTTTTTTGGGGACAGCCAGTGAAAGACCTTTGTGTTAAACTCATCCAAAATGCTTTGTGCTGTATGATGTTTCTCCAAGCCAAACATGGCTAGTGATGCATGTTTCCGAGCAGCTTTAAAACGTTGGTCCGGGTCAACACCTGCGTTTAGCTTTGCTTTAACCCCTGAAAAAGAGACCCAGTGTGCAGTGATGCACATGTAATCAGTGCCTGCACAACTGGTCCACATGTCTGTTGTCAGATGTATAGTGTGAACAGCACTCTTCTGCAAAGCAGCCCCAATCACCTCCAGCACATCTTCATGTAGTGCTGGAACCGCAACTCTGGCAAAATAGAACCGGCTATGAACCTTCCATTTACGGCTGAGCGCTGCCACTAATTCTAGAAAACCAACCCCTTCTACAAAAGAAAAAGGGAGAAGGTCCAGAGCTAGCATTTTAGCCAGCTTAGTGTTATACAGGCGCGTCAGTGGGTGGTTGCGATCATATGGCGCTTCTGAAAACAACATGGTTCTAATGGTAGGCTGGACCATTTTACGGGATGATGATGATGACTTCTTCGACCCAGATACGCTCGCTGATGAACTTTTTCGCATTGGTGTCTCACTCTCTCCCACACTCTTAGTGTGGCTCACAGGGGGTGTGCTGACAGGGATACTGGTTGTAAGTGAAGTGTTTGACGCTTCTTTCTCCTTGTCATCATCAGATGAAACATCAACATTTTGTTGACTTTCAATTCGGGCTTCCTTGATCTCCTCTAGGTGTGCAAACCATTGGACAGCGTGCTGTCTCTCAAGATGACCTCTCTGGCCTCCCGTACCATAGTTGGTACCAAACTTACCACGACTAACTGCAACCTTACAAATGCTACAAATGGCTATGTTTTCCTTTTTTGGGCAAACACTAAAGAAGTCCCAAACTGCGGACTTGAAATGTCTGTGGGGGCCGGAGGAGGCGATACTGGTGGTGGTCATGCTGCTAATGCCAGATGAAGTGGAGGATGTGTGTTGCCGAACTTTACTACGTTGTGCACTTGAACCACCACTAATTGAGGTGGAGGTGGATGGAAGTCCCTTCTGGCGAGGAAGAAATATGGAAGCGGTAGGTGGTGGTGTACTAGTTAACTCCAATGATGGTGGTGTTCCCATTGCCTCCCCGTCGACAACAGCACGCTCATCGCAAGAAAGTAGCAGCAATGTCCCTCAATCAACACAGGTTGTTGTAACTCATCTGACGAGTGTTGAACAACCACAGCACTTGTACTTGCACATGTGGTTGTTGTTGCGGCTGCGGTTGTTCAACACTCGTCAGATGAGTTACAACAACCTGTGTTATACACCCGAAAAAGTCGAAAAACACATAACAATCAGCACAATCCCATGCCATCCATGCCCTCAATGATGTTTAAGTTCAAGACACCCCACAGAAAGTGTAGGACCATGCACCACTGAGTACCCCTGGGCATAATGGATGAAAGCTAGGCAAAATGGGTGCAGGCCTGAGAACACTGCCTGCATTCAAAAGGGCCCCTTGCCCCGCAGCACATGGCCAGAGCCTGCCTGTACCAGCACTCAAAATGGCCCCCACCAACATTGCCAGTCCCCATCAACAGCCCAAAAAATCGAAAAACACACAAAAATCAGCACAATCCCATGCCATCCATGCCCTCAATGATGTTTAAATTCATGACACCCAACAGAAAGACTAGGCCCATGCACCACTCACTAGCCCTGGGCAAAAGGCCCAAACAGCAGCCACAAAAATCGAAAAACACATAAAAATCAGCACAATCCCATGCCATCCATGCCCTCAATGATGTTTAAATTCAAGACACCCCACAGAAAGTCTAGGCCCATGCACCACTGAGTACCCCTGGGCATAATGGATGAAAGCTAGGCAAAATGGGTGCAGGCCTGAGAACACTGCCTGCATTCAAAATGGCCCCTTGCCCCGCAGCACATTGCCAGGGCCTGCCTGTACCAGCACTCAAAATGGCCCCCACCCACATGGCTAGTAAGCATGGGCGAATTTTGCGAATCTGGCGTTCGCGAATTTGCGTATTTGCGAACTCGCAATCCGCAAAATCCGCGAATTCTCGGATTTTTTCTGTTTTTATAGTGTTCGCAAGGGTTTCTGCCAGTTCACAAGGATTTTGTACCAGTTCGCAATTGCGAACTTACTTGTCGGCACGCAACGGTCACGACTATGTTGTTTCTACGTCTGGTTCATCATCACAGGCTCACAGCACCCGCTGTTTCAACACTGCCACCCTCTGTTTCACCCATGCCACCCTCTGGTACATCAATGCCACCCTCTATTTCATCATCATCACTGTAGATTATGGGGGGGAAAAGCAAGCACACCTGCCCTGCTTCAACTGACATGAATTAATTTGGGGTTGATTTATTAATGTGTCACTGTTTTAAAATTCCAGTCTAGCACCTGCTTCCTTATCTGTAATTTGCTTTCTGTTGCAGTGCAATTTTTTTTCCCAGGACCTTTGTGGCCTACTTGTAGCTATTCTATGATGCGGCTGTGAGGGTCAGAGCAGGGTCATACAATTGTTGCAACTAGCAACTGAACTCTGGAGGGGCCCCAGTCAGGAAGCACTACAGGGAATGGTTACTAATGATGAATTTGAACTTTTGTACCTGCTGAGTGCTTTCAGAATAGCAAAACTCGTTTTTCTGCAGAAAAGCAGCTTTATTGCCCCAAACAAACTTAATTGTGAAAGTTGATTTCTAATCCAAAAGTGATCCAAAGAAAGTCAAAAGGCCTCAAATCCAAAAAAGTGCAGGCAAATGTCAACCTGAGGAGTTATTCTGATAAAAATCATCATTTTCAGAAGGTCTATGCTGCTTGCTAGTGGATTTCTTGTGCAGAATTGCAAATTTTGTAATTTCGCGAGTGCGAGATTGTTGCTGCCCGCCGCACCTACATGTTCGCAATTGCGAACTTACGCCGCACGCTGCAAAATTGTATCACCAAGAAAAAAAAATCCGCTGCGTGCAAATTTGCGGATTTTTGGTAAATTCGCGAGCGTTCGCCGATTGCCAATTTACCGAAAATCCGCAAAATCCGCGAGCGGCACGGATTTTCCGCCCATGCTTAATGGCCAGTCCCCATCAACAGCCCAAAAAAATCGAAAAACACACAAAAATCAGCACAATCCGATGCCATCCATGCCCTCAATGATGTTTAAATTCAAGACACCCAACAGAAAGACTAGGCCCATGCACCACTCACTAGCCCTGGGCAAAAGGCCCCAACAGCAGCCAAAAAAATCGAAAAACACATAAAAATAAGCACAATCCCATGCCATCCATGCCCTCAATGATGTTTAAATTCAAGACACCCCACAGAAAGTCTAGGCCCATGCACCACTGAGTACCCCTGGGCATAATGGATGAAAGCTAGGCAAAATGGGTGCAGGCCTGAGAACACTGCCTGCATTCAAAATGGCCCCTTGCCCCGCAGCACATTGCCAGGGCCTGCCTGTACCAGCACTCAAAATGGCCCCCACCCACATGGCCAGTAAGCATGGGCGAATTTTGCGAATCTGGCGTTCGCGAATTTGCGTATTTGCGAACTCGCAATCCGCAAAATCCGCGAATTCTCGCGAATTTGCGGATTTTTTCTGTTTTTATAGTGTTCGCAAGGGTTTCTGCCAGTTCGCAAGGATTTTGTACCAGTTCGCAATTGCGAACTTACTTGTCGGCACGCAACGGTCACGACTATGTTGTTTCTACGTCTGGTTCATCATCACAGGCTCACAGCACCCGCTGTTTCAACACTGCCACCCTCTGTTTCACCCATACCACCCTCTGGTACATCAATGCCACCCTCAATTTCATCATCATCACTGTAGATTATGGGGGGAAAAAGCAAGCACACCTGCCCTGCTTCAACTGACATGAATTAATTTGGGGTTGATTTATTAATGTGTCACTGTTTTAAAATTCCAGTCTAGCACCTGCTTCCTTATCTGTAATTTGCTTTCTGTTGCAGTGCAATTTTTTTTTCCAGGACCTTTGTGGCCTACTTGTAGCTATTCTATGATGCGGCTGTGAGGGTCAGAGCAGGGTCATACAATTGTTGCAACTAGCAACTGAACTCTGGAGGGGCCCCAGTCAGGAAGCACTACAGGGAATGGTTACTAATGATGAATTTGAACTTTTGTACCTGCTGAGTGCTTTCAGAATAGCAAAACTCGTTTTTCTGCAGAAAAGCAGCTGTATTGCCCCAAACAAACTTAATTGTGAAAGTTGATTTCTAATCCAAAAGTGATCCAAAGAAAGTCAAAAGGCCTCAAATCCAAAAAAGTGCAGACAAATGTCAACCTGAGGAGTTATTCTGATAAAAATCATCATTTTCAGAAGGTCTATGCTGCTTGCTAGTGGATTTCTTGTGCAGAATTGCAAATTTTGTAATTTCGCGAGTGCGAGATTGTTGCTGCCCGCCGCACCTACATGTTCGCAATTGCGAACTTACGCCGCACGCTGCAAAATTGTATCACCAAGAAAAAAAAATCCGCTGCGTGCAAATTTGCGGATTTTCGGTAAATTCGCGAGCATTCGCGGATTGCCAATTTACCGAAAATCCGCAAAATCCGCGAGCGGCACGGATTTTCCGCCCATGCTTAATGGCCAGTTCCCATCAACAGCCCAAAAAAATCGAAAAACACACAAAAATCAGCACAATCCCATGCCATCCATGCCCTCAATGATGTTTACATTCAAGACACCCAACAGAAAGACTAGGCCCATGCACCACTCACTAGCCCTGGGCAAAAGGCCCCAACAGCAGCCAAAAAAATCGAAAAACACATAAAAATAAGCACAATCCCATGCCATCCATGCCCTCAATGATGTTTAAATTCAAGACACCCCACAGAAAGTCTAGGCCCATGCACCACTGAGTACCCCTGGGCATAATGGATGAAAGCTAGGCAAAATGGGTGCAGGCCTGAGAACACTGCCTGCATTCAAAATGGCCCCTTGCCCCGCAGCACATTGCCAGGGCCTGCCTGTACCAGCACTCAAAATGGCCCCCACCCACATGGCCAGTAAGCATGGGCGAATTTTGCGAATCTGGCGTTCGCGAATTTGCGTATTTGCGAACTCGCAATCCGCAAAATCCGCGAATTCTCGCGAATTTGCGGATTTTTTCTGTTTTTATAGTGTTCGCAAGGGTTTCTGCCAGTTCGCAAGGATTTTGTACCAGTTCGCAATTGCGAACTTACTTGTCGGCACGCAATGGTCACGACTATGTTGTTTCTACGTCTGGTTCATCATCACAGGCTCACAGCACCCGCTGTTTCAACACTGCCACCCTCTGTTTCACCCATGCCACCCTCTGGTACATCAATGCCACCCTCTATTTCATCATCATCACTGTAGATTATGGGGGGAAAAAGCAAGCACACCTGCCCTGCTTCAACTGACATGAATTAATTTGGGGTTGATTTATTATTGTGTCACTGTTTTAAAATTCCAGTCTAGCACCTGCTTCCTTATCTGTAATTTGCTTTCTGTTGCAGTGCAATTTTTTTTTCCAGAACCTTTGTGGCCTACTTGTAGCTATTCTATGATGCGGCTGTGAGGGTCAGAGCAGGTTTATACAATTGTTGCAACTAGCAACTGAACTCTGGAGGGGCCCCAGTCAGGAAGCACTACAGGGAATGGTTACTAATGATGAATTTGAACTTTTGTACCTGCTGAGTGCTTTCAGAATAGCAAAACTCGTTTTTCTGCAGAAAAGCAGCTGTTTTGCCCCAAACAAACTTAATTGTGAAAGTTGATTTCTAATCCAAAAGTGATCCAAAGAAAGTCAAAAGGCCTCAAATCCAAAAAAGTGCAGGCAAATGTCAACCTGAGGAGTTATTCTGATAAAAATCATCATTTTCAGAAGGTCTATGCTGCTTGCTAGTGGATTTCTTGTGCAGAATTGCAAATTTTGTAATTTCGCGAGTGCGAGATTGTTGCTGCCCGCCGCACCTACATGTTCGCAATTGCGAACTTACGCCGCACGCTGCAAAATTGTATCACCAAGAAAAAAAAATCCGCTGCGTGCAAATTTGCGGATTTTCGGTAAATTCGCGAGCGTTCGCGGATTGCGAATTTACCGAAAATCCGCAAAATCCGCGAGCGGCACGGATTTTCCGCCCATGCTTAATGGCCAGTCCCCATCAACAGCCCAAAAAAATCGAAAAACACACAAAAATCAGCACAATCCCATGCCATCCATGCCCTCAATGATGTTTAAATTCAAGACACCCCACAGAAAGGCTAGGCCCATGCACCACTCACTAGCCCTGGGCAAAAGGCCCCAACAGCAGCCAAAGAAATCGAAAAACACAGAAAAATCAGCACAATCCCATGCCATCCATGCCCTCAATGATGTTTAAATTCAAGACACCCCACAGAAAGACTAGGCCCATGCACCACTCACTACCCCTGGGCATAATGGATGAAAGCTAGGCAAAATGGGGGCAGGCCTGAGAACACTGCCTGCATTCAAAATGTCCCCTTGCCCCGCAGCACATGGCCAGGGCCTGCCTGTACCAGCACTCAAAATAGCCCCCAACCACATGGCCAGTCCCCATCAACAGCCCAAAAAATCGAAAAACATACAAAAATCAGCACAATCCAATGCCATCCATGCCCTCCATGCATTAAAGAGACCCCACAGAAAGACTCAGTCCATGCACCACTCACTAGCCCTGGGCAACAGGCCCCAACAGCAGCCCAAAAAATCGAAAAACACAGACAAATCAGCACAATCCCATGCCATCCATGCCCTCAATTATGTTTAAATTCAAGACACCCCACAGAAAGACTAGGCCCATGCACCACTCACTAGCCCTGGGCAAAAGGCCCCAACAGCAGCCAAAGAAATCGAAAAACACAGAAAAATCAGCACAATCCCATGCCATCCATGCCCTCAATGATGTTTAAATTCAAGACACCCCACAGAAAGACTAGGCCCATGCACCACTCACTACCCCTGGGCATAATGGATGAAAGCTAGGCAAAATGGGTGCAGGCCTGAGAACACTGCCTGCATTCAAAATGGCCCCTTGCCCCGCAGCACATGGCCAGGGCCTGCCTGTACCAGCACTCAAAATGGCCCCCAACCACATGGCCAGTCCCCATCAACAGCCCAAAAAATCGAAAAACATACAACAATCAGCACAATCCAATGCCATCCATGCCCTCCATGCATTAAAGAGACCCCACAGAAAGACTCAGTCCATGCACCACTCACTAGCCCTGGGCAACAGGCCCCAACAGCAGCCCAAAAAAAGCACTGGGAGGAGCCTGCTGGACAGGAACAGGAAGTTGGAGACTGTGAGGCACTTCCTTCCTCCCACCCCCCCCAAAATGGACTCCTTGCAAAAAAAAGTGCAGGCAAATGTCAACCTGAGGAGTTATTCTGATAAAAAATCATGATTTTCAGAAGGTTTATGCTGCTTGCTGGTGGATTTCTTGTGCAGAATTGCAAATTTTGTAATTTCGTGAGTGCGAGATTGTTGCTGCCCGCCTCATCTATGTGTTCGCAATTGCGAACTCCCGCGATACGTGATCACGGCGTACTCGCGTTGACAAACTCTCGCTGTGCAAGGTGGCAAGCCGCGATGACGTAATCGCGGTCGCCAAACTCCCGCGGGATCCCGCAGCAAGATCCAAAATGGCGCAGCACTCGCAAAATATCAAGAAAAAGAACTCAGCAAACGCTGAATGGCGGTAAGTGAACGCCACGCGCCGCAATATTGTATCACCAAGCAAAAAAATCCGCTGCGTGCTAATTTGCGGATTTTCAGCAAATTCGCGAGATTTCGCGGATTGCGAATTTACCGAAAATCTGCAAATTCCGCGAGCGGAACGGATTTTACGCCAATGCTTACTTATAGTAGCCATAGTCCACAAAGCTAGTAAAGTTATATTTAGAATACTTTAGCACTGCTTAGGCTACAATTTATGGCACTGTTCTGTAGCGTACTATCTATCTTACTGTTTCTAATGCTACTCTCAGGCCACTCAATGTTTCATTTCCTTTTTTTCATATGCTGCTACTGTCAGTATGTACCACTACTACTACCAGCACAACAATGATATTTCATCCGTCGAGGATTCATGTCAACAACCAACCATTTGCCATGCAGGCAGCCCTGTGGCTACCCCTATTCTCAAACATGAATCACAGGTAACATAAGCATTTTGGAGAGGTAGCATAATGGGCTAGGACTGGGAGGAGAGCAGAGAATGCCAGTACTACTAGTAAAGTACTAGTAGGGCTACTGAATTCACTAACTCGGTTACTGGCACTTTGGTACATTTCAGGACTAGATGTTTCATTCATGCTGGTAAGTTGGAAGAAACCAAACGTCCAGTAACCACCGCCCACCCCCCCACAAAATAATATGGACGCTTATACTATGTTTTGGTATGAAAAATAATTATTAAGAAATATATTCATGTAGTACAAAAATAAAATAAATTAACCCAACTCACCCCCCTACCTAACCCCAACCAATGTCCAAAAGTCCCTTTTCCCAAACACCAAATTTCCACCCCCCCAACAGTCTTTAAAAAAGGGGCAAGGGACAGTCACTTCCTCCGGTGGCGTAGTGTGGACAGCTGTTGCTGCACTTCCTGCAGCTCTTTGCGGAGGTCCCGGAGCAGGCGCTGATGTTTTTTGGCCATCCGCTCCAGGTACTCCACTCTCTTACGGAGGCAGCACTGACGTACCATCCAGGATCTGGGGGGGCAGCTGATCGTGTTGCTACTGTGCGGCGGCGGGAGGGGGCGGGCCACGGCTCCGTTTGGCTGGAGGCTTCTGGCTGGTGGACACGGTGGCACTGGAGGAGGATGCAGTGGTTGCTGTCTCCTCCTCCTGCTCTCGAGCCCACAGCTGCCGATACTCGGTACAAATAGGCTCCAGCTTACGGGCCCTGGCCCGGACAGCCATCTCCATTCTGGATAGCTTTGTTGGAGTAGCATCTATATGAAGAAAGAAAGAAAAAACTGTAGCCAATAGTCTTTAACATAACGTCAAAATAATTTTACTTAAAGTTGACTCTCAGTAATACCAGCAAGTAGCAAACACAGTATAACATTTTGCCATGTATCTTTCCGCCGTCTTTGTAGGCCTGTGACATTACTGGGAGTTTCAGGAATTCCACTAGCAGGACTATGGATGGACTCACTAATACATTACATACGTAGTCATAGAGTACTAAAAAAAGTCTTCTTTTTTTTTCTCTTGTTTTGCAAAAGAAATTAGTGGTACGTGAACTTGTGGTAGCCGGCAAGGCAGCTCACTCAGCCATGATGACGCAGACTCACAGTACTTTAAGCAGTACATGCAGGTGGGGATAGGAAGCTCTTACTTTTCTATAGGGGTGGCTCTGCCACTGGCCATACTCGGTTACATCAAGGGCTACTGCTCAATGCAATGATATCTTTCGCACTGCCCCCCCGGGCCTTTACTACAACAAAAGTAGAATGGAGATTATTCAATTCTGATCATATATCATTATACTGCCGATCACATGATCTTTGGTTATATGATGGATGCCTTTAGGTGCTTTGTTTTGATAGATTGAGTGAACTACAGCAATAGTCCACCCATGACACAGCTGAAAGAAAATTATTACATAGGGAGTGAGTGTGGAACCCATAATTGGCGGAGGAAGGGACTTGACTTGATATAATGTTGTCAACTATACAATCCATACACAATAGATTCTGCGCTTGCAAAGTAAAGTACTGTACTGTTAGTCAAGGCAGGGAGTATTTGTGATCAATCACAAATTCTAGTATTTGGATTTCCTCAGCTTTGCTACTCTGGCACAGACATGCTGTTCAAAGTAACAATCTTTATCCACCCAGCGTCTGCTCTACTTCATCATACACCTCTGCTATCAATGAGGAAAAAGAAGATAACATCCAGGCTTCCAAAGTACATCTATCATTCTTCTTAATGTCTCAAATGTCCCAAGTTTTCTTTTTCTCAACAACCAACTAACACCCTTTTCATTATATTTTGGAAACCACCGTCTTCTTCTCTTGACTTGCATTCAAAAACACAATTCTTTACAGTCATAAATGTTAAGACTCGCTCGTCCTTCGTTTCACCCTTCTTTCACTTTTCGTTCTTCACATCCCTAAAGTACATCTGATATGACTTGGCTTCACAATAAAAGTTTGCCAGCTGAGTTGAAGTCAAATAGAGGGGGCCATTGCTTACCGAGAAGTACCGCCGCTAATGCTATTACAAGTCAAGGTTGACTGTCTTCTCCGTGATAGCCAAAAAAGTAGTTCTAAATTAGTAACTGTTCTTAACAGTACAGTGTACTTGTACTAGTGTACTGTACAGTACATCATACACTCCTTTGCGAGCCTACTCAAAAATGTCAATAAGTAAGGAGAATAATAACTTACCACCGTCTGCCGCGGCTGAGCCTTCCCCCCATCTCCTCCTGGTGGCGCCGCCGCATCCGCCCCTAGAGTGGAGCCCTCCGTAGTGCTGGCCCCGGCACTGGTGGTCAGCTGTGCCGCATCAGATGTTGTGACGTCTAGAAAAAACATGTCATATTTTCAGATGCCATTCACAACCCCCTATTTAGTCTCGTAATGGAAGGAAATGTTACATAACAAATTTTTTATTACTGGGATTGAAAAATAGTAACGGTTTAGGGGAGGGTGTTAACTTTTTATATGCTTATTCCATTAAATGCTACACTTCTTAGGACAACTGATGAATGCTTTCTTAACGTGCACCATTTTTCTAATTACAGAAAGAAGATTACATTGCCCTTCTCCCAACAGTACGATTCACCAACTACTAGTAAGTCATCACCAGCAGTACTTTAAGTACTTTAAAGAAGGTGGTGGCTCCAGCACAGTTTTTCTAATAATTTCATGTGTCTGTTAACTATTAGGTTAAAGTAATTTGATTCATGGGAATGTTGTTTAAACTTTAACGTCATCTATCAGCAGTGCTCGCTCCGAATAGTAAGCTATAAAAAATAAAGAATTTTTTTTTTCATTTCCTAATTGAAAATAAAACTTTAAAACTAACAAACACTGTGTGGTTTTTGTTCACGAGTGAGTGAGCGGAAGGGTTTGAACTACTGCACTTAGAAGTCATGTTTCAGTGACTCAGATAGGCCGGGACTCGGCGGTAGTCTTCTTCTGTTGTTCTGGGTCGTAAAATCATTGGTCAGACACACTACATAGTCGGTCAGGGGATTGGGAGTTCAACTTCTGTTCTGGGTCAGAGATGGTTTAACACCGTTTTCCGACTGGGCAAGCTTAGCTTCCTACACAGACCGACTCATAATCGTAAATAGTAGTAGCACAGAGAGTGATGGTAGAGGTAGGATAAGAATGTAGAAAGTAGTCTAGATTAGAGGAAGATCAAAGACTATTTTGTAAAAAATAGAATTAGGAAACAGTTTGTAATGAATAGGAGCTTTAAAAGTTAGGGAAGTATAAGTATTAATATAACAATAGAACAACTTACTGAGGCCAGCAGAAGAGCCTGCAAGGGACTGCTGTGACTGTCCCCCTTCTTCCACCGTAGTCTCAATGGTGCTGCTAGTCGCCTTGCCCCTGGGAGGTGCTGATGATCATGAAATAAAGAAACACAACTTGGATGATTGTTTTTTTGAAATATTTGATTTCTTGACCACAATCTAAAATTATCTCACGGAAACAAATTGGCAACAATTGCACTACATATTAGCAACAATTGCACTACATGTATTAACCTATCTGATCTGGTCAACTAGGAGGATACTACTTGTACAGAATTGCTGGATTTGCAGGCCGTCTACTTGGAAAGTTATGTAAATCACCAACTAAACCAACAACAAAAAGGTTCTACTACGACTGCCAGCACTCAGCAGCACGTGACGTGACAGACACAGTCCGTCATCATGATTGCAGTGCACTAAAAAATGTCCTACTACTACTACTAATAACAAGTCATAATATACTATCTCTTCTTCTTAGTGGCAGCAGGAGTACAAAGGAAGGACAAGACTTGAGTCTCTAGTCTCTCTAGCGGATCACTGAAATAATATCGAGAGACAAAATATCGACCATCAAGAATATCGTTGACAAAATATCGAGTAATATTTAAAATTAATTACAAAATATACTTAAAAATACTTAAATTAACTTATAATAATAAAAAAATTAATGAAAGTAAAAAAATAAATACAATATTCATATTTCTTAAAACATATATATATATAGTAACACAATATAATTAAATAATAGCCAATATTATTAACGTACAATAACAAAAGTGTAAAAATTACTATTCCCACTCCAAAGAGTGCAAGCATAGGGTAAGCGTTGGATAGCGTAGGGGTTACAATTACTATTCCCACTCCATTGGGTGCAACAGTAGGGAAAGTGTTGGATAGCGTAGGGGTAAAAATTACTATTCCCACTCCAAAGAGTGCAACAGTAGGGAAAGCGTTGGATAGCGTAGGGGTTAAAAATACTATTCCCACTCCAGTGAGTGCAAGCATAGGGTAAGCGTTGGATAGCGTAGGGGTTTAAATTACTATTCCTACTCCAAAGAGTGCAACAGTAGGGAAAGCATTGGATAGCGTAGGGGTTAAAATTACTATTCCCACTCCAGTGAGTGCAACAGTAGGGAAAGGGTTGGATAGCGTAGGGGTTTAAATTACTATTCCCACTCCAAAGAGTGCTACAGTAGGGAAAGCATTGGATAGCATAAGGGTCAAAATTACTATTCCCACTCCAAAGAGTGCAACAGTAGAGAAAGCATTGGATAGCGTAGGGGTAAAAATTACTATTCCCACTCCAGTGGGTGCAACAGTAGGGAAAGCGTTGGATAGCGTAGGGGTTAAAATTACTATTCCCACTCCAAATATGCAACAGTAGGGAAAGCGTTGGATAGCGAAGCGGGTTAAAATGACTATTCCCACTCCAGTGAGTGCAACAGTAGGGAAAGCGTTGGATAGCGTAGGAGTTAAAATTACTATTCCCACTTCAAAGAGTGCAACAGTAGGGAAAGCGTTGGATAGCGTAGGGGTTAAAATTACTATTCCCACTCCATTGGGTACAACAGTAGGGAAAGTGTTGGATAGCGTAGGGGTTAAAATTACTATTCCCACTCCAGTGGGTGCAACAGTAGGGAAAGCGTTGGATAGCGTAGGGGTAAAAATTACTATTCCCACTCCAAAGAGTGCAAGCATAGGGTAAGCGTTGGATAGCGTAGGGGTTAAAATTACTATTCCCACTCCATTGTGTGCAACAGTAGGGAAAGCGTTGGATAGCGTAGGGGTAACAATTACTATTCCCACTCCAAAGAGTGCAACAGTAGGGAAAGCGTTGGATAGCGTAGGGGTTAAAATTACTATTCCAACTCCAGTGAGTGCAAGCATAGGGTAAGCGTTGGATAGCGTAGGGGTTTAAATTACTATTCCCACTCCAGTGAGTGCAACAGTAGGGAAAGGGTTGGATAGCGTAGGGGTTTAAATTACTATTCCCACTCCAAAGAGTGCTACAGTAGGGAAAGCATTGGATAGCATAAGGGTAAAAATTACTATTCCCACTCCAAAGAGTGCAACAGTAGAGAAAGCATTGGATAGCGTAGGGGTAAAAATTACTATTCCCACTCCAGTGGGTGCAACAGTAGGGAAAGCGTTGGATAGCGTAGGGGTTACAATTATTATTCCCACTCCAAAGATACAACTGTAGGGAAAGCATTGGATAGCGTAGGGGTTAAAATTACTATTCCCACTCCAGTGAGTGCAACAGTAGGGAAAGCGTTGGATAGCGTAGGAGTTAAAATTACTATTCCCACTCCAAAGAGTGCAACATTAAGGAAAGCGTTGGATAGCGTAGGGGTTAAAATGACTATTCCCACTCCAAAGAGTGCAACAGTAGGGAAAGCGTTGGATAGCGTAGGTGTTAAAATTACTATTCCCACTCCAGTGGGTGCAACAGTAGGGAAAGCGTTGGATAGCGTAGGGGTAAAAATTACTATTCCCACTCTAAAGAGTGCAACAGTAGGGAAAGCGTTGGATAGCATAGGGGTTAAAATTAATATTCCCACTCCAGTGGGTGCAGCAGTAGGGAAAGTGTTGGATAGCGTAGGGGCTAAAATTACTATTCCCACTCCAAAGAGTGCAACAGTAGGGATAGCATTGGATCGCTTAGGGGTGGAAATTACTATTCCCACTCCAGTGGATGCAACAGTAGGGAAAGCGTTGGATAGCGTAGGGGTTAAAATTACTATTCCCACTCCAGAGAATACAACATTAGGGAAAATAAATATTTCATATATTATTCGAAAATCTAAAAATGAATATCTATTATTAATTAATAAAAAATAAATAAATATGCTATCTAATATAATAATTAATATTTTAAAATTACTAATTAACAATAATTATTTCAATTAATCACCTATTAATACAAATTAATTTAACATTAACAATTAATTATTTAATAATTAACAATTATTTCCAAATAAATATTTTTTCATTAATTTTATTATTTAATTATTATTAATAAATTACTTTCCACCCTATGCCCCTATAAACCCACAACCCGCTACAGAAATTAAATTAGTAAAATGTACATAATTACCAATTAATCAATTAATATAAATTCATTAACAATTATAATTAAATTAATTAACAAATATAAATTAATTAACAATTAATTATTGATTACTATCAATAAATACATTTACATATTTAATTAATTATAATTAAATTACTTCCCACCCTATTCCCCTATAAACCCACAACCCGCTACAGAATTAAATTAGTAAAATTTACATAATTACCAATTAATCAATTACTAATAATTATTTTCCAATTACAATTAAATTAATTAACACATATAAATGAATTAACAATTAATTACACATTACAATCAATAAATAAATGTAAATTTTTAATTAAATATAATTAAATTACTTCCCACCCTATTCCCCTATAAACCCACAACCTCCTACAGAATTACATTACGCAATAATTATAAAAACAAAATTCAATAAATAAAATTATTTATAACATAAATACACACTTTTCACACATATTATAACATAAAAATACACACAAAAAATTGTATAATATAAAAAATTCGATATTTTTAACTATCTATATTGTATACTTCGATATTTTAACTATCTATATTTTTAACAGTCGATATTACTTCACTTACCTTAAAAACGATATTTTTGTTGTCTATATTCTGTCCTGTCGATATTTTGTCCAGTCTATATTAAAAACTCGATATTATATATAATCGATATTTTGGACTCGATATTATGTCTGTGCACCCTCTCTAGCATTACGCAGTTCTGTAAAGTACTACACTCATACATATTCTCAGGCAAAATGAGCACAAAGTTGCAAACAAGTAAGCATAGTAGCAACGCCACTGAGGAGGCGAGCACCTGTAATCACAGAAGCTATTTAAACACTATTTTACCTGCAATGTAATCGAATAGGCAGCATTCTTGCTCTTCGGGAAAAACATATATTAGCAATATAACACAGAGCAGAATGATACAAAGTAGTTATTAAATAGCTACTCACCAAGGCCAGGGATCTACACACCTAGCAGGTGGAGCAGGTCCTGCTCCCAGTCGAGGACGTCGGCCCACCGGTGCGTCGCTTGGTCGTAGGTGCGCTGGACCCCTGACTTCCTCCGCATGGCCCGGCACTCCTTATCCCACCACTGGCAACACTCCCGGAGGCCATACCCTTGACCGGGCCTGCCCCCTGCTGCCACGGTCTTAGGGAGGTGGCGCAGAACAAAAAATACCAGGGCGGCCACCTCCACCGTGGTGAAAACCTCCCTGGCCACTACATCAACTCTCCTCAATCGCCCGCAAGGGAGCCCGCTACAGGGTGCGGGACCCTTCCCCTTTGATTTGCCGGCTCCCTTTGCCATGGTCCTGGCCGAAAGAAGAAAAGAATAGGGGGAAGAAAGAAAAAATAAATGAAAGAGAGAGCTAAACCAAAAAGGAGTTATAAAGTAACAAAAATTTGAAAAAAACACAAAATATAGATCTAGACAAATAGAGAGATAGATAATGAGCAAAAAAGAGCAAAAAAAAGTTCAAAGAAAGAAAGGATGGCAAAGATTCAAGCAGGATAAAAAAGCATGCACAGGACCATAGCAATGAATGAAAAAAAGATGGCCGCGCCCATTGAGGACCGCGTGGGTAAGTTTGCGCGATATTTCCCCCGCGAGCACGCAAAAACACGCGCAAACTTGTAATAGCGCGCTACACACAACGCGACATTGCCAATAGCGCCCGGAAATGGAAATACGCAATGCGCACAAGATGGCCGTGCCCATGTATGACCATATGGGCAACCCCGTGGTCGGTGCGCCTCAAGCGGTCTGCGAATAAGCAAAAAAACCTGCGAACACGCAAAAAAAAATCACAAATTCGCACGAATTCTGCGCATCGCAAATTCGTTTTTTGCGATTTCGCAGATGGCGAATTCGCAAATTTCGCCCATACTTACCTAGGAGGTGATAAGTTGGTTCACCTGGGACGCAGGGGCCTGCTGCACATGATGAGGAGCACTTTGGGCGAACTGAGCAACTTGCTGGGGACCTGTGAGATATGGTGGTCCGAAATTACCCCAAGGCTATCTTGGCGGGGCTCAAGATCAGGGGAGGCAATGGAGGCCTCGCGCAGGCGGGTGAACAGCGCAATGCGCAAATTCACCGAGCAAAGAGGATTTGGTTTTGTCAGGCATGGGTTGCTACATGCGAAATGCACAGGGTGCTTTGAAGAGAACGGTATACACCTATCCAATGTGGGGATGGACCTCTTCCTGCTAGATTTAGCGGGGGCATTGGTAGTGGCAGGTTGTAAGTGAAAGAACAATATAAGGTGGGGGGGCTCTGGGGCGGCGGGGGCCACACCCAGAGCTATGGCGGAGTTACAGGGCGATCCAACGCTGGAAGGTACAGAAGGGTACCCTCTACAGGAGCACAGTAAGGGTGCGAGAGCCAATTATCCCCAGGGAGATCCTCGCGTGGGATCCTGGAGGAGCGACGGCGCCCTGTTAGTCCTTTGGGCGGTTGTGGACCTGAGCAACCGGGGTTGCCTGCAACGCTTCGCCCCCCATAGTGAGGAGGGGCGTGAGTAAGGGGTGGACTGGAGGTCCGCTGGGGGAGGGGCTAGCCCTTCCCCCAATTTGACAACACCCCTGCGGGTAACACCACGGGGTTTATGGCTCATCAGGTGGGCAGGTGGCAAGGGGCTGCCTGACCCTGGATCGCTCGTAAGATAACCCAACATGTTGGCATAATGTTTATGCAAATAAAGCTGCAACAACTTTCTCCAACAAAACAATGTGTGGTGTCGGTTATTATGAGAAATCGTTGTGAGCGGGCTGGAGTATGGGCCGATGTTGGCACTATGCCAAGCTGCCCCGGGCCTCCGAAGAGGGCGACCTAAGAGGGCGGCCACCCTTAGTGCCACATGATGGCACAGACCCTAGGAGCGATCTAGTGTCGGGGACCTGGAGGCCCCCCCCAGGGACGATACTTCCGGTGGGCGAAGGGCGGGGCGTGCGGTATATGACCTGGGGTCGCCCACCTGGCGCCCTCTTTGAATCCCGGGTTGGCGACGTGGATGGACCCCCTACCTTCTCCCCGAGGTGCAGGCTGCCCGAACGCCGTTTTCCCTCCCTACCGTGAACCCGGCGGTCGAGCAGCGGGGGGGCGTTGATCTAATACTATTTGCTTTGTGTTGCAAGCGGAGCTACAGGGCGATCTAACGCTGGAAGGTACAGAAGGGTACCCTCTACAGGAGCACAGTAAGGGTGCGAGAGCCAATTATCCACAGGGAGGTCCTCGCGTGGGATCCTGGAGGAGCGACTGCGCCCTGTTAGTCCTACGGGTGGTTGTGGACCTGAGCAACCGGGGATTGCCTGCAACACTCTGCCCCCCGTAGTGGGGAGGGGCGTGAGTAAGGGGTGGACTGGAGGTCCACTGCAGGGAGGGGCTAGCCCTTACCCCAATTTGACAACACCCCCGCGGTTAACACCACAGGGTTTATGGCTCATCAGGTGGCAGGTGTCAAGGGGCTGCCTGACCCTGGATCGCCCGTAAGATAACCCAAAATGTTGGCATAATGTTCATGCAAATAAAGCTGCAACAACTTTCTCCAACAAAACAATGTGTGGTGTTGGTTATTATGAGAAATTGTTGTGAGCGGGCTGGGGTATGGGCCGATAATGACACTAAGCATTGTTGTCTCCTGCCTCCATTTCTTGCGCTTTCACAAAGCATTTTCCGGCATCGGAGCAGTGCGCGGTCACACATTTGACCATAAGTGACCCTCGTATGGAAGCCACCTTGCTTTTTTAGTTTCAAATTTAAAATGCTTCCTGCCTGCCACTTCTGTATCAGGCACACACACACTTCAGTTCTACGCTCTAGTTGTTATGGAGTTACTGCGTGTCGACGTCTGTGACACGCACACATTGAACTTTCAAGTTTCTGGCAATCTGTCCTTCTCTACTTGTGTGTACTTCCTGTGACACGCACACACCATTAGAAAAACTTCTGGTCATTTTTGATTGGCGTGTCTTTTCTGTGACATGAACACAGTATTAGGAGAACATTGATTTTGGAGAACTTCATTTTTTTATCTTGCGTGCCTCTTCTGTGACACACACACAATATTGAGAGAGCATATACAGGCAATTTTTGGTAACTTTCAATTTTTCATTTTTTTTAATCTCACGTTTACTATGTGCAGTACTGTGTAACATCTGTGACATTCACGCAGTGGATTTTTATATCTGGTTGGTCCTTGTTCTTCATAACAGTGTGTCACTTTAGTGATACACAGTGTTATATTTATTTCTCTTGCTTTTCACACACAGTATTAATAAGGAAGGTTTTGACAGTGATAACTGTGCTATTTTTTATTTTCTTTATTACAGGTCACTCTACGTAGTGTGTTACTTCTGTGACACACACACAATTTATTCTGCTTGTCGTACTGTTATCAATACCTTGTGCTACACTATTTAACTTTGAAACGCACCATGCAAAAAGTTACAGCTCCTCCTTTCTTTCTCATGTCTCCTGGGGAACCACCAATTAAATGGCAAAAATGTAAAAAGGTATTTGCGTGTGATGCTAAGGTTTGTGGGGTTAGTCTCAGTGCTGAGCGCAGATCTTCCCTTCTGCTTCACTGTCTAGGATCAGAAGGGCGAGATGTTTTTGATCATTTCCCTGAACTCAGTGATGCAGAGGGGAGATAATTAAACAAGTTTGAGATATGCATGAAAAAGCTTGACAAAAACTACTTGCCCAAAGTTAGCACTATATTGGAGTGGTATCAATTTGCCAAAAGGTCAACAAAACGAAGGTGAAAGTATTGAGGCACACATCACTCAACTCAAAAAGCTTGCTTCTTCTTGTAAGTTTGCAGGTTTGTTTGATGAGGGGATAAGAGATCAATTCAAGTTTGGGTGCAATATTGAAAAATTTGTGAAAAGCTGTGGTTGAGAGATGAACCCTCATTGGAGGAAGTAATTCAAGTGGCAAAAAGGGTGAAACATTCCAGTAAGTGTGTTGACACCATAAAGAAGGATAAACTAGATAAGCAAACTACGGTTCAAGTAGTCAAAGATAAAGCAAAAACCATGTCTAAACCTGGTTCAAGTAGTCAAAGATAAAGCAAAAACCATGTGTTGGAATTAGGGTAGCCTGGGCTAGGGCAAGACTAACATTCAGAGGCACAGTGTAAAGGTTGCAGACCACCCAAAAGTAATTCCACGCAATAGCACTCAAAAAGAAAACACTACACCAAAAATGTGTGAAAATACGTACTGCTTTATATAAAAATAATTTACTCTCTGTTCTCACAATATAAAATAGCTTAGAACCTTTCAAGTCACTTTAAATCAGTAACTATCTCATTTGAATTGCTAAGCAATTAAACAGCCAATTTCAACAATACAGTACTAATGTCATTAAATCAGTATACACTCTCAGGTTGGTTAACTTTGAATCAATAATCAATATCTATGGTACATTTCCTCAGATTTCAGTATTAATTAGATTACACTCTAGAGAAGGGCTCTAGATTTTACCTCCTCACACTACTACTCATTATCAGGGATCACATTCAATGAGTGGTTCCAGTTCCCAGATGCCAACAGTTGTCTCAGCCACTTTAATTAGGGCTTATACCTCTTTTAATCTACCAGAACCCTCAACACCACTTTGGCACGTGCTCCTTCTCTCAGGCTCTATCACAATAGCTTACTTTTCCCAGAGCCAGCACTTTTTAGGGATAGCTTCCTCAAATACAGGTGAAAAAGACAGTCAGGGTGTTGGATCTGTTACACCACGCTCTAGCGCCCCTCCTCTCCCTCTCAAACAGTTCTCCTAGGGACTCTCCCTCTTGTTATGACTGAAGGAGATTAGGCCCTACCGGCTACCTCACCCCACCTGCCCCACACACTCCTTACTGCATCAGGGAGGCGCTACTCCCCAAGCCTCCACGTGTCAGGCTCAATCGGGCAGCTCCACCACAGTCCAGGCTGGCAGTGACTGAGGGGAATCTCTCTCACAGCCGGCCTTCTGTCCGAGGAAGCAGGACGGTTCGAGGGCGGGTTCACGTGCACCCGGCACCCGCTACCGGCAGTCAACTCTTTGCCTTCTCCCTCTCGCTCGCGCCGGCTCCTCCAGTTAGCGCTCGAGCGAGGGGGATTCTCTCAGCAGTCGTGGCGCTCAGGGAACCCTTCCGGCGCCTCCTCACACAACCCGATGGTCGCGCTGAACTCCTGGGCATGCGCGGAGCTCCTTGACAGCTCCGCCTCCGCTCCCGCCTATTTCCTTGAGTCGCGCTGATCCTCGGGGCATGCGCGAGGCCCTCGCTCACAGGGCCGACGCTATACTCCTGGCCTGCCCGATCCTAGGCCCCTCCTGGTTTCAGAAGCGGACGCGCCTGGATCATGCGCGGTAGAGCTTTCTTACTTCCCAACCCTTGGGGTCTCCACGATGACGCGGCTGGTGCCCCCGGGGTCCCGCAGACGGCCAGAACAGCGCCGCTCCTCTCACGCAGTCACTTCCCTCACCTGGCTCCAGGGAAGGTATACTCTCGAGCTGCGCACTCGTCCCCCAGGCTGCTAGGGCTCCACAGAGACGCGTCTTCTCCACAGCGCATCAAGGGACACCGGCCACAACGCGGGGCTCACAGCACCTCTCCAAGGCTGGTAGGTGAAATTGGAAGTGTGGGAAATCCTCTACTAAGAGCTCCCTGACAGGGTTCACTGGGGCTCAGATTAAGAAGGGTCTTCCTTCACACGCAGGTTGCTTTTCTTCTTAGTAGTTGATGTATGGGGAGGGATTGGTCAGAGGCTGAAGGGGGAACGTCCCTCTGAAGTGACTGTCTGCCTCCGAGACAAACTAGCTGCTCTCAGTGCGTCCACCTCCTCTCACCACTGCCTCACTCCTCCACTCTTGGGTCAGCACAAAATGGCTGCTGGTCACTGGCCTTATATAGGGTGGCCTGAGACCTGCAGAAGTCTCTGGTTGTTTCTAGAAAGTTCCCTATGTTAGCCTATGGGCCTGTCCTCCAGTAGTGTCCGTTATGGCAGTTGGTGGACACCATTTTAGGTTTCTGGATGTCCCTAGATTTTCAAGGGGCCTGACTAGGCCTCACAGGTTATGAGGGAAAAATGGCGTCATAGCCAAGGAACACCTAGCCCCCTGACAGCATTGAAAAATCCTGATGGACATATATGTAAAAATAAAAATAGAAACTCTGGGAGGCTAAGCGGGACAAAAATAAATAATAATGGTTAGAGTATCCCCAGAAGCAGACAGGTCTAACACGCGTCCCCCCCAGCTGAAAGTGGGGAGAACTACCCAACCCCTTGGGAGTCCTCATCACTAAGGCGGAAATACCTGGATAGACCGTCTGCATTGGCATGGTCCGTCCCAGGTCGGTGTTCCACCCTAAAGTCCATTCCCTGTAGGGAGATGGACCACCTTAGCAACTTGGGATTCTCCCCCTTCATTTGCATCAGCCAACGAAGGGGGCGGTGGTCAGTCTGAACTAGGAAGTGCGAGCCAAACAAGTATGGCCGCAGCTTCTTCAGAGCCCAAACCACCGCAAAGGCTTCTCTCTCAATTGTACTCCACCTCCTTTCCCTGGGGAGTAGTCTCCTGGACAGGAAGACCACGGGTTGATCCAAGCCCTCATCATTTAGCTGCGATAACACTGCCCCAATGCCATGTTCTGACGCATCTGTTTGGACAATGAATTCTCTAGCAAAATCAGGGGCCTTGAGAACGGGAGCGGAACACAATGCTTGTTTCAAGGTCATGAAGGCTCGCTGGCAAGCCTCCGTCCAGACTACCCGTCGGGGTTGTTTCTTAGAAGTAAGTTCAGTGAGGGGTGCCACAATAGTGCCATACCCCTTCACGAAGCGACGGTAGTATCCAGTGAGGCCCAGGAAGGCTCGGACCTCAGTTTGAGTCTTGGGGGGTTCCCAGGCGATGATAGCCTCAATCTTTGCCTGGAGGGGCTGCACCGTCCCTCTGCCCACCAAGTGACCTAGGTACACCACCGACCCCTGTCCGATCTGACACTTGCTGGCCTTGATTGTCAAGCCAGCCTGTTGCAGGGCATGAAGAACAGCTTGCAGGTGCTGCAAATGGTCCTCCCAGCTGCTACTGAAGACAACAATGTCGTCCAGGTAAGCAGCAGAAAAAGCTTCCATTCCAGAAGGGGCCCTGTTCACCAGCCGCTGAAAAGTGGCAGGGGCATTCTTGAGCCCAAAGGGCATCACACGAAATTGGTAGTGTCCCTGAGGTGTAGAGAAGGCTGACCTTTCCTTCGCCTCCTCGGTAAGGGAAATCTGCCAGTACCCTGAAGTTAGGTCAAAGGTACTTAAGTATTGATCAGCTCCCAGCCGGTCAATAAGCTCATCCGCCCGTGGGATGGGGTGTGCGTCAGTTTTGGTTACTGAATTCAAGCCTCGGTAGTCCGCACAGAATCTCAATTCAGGTGTGGTGCCTGGTGGGGCAGCTTTTGGTACCAAAACCACCGGGCTAGACCAAGGGCTACCAGAAGGTTCAATTACTCCTAGCTCCAGCATCTTGGCGACTTCACTTTTGATGCTGGCCTTCACCTTGTCCGACAGCCGGTAGATTTTAGACTTCACAGGTGGGCTGTCTCCTGTGTCCACGTCGTGGGTACACAGGTGGGTCCTACCTGGGACAAGGGAGAACAGAGAAGAAAATTGCTCCAGGATCTGGCGGCAATCACTCTGCTGTTCAGGAGTCAGAGATGGCGAGAGAATCACTCCCTCCACCGACCCATCCTTTTCTTGGGACGAGAGAAGATCAGGGAGAGGTTCACTTTCTTCTTCCTCTGCTCCATCGGTTACCATCATTAAGACAACCTCGGGCCTCTCATGATGTGGCTTGAGGCGATTGGCATGCAGCACCCTGTGGGGCTGCCTCGGGGTCTTAAGATCCACCAAATAGGTGGACTTCCCCTTTTTCTCCAAAACCTCAAAGGGGCCTGTCCAACGGTCCTGGAGGGCATTTAGCTCTCCAGGTTCCATTACCCACACTTTCTGTCCAGGCTCCAGTTCCACTGGGTGAGCGTTGTGGTCATACCACTCTTTCATAACTGCTTGGCTGGCCTCCAAGTTGTCTGAAGCTTGCTTCCACAACTTAGCCATTTGGCTCCGGAAGGCCAGCATGTAGCTCACCACGTCCTGGGGAAGCTTCCTGGGAGTCCGTTCCCATCCGTCTTTCACCAGGCTGAGAGGTCCCCGTACAGGGTGCCCGTACAAAAGTTCGAAGGGGCTGAAGCCCACTCCCTTCTGTGGCACTTCCCTGTAGGAAAACAAGAGACAGGGTAGGAGGACGTCCCATTTCCTCCGCAGGCTCTCAGGTAGACTCCGTATCATACCTTTCAAGGTTTTGTTAAACCTTTCCACAAGACCATTGGTTTGTGGGTGATAAGGAGTGGTAAACCGATAGGTAACGCCGCACTCCTTCCACATAGCCTGCATGTATGCTGAAAGGAAGTTAGTCCCCCTGTCGGACACAACCTCCTTGGGGAAACCCACTCGGGTGAAGATCCCCATCAGGGCCCTTGCCACTGCAGGTGCAGTGATGGTCCTCAGAGGTATTGCCTCTGGATACCGTGTGGCATGATCCACCAAAACCAGTATGAACCGGTGACCAGCTGAAGTTGGTGGATCCAATGGCCCTACAATGTCGATGCCCACCCTCTCAAAGGGGGTGCTGACGACAGGTAGTGGTTCCAGGGGAGCTTTTAGCTTCACCCCTGTTTTCCCACTGGCTTGGCAAGACACACACGTCCGACAATATGTATCAGACGCCACTTTCATTCGAGGCCAGTAGAAGTGGGGGACAAGCCGGGCAAAGGTCTTGTCCTGTCCTAGGTGTCCTGCCAATGGTATCTCATGAGCCAGTTCCAGAAGAAAGGCTCTAAAGCATTGAGGGACCACCAAGGCCCTGGATGAACCATGTCCAGGTGCTTTGGGCTCACTGTAGAGGAGTCCATCCTCCCAGTAAATCCGGTAGCTCCCTACAATGTTTCCTGCTGCCTGGGCTTTGGCCTGTTGCCGCAGCCCCTCGAGAGTAGGACACTCTTTCTGAGCTTTGCAGAACTCTTCCCTGGAAGGACCTCCCTCCACATGCCATTCAGTAGGGATGGGTAGGTTTTCCAGGGAAGCAACATTCTCCCCTGTGGACTCCAGATCCACCTCCGCAGGTGGCCCGTCTGTCTCACGAGGTGGAGATGTCGAGGCAGGGTCCTCCGGCCTCCTGTCCTTCTCCTCTCTGGCAGCCGGCTGGGCCATTGTTCCAGGCTCCAGCGTAAGTGAACTCCCCCTTCGGGCAGTCGCGGACCTTGTGCTGACACAAGTCCAGTCAGGGGGTCCCAGCATCTCAGAGTGAGTCTGGTACTCCACCCTCCTCCAAGCATTGTGCTCCATATCATTCCCTAACAGGCAGTCAACAGGCACGGCAGGGCTTACAGCAACTCGAAGTGGACCTGCAACCCCTCCCCACTCAAAGGGAACCTCAGCCACAGGGTAGTGGCCTAATCTGCCGTCAGCCATTACGGCGGGATGGAGTACATCTGGGATGACCTGCTCTGGAGACACCAGCTGACTCCTTACCATAGTCATGCTGGCTCCTGTATCTCTCAGAGCCTCCCCTCTACGGCCATTGATGGTGACCCACTGCTCATACTTAGTAGTATTAGAGGGCAATTGGGTCTTTGGAACCATCTCCTTATCTCCCAGGGACACTAAAGTGACACCCGCCCGCTCCCCTCCGTTAACCAAAGGCATCTCCTCCCCGAGCACTACACTAGTTATTCCCGGGGCTTTTCCTCCAGTGGGAGGGGGTGGTCTTTTTGGGCATCTCACATCTCCCTTATAGTGTCCCACACCACCACACTCAAAACAATGAACAACCCTTGGCTGCTGGCTTTGGCCAGGGGTAGGGTTGCGAGGGGGGTTACTCTTAGGGATGAATCCTCTGCCCCTTCCTTGCGAAGTATTTTGTGGCCCTTTTGAGAACTCCCTCTTATTTTCCCCTCCCTCTTTCTTCTGGGGGGCGCCCTGTCCATGCTTCTGGGAATCCCCTCCAGTCCCCTTAGTCGACACCAGGGTACTAACCCAGATGTCCGCCTCCTCAGCAAGCTTCCTGGGGCTGGTCAGCTTGCTGTCCACCAGATGCTGTCGTAGTTCGGGAAGACATTTCTCGAGTAGGTGTTCCTTGAGTATGAGGTCATATAGTCCCTCATAGTCCCCTACCTCGCTGCCTCTCACCCAACCCTCCAGGGCCTTCCTGGAGTAATCCAAAAAGTCTACCCAGTTCTGCGTGCCTAGTTTGTGGCTGCCCCGGAACTTTTGCCTATACTTCTCAGGGGTCAACCCAAACTTCCTGAGCAGCGCTGACTTCATAGCCGGGTAGTAAGTCTGTTCACTTTGATCTAGGGCCAACAAGGTATCCCTGCCAGTGGGGGGCATGTATTTATATAACCCACCCCCCCAGTGGGCTTCCAAGATCCCATGGGCCCTCAGTGAAACCTCGTAGGCGGCTAGCCATTTGGCAATGTCATCACTGGGTACATAGCATGCCATAATATCTTTTGGTAGGTAAGGTCTGGGTTCCCTGATGTTGGTCTGGGTATCGCTGCCACCATTCTCTGATTTGGGGGTTCTTAGGTTTAGGGCTTGTAAATCCATCTCTTTGATGGTCCGCTCATGCGCCAACCTCTTGTCCTCCCTTTCCATGTCCATCCTGGCTAGTTCTATTCTCATCTTCCTCTCCTCCCTCCTATCCTCTAACTCGGCGTTGGTCAAACCCCTCTCCGAGACACTACTGCCCGCTCTGGAAGGTGTCCTAGGGCCTGTTAAAAGGTTCCCCCCTCCCGCCTGGTACAGTGTTGCGGTCTCCAGGACAGTGTCCCTGTCACTCCCCTCAGTATCAACTTCCTCCCCGGAATGAGCCTCCACCCATGCCCGGATACTGGTCAGCAGCTCAACTTTCCTGGCGCCTTTCTTAAAAAAGACCCCCTGCTGCTGACACCATTCCTTCAATTGGGTCACGGTATAATTTTCCAGCTCTTCCACATTTATCTCCATTTCTATTTAGAGTATAAACTTTTACACAGGAGGATTCCAAAGAGTGACCTGGGGTCAACCTCCACCCACCGCCAGAAGTCAATTTAGAAAAATCAAACCACAAATTAGGAGGGCCGCAAGGAGAAAACTCCTGGTGTAGGTTTAGTGTATTGCGTCGAATTACTAGTGAGTAGCTGCAACCAAGTCAGGATCCCACCGCTAGGCACCAATATGTTGGAATTAGGGTAGCCTGGCCTAGGGCAAGACTAACATTCAGAGGCACAGTGTAAAGGTTGCAGACCACCCAAAAGTAATTCCACGCAATAGCACTCAAAAAGAAAACACTACACCAAAAATGTGTGAAAATACGTACTGCTTTATATAAAAATAATTTACTCTCTGTTCTCACAATATAAAATAGCTTAGAACCTTTCAAGTCACTTTAAATCAGTAACTATCTCATTTGAATTGCTGAGCAATTAAACAGCCAATTTCAACAATACAGTACTAATGTCATTAAATCAGTATACACTCTCAGGTTGGTTAACTTTGAATCAATAATCAATATCTATGGTACATTTCCTCAGATTTCAGTATTAATTAGATTACACTCTAGAGAAGGGCTCTAGATTTTACCTCCTCACACTACTACTCATTATCAGGGATCACATTCAATGAGTGGTTGCAGTTCCCAGATGCCAACAGTTGTCTCAGCCACTTTAATTAGGGCTTATACCTCTTTTAATCTACCAGAACCCTCAACACCACTTTGGCACGTGCTCCTTCTCTCAGGCTCTATCACAATAGCTTACTTTTCCCAGAGCCAGCACTTTTTAGGGATAGCTTCCTCAAATACAGGTGAAAAAGACAGTCAGGGTGTTGGATCTGTTACACCACGCTCTAGCGCCCCTCCTCTCCCTCTCAAACAGTTCTCCTAGGGACTCTCCCTCTTGTTATGACTGAAGGAGATTAGGCCCTACCGGCTACCTCACCCCACCTGCCCCACACACTCCTTACTGCATCAGGGAGGCGCTACTCCCCAAGCCTCCACGTGTCAGGCTCAATCGGGCAGCTCCACCGCAGTCCAGGCTGGCAGTGACTGAGGGGAATCTCTCTCACAGCCGGCCTTCTGTCCGAGGAAGCAGGACGGTTCGAGGGCGGGTTCACGTGCACCCGGCACCCGCTACCGGCAGTCAACTCTTTGCCTTCTCCCTCTCGCTCGCGCCGGCTCCTCCAGTTAGCGCTCGAGCGAGGGGGATTCTCTCAGCAGTCGCGGCGCTCAGGGAACCCTTCCGGCGCCTCCTCACACAACCCGATGGTCGCGCTGAACTCCTGGGCATGCGCGGAGCTCCTTGACAGCTCCGCCTCCGCTCCCGCCTATTTCCTTGAGTCGCGCTGATCCTCGGGGCATGCGCGAGGCCCTCGCTCACAGGGCCGACGCTATACTCCTGGCCTGCCCGATCCTAGGCCCCTCCTGGTTTCAGAAGCGGACGCGCCTGGATCATGCGCGGTAGAGCTTTCTTACTTCCCAACCCTTGGGGTCTCCACGATGACGCGGCTGGTGCCCCCGGGGTCCCGCAGACGGCCAGAACAGCGCCGCTCCTCTCACGCAGTCACTTCCCTCACCTGGCTCTAGGGAAGGTATACTCTCGAGCTGCGCACTCGTCCCCCAGGCTGCTAGGGCTCCACAGAGACGCGTCTTCTCCACAGCGCATCAAGGGACACCGGCCACAACGCGGGGTTCACAGCACCTCTCCAAGGCTGGTAGGTGAAATTGGAAGTGTGGGAAATCCTCTACTAAGAGCTCCCTGACAGGGTTCACTGGGGCTCAGATTAAGAAGGGTCTTCCTTCACACGCAGGTTGCTTTTCTTCTTAGTAGTTGATGTATGGGGAGGGATTGGTCAGAGGCTGAAGGGGGAACGTCCCTCTGAAGTGACTGTCTGCCTCCAAGACAAACTAGCTGCTCTCAGTGCGTCCACCTCCTCTCACCACTGCCTCACTCCTCCACTCTTGGGTCAGCACAAAATGGCTGCTGGTCACTGGCCTTATATAGGGTGGCCTGAGACCTGCAGAAGTCTCTGGTTGTTTCTAGAAAGTTCCCTATGTTAGCCTATGGGCCTGTCCTCCAGTAGTGTCCGTTATGGCAGTTGGTGGACACCATTTTAGGTTTCTGGATGTCCCTAGATTTTCAAGGGGCCTGACTAGGCCTCACAGGTTATGAGGGAAAAATGGCGTCATAGCCAAGGAATACCTAGCCCCCTGACAGCATTGAAAAATCCTGATGGACATATATGTAAAAATAAAAATAGAAACTCTGGGAGGCTAAGGGGGACAAAAATAAATAATAATGGTTAGAGTATCCCCAGAAGCAGACAGGTCTAACACCATTTCTAAACCTGATGTTGTTTCTAAGTTAAAAAAGAAACCTGTTGCATACAAATATTTTAGGTGTGACAAATTAGGACATTTAGCCAATGACAAAAAATGCCCAGCTTTAAATGTTATCTGTTCTAAGTGTAAAAAAAGGGACATCTTTCTGTAGTTTGCAGAACTAGGATTTCCTCTGCTAATGTTAAAAGTGTGCAAGATGAGAATTTAGAGGAGGACTTTGCTTGTGGTAAAATAGTTGTTAAGGTAACTTCAGGCTTACAACATAAGTCTTTTCCACTCGGCAATATCATGGTTGGAGGCGAATCCACCAGAGTTTTGTTCGACTGGTGCAAAGATCACCATTGTGTCAAGAACTTTCTATCAAGACAAGTTAACTCATAAGATTTCTCTTCTTAAGCCTGACATACTCCCCTTAGCATATGGTGGGGAAGCTATTCCATTGCGTGGTTACTTTAATGGACTCATTGAGTACAAGGGCAGGTACACCTCTGGCAAAATATACGTTTCGGAAAAAGGGGACAGCATTATTAGCTGGTTCCACCAAGGGTACTTAGGCGTAATGTTAAATCCAGGCAGCAGTTGTCCCATAAAACTTAAGTAACATGTTAATGCAATTTCGGATAAACCTGATCTTGATATTGTCAATAAGGTCAATGTTTTCCCACTGTTTTTAGAGATGAACTTGGGTGCCTCAAGGGGTTTAAGCTTAACATAAATCTACGTCCTGACTTTCAACATCTTGTTGCAAGGTGAGAAATGTTCCTTTTTCGGTGAGAAATGAATTGGAAAAACTCAAGAAGGGTGGTATAATAGAGGAAGTGGAAGGGACAGATTAGTTGGCTCCGGTATTTGCAGCCCACAAGGTCAATGGAACTTTTTGTCTATGTGTAGACTTGAGGCAACTCAATAAATGTGTAATTGTGGATCGTTATCCCCTACCTACAATTTCAGAGCTGTTAGTATTGTTAGGAGGAGCTAAAATTTTCAGCACCACTGACTTAGCTTCAGCTCGTCACCAAATTGAACTTGCTGAAGCTTCAAGAGACTATACAGCATTTGTAACCCCCTTTGGGACATTTAGATTTGTTAGGATGCCATTTGGCCTAGTTTTGGCGGTATCCGTCTTTCAGTGTGTAATGGAAAAGCTCCTTAAAGATTGCGAAGGTGTATGTGTCTACCAAGACGCTATCCTAGTGTTTGGAAATGACCATAAGCAGTAGCGGTGGGTGGTGGGAGTGCTGCCGGGTGCTGACGTGGGGTTGGGGAGGGGCAGGGTGGGGGTAGTAAACTACGGAATACGGCCAAATACAGGTAAGTAAACATATGAACAAATAAAACGAATTTTGTTGCACGCACAGCAGTGCGCCCAAAGAAATTCGTTTGACTTATTTATATGTATACTTACCTGTATTTGGCCGTATTCCGTAGTTTACTATCCCCCTCCCTCACCCCACATCACCACCCGGCAGCACTCCCCCACCGACCGCTACTGACCATAAGAAACATGAGAATCGTCTGTTCAATGTTTTGGGTACATTGAGTGAGGTGAATCTCACAATCAAAGCAGAAAAGTGTCAGTTTGGAACCTCCTCTATTCACTATTTAGGGCATACAGTCTCAGGTGAGGGTATAACTCCTAAGGCTAATCTTGTTGACACGATCAGTCGCATGTCTGCTCCTACTACTAAATAGGAACTCATAAAGTTCTTTGGTATGATTGAATACTATGATAAATGTATTGAGAACTTTGCCGAGAACAGTTTTTTTATGAGGTCTCTCTTGAGGAGAGGAGTAGATTTCAAGTGGTCCAAGGAGTATGTTCTTGAGTTTGAGGCGCTTAAAGACAAACTCAGTAGTGCCCCTAAACTTAAAAGATTTGATCTATCAAAAGACTTTGTTTATCACTACTGATGCCTGCCTTAAAGGTTTGGGTGCTGTTTTCAAGCAAAAAGGTGAAGGGGAATGCAAACCATTATGCTTATCTCTCACTGTCTCAAAGATACTGAATCTCGCTATTCCGTTATTGAAAAAAAAGCCTTGGCTGTATTTTGGGCTGTAAAGAAGCATCAAAAGTTTTTATGGGGTACCAAAGTTTTCATAAGGACTGATCACAAGCCTCTTTGTGAAATCTTCAAAAATCAAAAAGAAAGGGATAGATATGGTGTCTAGCAGAATAACAAAGTGAGTAATAGCTTTGCAAGAGTACGATTTTGACATAAGGCATATCCCTGGCATAGATAATGGTATAGCTGCTACTCTTTCAAGACTGGTGGACAAGATTAAAAGTGATGTACAAGATGAGGATGATGATGATGATGATGGAATTCAAGTTTGTGTAGTTGAGGATTGGATCATTGATAAACATCAGTGGTGTATGGAACTATCCGCTCATCCTGTCCTTTCTGAGCTTGTGTCTCTTATTCAAAATGGTTGGCACTCTAAAAATGCAAGCATCAGATGAGGCTTGCAAGTTTTGGGGTATTAATGATGAGATGTCTGTATGTGATGGGGTTCTTCTGCGTGGAATGAGACTGGTTCCTCCTGCTAAACTTCATCAGACATTGATTGACCTGGCACACAAGTCACACTCAGGAATGTCAAGGACTAAGGAAAGACTTTGCTCTTCCAACTGGTGGCCAGGTCTAGACTTGCAAGTTGAGAGAGTTATTAGGGATTGTACTGTCTGTTCCATGAGTGATAAATCAAAATGTACAAGGGTTCAGCCTATAGTGGTAAGAGACTTTCGTCTAGGCCTTGGAAAGATGCTGCATTGGATATACTTGAGCCAATTCATTTTAATGGCCAGCAAGTGTTTATGTTGGTTCTTATTGATCTTTTCTCCAGGTGGCCTGAAGTTCATTTTAATACTAATATTGAGACTTTACAAGTTATTAAATTCCTAGAATCTCTCATGGCCAAAGAAGGTTATCCTGAAATCATACTTTCTGATAATGGTGCTCAATTAGTTTCACGAGAAATGGAAACATTTCTTAAAAGTCGTGGCATCAGGCACAAGAAATGCTCTCTTTACCATCCAGAGACAAATGGAATGGTAGAGATGTTCAACAGGGTGTTGAAGAAAACTATTTCTTGGGCCAAGGGTGCTGGTCTCAATTGGAAGGAAGAAGTTATGAAAAAAGTTGAAAATTATAGGGTGACACCTCACAGCACGGCTGGAAAGTCGCCTTTTGTTCTATTTAGAGGTAGGTATCCCTGCACATTGGTGGAGCACTCTTGGGTTAGAGACCTTAAATGTTCTGCATCTCTCTCTTCATCTGAGCAAGTCATCCCCGGACTGGTGCAAAAGAGAAGAAGCAAAATGCTTATCTAGAAAGTCATATTTTGACTCTAAGAATTCTACTAAAGAAACCAAGGTCTCTGTTGGTGATTTGGTTGTAATCAAGCAACCTGGTACTAAGGTCCTGTTTTCCAAACCCATACGTGTTATAAAGGTGTTCAAAAATTCGGTCAGAAATCAAGATCATAGGGTTTGGTATTTAAACGGAGTCTGTTTGTTCAAAGGGGAAAAAGAATGTGGTGATCAATCTGTAATTTGTAAAGATGCTGGTACTGTTTCTGGTTCTCCACGCATCTCTTCTAGGAATGTTAGAAGGCCAAGCTATTTAAAAGATTTTGTATCTTGATTTTTTTGTTGTTGTTTACTGTTACCAGTCATGTTTCTGTATCTTTATACTGGCTCTATTTCTCTCTTTTCTTTTTTGTTAACGGGGGAAGGTGTGTGGTATGCTGCATGCTTCACCATGCAGCTGGTCCTTTTTCTGATGTCATCCTAATCTCCCTGGTGACGGAATGTATTCGTTCAAATGATCAGCACTGTTGTCGTGACTGGATGTGGAGCTGTGGATGGGTTCTTCTTTCTGAGAATTAAACCTTCGATTTTATTTGTTAATCTGCCTACTTGCGTGATCCTTTCATCAAATCAGGATCTTACAGGCTTTTAAGGCCTACTCAATAGAGGAACTCATAACATTAGTGAATCACACTCAGAGAGCACTCTGCGAACAGAAATTGTTCCCATTGGCAGTGTGACATTTGAAAATGTATATGGACCAATAGGTTATCCATAGGCATGCATAACCACTTGCACCTCTTAAAAGAAAACACCCAGCCATTAGAAATAACACCTCTAGTACCCCGTCCCAACTACATTGCACATACCTTAATGCGCACTCGATTCCTAAACATGCTTCAGAACTATGGGACCTCCTAGACTCAACAAGGCCAGATATATTTTATCACAGAAACATGGTTAACTCAGTCCTCCACCCCCGAATGTCTGACAAAATATCGATAACACAAATATCGATATACAAAAATATCGGAACAAAAATATCGAAATCAAAAATATAGGAATCCTATCCCTAACAAGGTAAGTACAAATATATCGAAAATAAAATATAGAATGACAAAAATATCGTTTTTTTTTAAATATCGTTTTTTTTAATATAATAAAAATGTAATATTAACAAAATAATACTTATAAATGTAATAACATATTTAAAAATGTACTATAATATTTAAAATTAATACATAATGTAATACAAATTAATATTAATACATGTATAATACATAATATATTTTTCATTAATAATAACTCTAAATTAATTATTTTCATAACTTAAAAACAAATAAAAATGTAATAAATTACTAATACATTTATTTACATAAAATATTCACATAAATAACAATTAATAACAACATAATACTAATAAAAAAGCTAAATACATTTTAGATAGCGTATGAGTAAAAATTACTATTCCCACTCCAGAGAGTGCGACAGTAGGGAAAGTTTTGGATAGCGTAGGGCCATGGTTCCCAAACTGTGCGCCGCGGCGCCCCGGTGCGCCGTCATGAGAAGCCAGGGGCGCCGCGGACACGATATGGGAAACTGAAGCTCATTGCAGTAATGCTTTGATGTGCCAATGGCCCTGCCCTTGACCTGTGGCCTTCCCTTTTGTAGTGCTGAAAAGCTCCAGGAATGATTTCACACCTCGTTCTCGCTGCCACCACAGCCTGCGCTTCCAGGACAAAGGGAGAGAGGTTGGTTGATTGCTGCCTGCATCCTGGCCTTCCCCAGCCCCTATCAGATCTGCCTAATCGCCTGAGCAGCTTTTCAAGAGGTAGTAGGGCCTCTGTTCTTATCTCCCTTTTACTACTCAGGCGGAGGTGTTATGTTTCTCGCTGGACCGGGCGGGGGGAGGGGGGGTCACACAGGCGTGAGCGTAAGAAGTGTGGGGGATTTATCCCCTCTGATTTTACAGTGGAAGGGACACAGAGAGGAAGGGGGGCAAAAAATACTGCACACTTCCGCTGTTTTCAGGGCCACTGGGGTCAGTAAAACGCTACCTATGCCGGCCCTGCTGTTGACCTGCTAACCTGCCTTCAGACACTGTTAACGGTAAGAAATCTAATGTGCACATTAATGGAAGGTTTCTGAAAAACGCATTTGCACATTGTACGTTAAGATGCTGCAGACCTGTCACATTTTGGGCCGAGTGTGCTGATTTGAACCTCGCATTCCAACTTGCTAAGTTTGGGCAGACGCTTGAGGTGATATCATGAAATCAGATGGGGTATAATGAGCAGGGTTCTGTTTCGAGCTGGTGTGAAAACTAAACATTAATCAATCCCACTTCTTTTGGGGAGTAAAATATGAAGTAAACTCCTTTGGCAGGTTAAGGGAAATTTTCTGCAGCTCTGTGGATAGAAGATCATGCCTTTTTTTTAACCTGTTTATTTATACTTATGTATAATAACATATATGCATAGCAAACATATAAACTTCCTTCACTGATTATAAAACTAATACAAGTTTCCCTGTCCATCAGTATACCTTTAAAAATAGTATGCTAAACCTCAAAAGTGCAAGTAATAAAATGTAAACATGGACCAGCTTATTGTGTTGGTGTGAAACTTTCTGTTGTGTAAGGGCAGTGTCAGTGGAGCCTGACAAATATGTAGCTAAATGTTTTTCATTTAGGTTTGCCAGTTGTTCTTTTTAGGGCTTTGTTAATTAAGAAAATTATAGGCACAGCATGATCCCGGCCCTCTCTGGGTATCCCCACTCCCCACTATTACCTCTCGTGTAGCCTCTTTTAATCTTTCCATTGCACTCCTTTCCAGAAGAGCCGTCCCTTTCTAAGTCCATGTACGTACCTTTGAAGACCATGCCTTAATTAAAGAGATGCATGCTATTCTAAATCACTTCTTTTATTGCTGAAATGTGATTCTTTCATTTCTCTTACTACAGTGAAAACAATAACAACCTTGCTGACATCTTTAAGATTCTAAAACACCCCAACTCACTTTACTCTTACTTGACTTTCGGAAGACAACAGGAAGTATTTCCGAGGTCGGGCTCACTCCCCCCCCCCCCCCCCGCCCCCCCCCCCCCCCAACCTTTCACTGGTAAAAAAAAATGGTGGGGAGCCACGGCCAACTGCCAATTAGTCCAAGGGAGCCACAGGTCAAAAAAGTTTGGGAACCACTGGCGTAGGGGTAAAAAATACTATTCCAACTGCAGAGAGTGCAACAGTAGGGAAGGTGTTGGATAGCGTAGGATTAAAAATTACTATTCCAACTCCAGAGAGTGCAACAGTAGGGAAAGTGTTGGATAGCGTAGGGGTAACAATTACTATTCCATCTCCAGAGAGTGCAACAGTAGGGAAAGTGTTGGATAGCGTAGGATTAAAAATTACTATTCCAACTCCAGAGAGTGCAACAGTAGGGAAAGTGTTGGATAGCGTAGGGGTAAAAATTACTATTCCCACTCCAGTGAGTGCAACAGTAGGGTAAGCGTTGGGTAGCGTAGGGGTAAAAATTACTATTCCCACTCCAGAGAGTGCAACAGTAGGGAAAGTGTTGGATAGCGTAGGGGTAAAAATTACTATTCCCACTCCAGAGAGTGCAACAGTAGGGAAAGTGTTGGATAGCGTAGGGGTAATATTAACTATTCCCACTCCAGAGAGTGCAACAGTAGGGAAAGTGTTGGATAGCGTAGGGGTAACAATTACTATTCCAACTCCAGAGAGTGCAACAGTAGGGAAAGTGTTGGATAGCATAGGGGTAAAAATTACTATTCCCACTCCAGAGAGTGCAACAGTAGGGAAAGTGTTGGATAGCGTAGGGGTAAAAATTACTATTCCTACTCCAGAGAGTGCAACAGTAGGGAAAGTGTTGGATAGCGTAGGGGTTTAAATTACATACTTATAAATTACATCTATCAATTAATTAATTATTTAAAATTATTTACCAATTAATATTTTTTTTTTACCAATTAATAAAAAAAATGTATGCTGCCTACTAATTAATAATTAATTCTACATAATGAAATGACTTCCCACCCTATTCCCCTATAAACCCATAAACCGCTACAGAACATATTTATCAATTAATTAAAATGAATTACCAAAATATTTAAATATAATTACCAATAATTTTTAATTAATGTATGATTCCTACTAATTAATAATTAGTAGGAATCATACATCCTTCGCTGGAGCATCTGTGCGCCCAATAAATGAACTTAACATAACATAACATAACATAATTATTTAAACATTATTACATTACTTCCCACCCTATTTCCCTATAAACGCATAACCCGCTACAGAACATATGTATCAATTAATCAATTAATTAAAATTAATTACTAATAATTCTCAATTAATTAATTAATAATTCCTACTAATTAATAATTAATTTAACATAATTAAATTACTTCCCACCCTATTCCCCTATAAACCCATAACTCGCTACAGAACATATTTATCAATTAATCAATTAATTAAAATTAATTACTAATAATTCTCAATTAATTAATTAATAACTCCTACTAATTAATAATTAATTTAACATAATTAAATTACATCCCACCCTATTCCCCTATAAACCCACAACCCGCTACAGTACTAAAAGACAACATTTTTTTAAATTACGTTAAAAATAAATAAGAAAACTTAATAAATACAATATAATATACACAAAATTTATTTAAAAATCGATATTAGTAACATCGAAATTATTTATTTCGATATTATTGACATCGATATTTAAAACTTCGATATTACTAATATCGATATTAAGACTGTCGATATTACTTACCTTCTATATTATGTCCCATCGATATTTAAACTTCGATATAATTGTATATCGAAATTTAAAACTCGATATTTTGTCTGTGTACCCCTCCCCCACCATAGCCCTAGCACTTCCGCAAGGCTACAGCCAAACTAGATGTGATAGACAGCATAAAAAGAGGGGAGGGGTAGCCATAGCAAACAAAATTCCTCTAAGAATAGACACCTTGGACTCCTGTTCGCCACTTATGGTGGAAATGCTAATCTTTCAACTAAAAGATCCAAACAACACAATCTGGAAGAGAGTTTATCGCCCTCCGGAAGGAAAAAGAACTTCAGTACCAACTTGATTGAACATCTAGCACCCTATATCCTAGCGGCATATAACTTTCTGCTGCAAGGTGACTTCAACTTTCACAGAGACATCCAAATGGACACTGACACTAAGCAGCTAATAGCAGATATGGAGTCTCTCGGTCTCCACCAATCAGTATCTGGCCCTACCCATAGAGGAGGGAACACATTAAATCTAATCTTCACTGATTCCATGAACTTAGCAGTAGACACTCACACTGAGCAGATATTGACCAACCACTTCTCTATTAACTTTTACTTAGATATCAAGTCTCATAAGGATATTCGCAGCTATGGATCCGAGCTCATAAGATATTGGAGGAAAGTGGTGCCTTCCACACTTCTCCCGGTCTTTAGTCCTCCATCCATCACTGACCACAAAGACATTACATTGGCCCTGATTGCCTTTCAAGCCTCACTTGTAAATGCCTTAGACTCAATTGCGCCACTAAGAAAACCTAAATCACGAGGAACCCCCCCCCCCCCCCCCCCCGCTCCCTGGTATTCTGAATTGTTTAGGAAGGAGAAACCCGCAGCAAGGCGACTATAATGCATATAGAGGAAAGATAAAACCAATGAGGGCAAACTTGCCTGTAAAGTCGCCCTGTGAACACATCTCAAACACTCAATTTGGCCAGAAGAACTCACATAGCTGAGAGAATTAACTCTGCAAAAACTCTTCCTTGGAGTTGTTTATAATCTTTAAAGAATTCACAAACCCTCCAATAGTGGAAATCACACAATACCAGTATCATGATCTAACAGCGACAACCTCGCAGCCCACCTCAAACACAAAATTAACAGCATCTACAGCACGTTCACAAACGCAGTAGCCTCCATAAAACAGAAACCTCAAGAAGTACCACACCCCTGCACGTTGGAAACCTTTAGTCTGATGACAGAGGATCGAACTCAAGCCTGAATAAATGCCAGAAAATGTGGGTCCCCAGCAAACCCGGCACCTCCCCATGTGATTACCACTTTATCCCCTATTCTGTGCACTCCAATTACAGACCTGTGTAACCTCTCCCTACAGCAGGCTAGTAGGGAAGACAGCATATATTAAGCCCATTCTTAAAAAAGTTAGAGCAGACCCACAGAATTTGGCAAACTACATGCCTATCTCCCTTCTTCCTTTTGCCTCCAAAATTCTAGAGTCCTCAGTGAATGCCCAACTAGTATCATACCTGGAATCTAACCATCTGCTGAACCCCTCGCAAATAGGCTTTCGTACCTCACATAGCACGGAGGCTGCACTAGTGGAAGTCACAGACACTATTAAACTGGCACTAGACCTGAAATCTTCGGCCATGTTGGTACTTTTAGATCTTCCAGCCGCATTCGCTACACCTCCCATCAGATATTAGCACAAAGACTTCGGGAGTTTGGTATCAGAGGTAAAGCCTTTTGAATAGCTGATTAACTTCCTGTCAGAACGTACTAACTTGGTCCAGTTGAGCGAGCACACATCGGCATCCTCAACTCTAGATAAGGGGACACCAGAGGGCTCAATCTTGAGCCGCACTCTATTTAATGTATATATGGCTTCCCCCTCATGACTCACGAGATCTTATGGTTTTGAAACCATTTCCTATGCCGATGACACAGAACTGATCATCACTATGGACCATGACCCTATTCTGACCAAAGCGAGATTTAAACAATGCCTACTGACAGTAGCCACATGGATGTCCAACAACTGTCTTCAAGTGAACGTGACCAAAACGGAGATCCTTCTGTTTAGAAAGGCACATGCAGCCTGGTCAGTTGACTGGTGGCCATCGGAGCTGGGCCCTCCACCTATCAGGAACAATAATGCAAGGAACCCAGAAATATTGATGGACAACAAACTCACCATGAGTGAGCATGTCAAAACAGTCACTGGAACCTGTTTTGGCCTCATGCGAACCATTAAAAAGGTCTTTCAAATTTCAATGGACTCCTTGCCATGCAAGGAAGACTTTGGTACAAGCACTGATAATGAGCCACCTATACTACAGCAATGCCCTTCTGGTGGGTAGTAATGAAGGCCTCCTGGCCAGGTTCCAGGTGGTGTAGAACTCGGCTGCTCACCTGATCCTGAATCCCTCCCCCCTGTTCCACGTCAGAGCTCCCTCTCTCCACTCCCTTTACTGGCTCCAGATTAAAAAGTGTGCCCTCTTCAAACTTCTCTGCCTGATGTGTAAGACCCTGCTTAGGAAGGGTCCACTCTACCTTAGGCAGAAATTGCGGCCATATATCCCGGCATGTCAGTGTAGATCGAGTAATCTATTGCTTCTATGCCCCAAATGTATTAGAACAACTAGGTTCGGAAGATGCTCCTTTTCATTCCTGGCTCCGCATTACTGGAATCAGCTACCTTTATCCATACGAGCAATCAAAAAACTTGTGAAAACATGACTATTCACTCAGTAAGCTCTCACTTACAGGCTGCTCCCACACTGCAAAGGCGCCTAGAGATCCCTTCGGGATGATTTGTGCACCTAACAAGTGGAATAAATAAATAAAATAAATAATGTCTTGATCAACCTGAAATTCCAGCTAGAGTGGCTAACGCTTGCAAGAATCAATCAGCTGTTTATTTGGGAATATATGGCATCCTGAAGGATGTGGGATGGTCACTTTTACTGATCTTCATTAATAAACTAATATTGAAAGACTCTACAAATATGTTTGCCATATAGTGCTTCTAAATATGGTCAGTGCATTTGACTGAGTGGAGTGGGTCACAGATTTGGTTGGTAAATCTATGATTTGTTGGTATTTCCACAGGAATGATTACTTTCCAGTATGCTCTGCTTTCCAGCGTATGTGCAGATTGTGAGAACTGAGAACGACCACAGTGGTGCAAACTGGATGACAACAGCTGAAGAATGTTAACATTTGAAGTATGAGCCATGACCTGATCAATCTTAAGTACTCGTTCAGGTGTGTATATTGAGCTGATATTTGAGTAGTTGTGCATGTGAGGGAAGCTCTTAACAGGGAAGCTTTTTTGGTACAGGTTGTGAACCTCTAGCAAGGGGGCCAGCATGCTGAGAAACAGGCGAAAATGAGAGTTTGTGTGAGAGGCTCCATTCTCCCTGAACCAAGCAGTTGCTCCCTTGTAAGTTAGCATCTAAAATGTCAGCTTATTTTTATATAAAAACTGACAACCATTGTACAATAAATACAGGGAGTTTATTCAAACATAAATAAATAACAACAGAAAGCACAAAATATGTTTCACTGACAAAACATGAAGGGCTGGTATAGAAATTCCTTGCATTGACATAATTTGTCCTGTGCTTTTGATAAAGTACACGTGATAGAGCAGGACTCAGAGAATTGAAGATCCAGCTGTCCCTTTCTTTGGCTCCCGGGTTGAATCATTCATTGTGACGCAGACATGATATTTCAGTGAGATCAGGGCTCATTTTTAGCAATAAACAAATATTAAATATCAATAAATAAAAAATAACATTGTACAGTCCTTGCAAAGTACTGATGAGGTTCTAGGAATCTCAATCCTATAGTTTCTGGCCAGCCAGATGCTTCTTATTTGTAAGGGTCAAAGGGGACTTTTTTGTACTGTGAGATATGACACCACTTTTCATAAGAGGAGAGTACATGAATTTCACTCATTATTTTATACAATGTTTAGATAATGTTCCTCTCCTTGAGGTGATTTTTTATTTTGTATAAAACAAATTATGTTAAAGATGAGTGTACTCGGTAGGTGATTTTAAGTCTGTGGGAGGGATGTGTTTTGATTGAACACTTTTAGTGCAGGACGGATACCAGGTGTGAGCTGTCTGCACCTTTATCGCAGAGATGATGCCAGGTGTGAGCTGTCTGCCACGCTCTCGATCTCCTCCACCACTTCAATAATGGCTTCCGCCTGGTCTTGGTGGAGCACATGGCTAGCGTTGGAGCGGAATTTCTCATGGAGTGATTCTTGGCTAAGGGGTTTCCTCCAGTGTCCATAGAAGGTGTCACATCTGCCCGTCACAATCTCTCCACTGTCCAGGAGCATCGCTACTTCTCCGTACATCTTGTCGAAGTTAGCCACATTGTCCTTAGGGTGTTCCACCACCACCTTCTTCAGCAGGTTGATGAGGTCAGGTCTCCTGAGGCTGTCCTCACTGAAGGAAGAGATGCCCACCTTGCCATCCAGGAGGGCTGTGCAGGCGTTGAACTGGAAGGAGTGTCGGGCCTGGTGCTCAGACTCTGGGAAGGGCCTGTTGATGTACTTGGAGACTGGGACCCTCAGAAGAATAGAGCGGATGGCAGCGGGGTTTAAGGAGCCCATTATATTGATGACTCGGTTTCTGACTGAGATGGCAGCGTCTGCGACCCAGTGCATGCCCAAGTGAGCTGGGAACCTCTTGAAGGCGATGTCTTGTTTCTCCAACAGGAAGCTGTAATCTTGATCTGGCACTGCCAGGGGCAAGGGCTGGTAGTCACCATAGAAAGCACTGAACCCTGAGCAGCCGGGCACATCGTCCAAGATGAGTGGGTTGGCTTCCATCCCGCGGGCAGCTAAAAGTGCTGCTTCCATCCCAAGGCGGGTGGCGTTGCCAATATGGAGAGGCTTGGCAAGAGTTGCAGCATTGGCCATAGGTGCCCCTGCCAGAGAGGCGGCGATCGCCAGAGCATGGGCACACTGGTCTGCATTCAAGGAAAGCAGTTTCGCTGTGGCAACAGCACTGCCCATGGTGCCAACAACAGATGGTGGGTGGAATCTGATTGGAGATACAAAGAACAGTGTCAGATATGGAATAAGGATAATAACAAGATAGTTTGCCCAGGTAGTACTAATAATAAGTGTGAACTAAAGAAATATGCTAATAACATGTCAGACATGTACCATTAATGCCTTCATGCAGTGTGAGAAGGCATTGACCATCTGCTAAGATCTAATCAAGCACTTAATATAAATATATAACCCACTTACAGTGAACAGAAAAATAATCTTTACCATGTTTACATTGTATGCTATCCACATACATGAAACTGTTTGCATCACAGGCTCTTCTTTGGGATATTTCTGCCCTCTGTGCACATCAGGCACAGATCAAAACATTACTCCCTCTAGGGACCTCACTCATACCACATGAGCTTTTTCTACCCTCTTTGAGCATCACAACCATGGTCTTGAGATACTGCAGCCCCCTGAGGGCATTCTGTGTTGGTCATGGGGTATTTATGTCCTTTGTGGTCATCACGCATACCTCTTGGGGATATTGCTGGCTTCATTGGAGAAACGCATGAGTCTTCCTTGCACCTCGATGCCTACGTTGAATGCCAACAGGAAGTCTGAGCCACTGGGTCGTGAGCCCGCCGGGAGCATCTGGGAAGCAGCCATGAGAGCCGGCAGCACAGCGCCCGAGGGGTGAGTGGCAGGGTGCCAAGTGTCATCGAAGTCCATGGAGTGAGTCTGTAGAAGAGGAGAAGAGGGTTAGGAGGTCCTTAAAGACCAGGAAGTGATGATAACCAGAGCGATAGTGTCATTAACCTATGGAAACAATTTACAGACGAGGAACCATATTTTAAAATGCTGTGACTGCACCACTGCCCAATGCAGACTCTTTACAGAAGTGGAAACAGACAAGATTGAACTCTGGAGGAGAGTGTATAGAAGTAAAATTCTCTTGAACTCATCGCGCCTAGTCTACGATTGATGGATACATTGATAAGCAGCTGTCAAATTCCTTACCGCCACTCCATTGACATATGCAGCCAGCGTGGGAGGGAGTCTCATTCTTTTCCTTCCGTACACAGAGCTGATCGCAGACAAGGAGAACATGTCCTGTTGGAGAGAGAATATAGATATGAATGAACAGAGCTCCTAGACACCTAGCGGGAGGAGAAGGTAGCTTGTGAGAGTATGGGTAACTCAACACTAACAACACCTGGACCTCATCCAGCACGGTCGCTCCCCCCACGCTCCCTGATCCCAGCTCCTGTTGACGATCTGGCCGGCTGGTGGTACCGCTTCGAGACTACAGAGCTGTAACTGCTTATTTATTTAATTTAGCCTCGCGCTGTGTTTATTTATTTAATTTAGCCTCGCGCTGTGTTTATTTAATTAATTTAGCCTCGCGCTGTATTTATTTAATTAATTCAGCCTCGCGCTGTGTTTATTTAATTAATTTAGCCTTTAGCGTATTTATTTAATTAATTTAGCCTCGCGCTGTATTTATTTAATTAATTCAGCCTCGCGCTGTGTTTATTTAATTAATTTAGCCTTTAGCCCCCTGTGCCCTGGTGCATCTGCTGCCCCTGCCTTACTCTCCCTTTGACCCTCCATCTTGTTGTGTGTTCCCTGGCCCATCCCTCCTCCCTGCTACCGCCTCCCAGCTGCTGCCCCTCCCACGCTCCGCCCCATCCCCTCTCCATTTATGGACAGATGCACCCACGCGCAGCGTCCACGCGCTACGGCCGCGCCGAAGGCGCGCCAAAGGTAAGCCCGTCTACGCCCGTCCGCGCCTGGACCGCGCCCAGCGCCAGTCCCCCTGCCCCTCGCGCTGCCCAGCCCTCCCGCATTTCCTACGATGCCGCCACCCTCCTAGCCCTTAACCCCGGTCGCGCCCCCAACTGCGTCCAAGCCGCTCCTGGACACACCCATGGACCTTTCTCCTGCTACTCCTGCAAATTCAGCGGCACCAACAACATCTCCGCTACGACCGCACCACAGATTCCCCACCCCAATCACCTACAATGCATCCTTCTCAACACCCGATCGGTCCACAGGCACGCCATTGACCTATGGAATCTACTAGACACCATCTCTCCAGACGTCGCCTTCCTAACAGAAACATGGATGAACGCTTCCTCCGCCCCAGACATCACCATTGCCATCCCTGAAGATTATAAGATCACACGCAAGGACCGTACCGGCCACACAGGAGGAGGAATCGCTATCGTCCATAAAAAATCAATCCGCATCTCAACAAGCTCTGACGCCAACCTCGCCAACTCCGAACACCTTCACTTCCAGATCCACATCGACCCCAAGACCACACTCAGAGGCACCCTCCTCTACAGACCACCAGGACCCCGCGCAAAATTCAGTGAAGACATCACGGACTTCATCACTCCACACGCGCTCCCCTCCAAAGACTATATCCTTCTGGGAGACCTCAACTTTCACCTTGAAAAGATCAACGACCGCAACACCACCACCCTCTTGGACAACGTCGCCAACCTCGGACTTAAACAACTGGTCACTGCCCCCACCCACATCGCAGGTCACACACTCGACCCCATCTTCACCTCCAGCAATCATGTCTCCTTCAGCCACACTACAGATCTCCTCTGGACTGACCACAGCTGCGTTCACTTCACCTACAACAAGCCGAAACCCACCAACCACCTCCAACCAACTCTGCAAAGAAACTGGAACAAAATCACCATCGACCAGATCTCCTCATCGCTCCTTCTAAACACCCCAGCCCACTCTTCTAACCCAAACCAAGCCGCCGCCAACTTCACCCTATGGTTATCCAACACCGCCAACACCTTAGCACCACTGAAAAAACGTCAAAGCAAACCTGGCAGCAAGAAGGCCTCGTGGTTCAACGATGATCTTAAGAAGTCCAAGAAACTCTGCCGCTCCCTTGAAAAGGCCTGGAAAAAAGACCCAACCACTAGCACCAAGGACGCCTTCAAAAACGCCACCCGCACACACCACCAACTAATCCGAAAGGCCAAGAAAACAGCATTCAAGGATCGACTTGACAACAACGCCCACAACAGCAAGGAACTTTTCAACATCGTCAAGGAATTTACCAATCCCTCGGCCAACTCCAATGACATCACCCCCTCTCAAGCCCTCTGCGACTCCCTAGCCTCATTCTTCCACAACAAAATCGCAGACATCCACAACAGCTTCGACAACCAACCCGGAGACCAACCCACCCAACCATATGCTGAACATTCTCCCCCCTTGAACACCCTTAACGACTGGAACCCAATCTCCACTGAGGACACCATCCGCCTGATGAACTCCATCCACTCAGGATCCCCCACAGACCCATGTCCTCACCACATCTTCAACAAAGCAGACTCCGTCATAGCACCGCACCTCCGAGACGTCATCAACTGCTCCTTCAACTCCGCCACCTTCCCGGAAAGCTGGAAACACGCTGAACTCACCGCCCTTCTGAAAAAACCCACAGCGGACCCCACCGAACTCAAAAATTACCGCCCCATTTCGCTCCTTCCATTCCCGGCCAAAGTAATCGAAAAAGCTGTCAACAACCAGCTCGCCGCTTTCCTCGAAGCCAACAAATCCCTCGACTCCTCACAATCTGGCTTCCGAGCAAAACACAGCACTGAGACCGCCCTCATCGCAGCAACAGACGACATTCGAACTCTACTGGACAATGGAGACACAGTCGCCCTCATCCTCCTCGACCTCTCTGCAGCCTTCGACACAGTCTGCCACAGCACCCTTTTACAACGCCTCAGAAACATCGGAATACAAGGAAAAGCACTTGAATGGATCACCTCGTTCCTCACCGGAAGAACCCAGAGAGTCCGCCTTCCACCATTCAAGTCCGAGGCCACTGAAGTCATCTGTGGCGTACCACAAGGATCCTCACTCAGTCCCACCCTCTTCAACGTATACATGAGCCCCCTCGCGACCATCGCCCGCCAACACAACCTCAACATCATCTCTTACGCGGATGACACTCAACTGATCCTTTCTCTCACCAATGACCCCAGCACCGCCAAAACTAACCTACACGAAGGAATGAAAGAAGTTGCCGAATGGATGAAACACAGCCGTCTGAAACTGAACTCAGATAAAACAGAAGTCCTCATCTTAGGTACTTCCCCCTCTGCATGGGACGACTCTTGGTGGCCGGAAGCCCTTGGAAAAGCACCCATCCCGACAGACCACGCACGGAACCTAGGCGTTATCCTGGATTCTTCACTCTCAATGAACAGACAAGTCAGCGCCGTCTCCTCATCCTGCTTCAACATTCTTCGCATGCTCAAAAAAACATTTCGCTGGATCCCCACCGAAACCAGAAAAACAGTCACCCATGCTCTGGTCACGAGCCGACTGGACTACGGAAACACCCTCTACGCAGGCACTACCGCTAAACTCCAGAAGAAACTCCAACGAATCTAAAACGCCTCAGCCAGGATCGTATTAGACATCCCGCGCAACGAACACATCTCTGGTCACCTGAAAGACCTCCACTGGCTACCCGTCAACAAGAGGATCACTTTCCGACTGCTAACCCACGCACACAAATCACTCTACGACATCGGACCAGAATGCCTCAACTCACGACTGTCCTTCTACACCCCCTCCCGCCAACTACGTTCTTCCAGCCAAGCCCTCGCAACTGTACCTCGCATCAACAAGACCACCATGGGAGGCAGATCCTTCTCATACCTGGCTGCTAAAACATGGAACTCACTCCCCACTTACCTTCGCCTTACCCAGAACCACCTAGCATTCAGAAAGCAACTTAAAACGTGGATATTTGACAAGTAATCCTCCCCCCTCCCTAAGCGCCTTGAGACCCTCTGGGTATGTAGTGCGCTATATAAATTCTTTGACTTGACTTGACTAGAAGGAGAGAGACCGGAGCAGGTCAGGGATCTCTGTGAGCAGGTGTAGTGTTCCTGAAGGACAGCTGGGTAGGAGATCAGAGGTCCCCATGTTTAGCTGCTTACCCTTGGTGATTCTCGCTATCCTGCCAGTGTCTCGAGATATTCACTGCTTAACATCTACAGGGAGCCTAGGGTGTGATTTGAGAAAACTCAAGGTGGATTTTATGACTTGGTCTTTCTATCTTCTTACCTATTATTTCAGGTAGTTGGTCACACTGTTGGTCTACAGGGTTATTTAATGGGTGGGAGTCCAGGTTGCGATGCTCGGTTAGATCTAAGACTCCGATAAGCATCTAAAATCTCTTGGTGATACTGAACAACTAAAGTCTGAAGAGGTTCTGATTAAGGGATGGTTTGATTCATGAGACGGTGCTTTTTTAGTCGAAATTTCCTTTACCTTTTGAGTATATCAAGACCATGCTAACTTTCTGGGTCCTGGTAGTATGGTTTAATGGTGGTGTGTTGCAGGTTCTAGTGCTTGTTTTAATCCCAGCCTCACTTTAACAGCGAGGACCGCTGGGAGGTGGTCCCGTCTTCTGATATATGGGGTTTTAGTGGACATGTACTTCAGGTGGCGCTTTCTGGTTTGAACCTCGCCTCCCTTTAAAACATGAGCTCCCAAAGAGATTATGGCATAGGCGTTTTTTAATGGCTGGGTGGTGAATAGTGGGTGTGCTTGTTGTGGCCCATGTCTAAGGCTGGATCACAGGGAGATGTTGATCAGCAGAGGTCTGGAGGGGTTTGATGGATGATTGTTGCCTTGGAGTTCTGTGGTGTATTTCATGGTGCGGCACTTGTTGCCACTTACATGGCAGCATCACAGGAAGATGGTCAGACTCTTGGTCTAAAAAGGTTTTTTTATGGCTGTGTGTACCATGGGGTGGTCTATGGTGTCTTCCATGTCTCCTCCTACCTGGCAGGATTACAGGGAGATAGTGCACACTGATGTCCTAGAAGGGATTTTAATGGATGTGTGTTGCAAGGTGTGTTGCCTGATGTCGTCCATGCCACCTCTTACCTGGCAGTATCCCAGGGTGATGGCCACACTGTTGCTCTTTAAGAGTTTTTTATGGATGTGTGTTGTATGGTGTGCTGCTTGGTGTGTTCCATGTCTCTCTTACCTGGCGGCAGTATCCCAGGCAGATTGTCACACTGTTTTTCTAGAATGAGTTTTAACAGAGGTGTGTTGCAGGGTGTGTTACTTGGTGTGCTCCATGTCTCCTCTTACCTGGCAGTATCCCAGGGCGATGTTGAACACATGGGTAGTGCTTCCCACCAGTCCAACCCCGATGCTGTCCAGGATCATACGCTTGCTTCGGTGCCGCACCGCTTGAGACAGGTGATCTGCCTGGACTCCATGTATGAAGGAAGCAAAGCTGCTGGTGACCGCCTTCTCCAGGGGCCTCCCCTCCAGCGCTGGATGAGAAGAAGAGACAGGATCAGAACTACTGGCACTCTGGGTTGGCATGAGAAAAGAGTCCAGCTGATCCGGACCAGAACCAGATCATGTGTATATGGGACAATCATTACTCAGGACCCTTGGAGTGAAGACCCATAGAAGACTCAAGCCAGTCTGACCTGTACCAGAACCAGCAACTGAAACCATGGCATTAGAGACACAAGTCAGGGTGAGTTACACCAGAACCAGTAACGGGACCCAGGATATAGAGAGAGATCTCAGACCAGGGGGAGTGACACCAGAACCAGTAACTTGACCCAGGATATAGAGAGAGGTCTCAGACCAGGGGGAGTGACACCAGAACCAGTAACTGGAACCATGGCATAAGGGACACAAGTCAAGGGGAGTGACTCCAGAACCAGTAACTGGACCCATGGCATAAGGGACACATGTCAAGGTGAGTGACACCAGAACCTGTTACTGGGCCCAAGTGATACAGAGTGGCATCAGAGCAGGGAGAGTGACACCAGAACCAGTAACTGGACCGAAGACATAGAGAGAGGTCTCAAACCAGGAGGAGTGACACCAGCACCCGTAACTGGACCCAAGACATAGAGAGAGGTCCCAGACCAGGGGGAGTGACACCAGAACCAGTAACTGGACCCAGGACATCGAGAGAGGTCTCATACCAGGGGGAGTGACACCAGAACCAGTAACTGGACCCAGGACATAGAAAGAGGTCTCATACCAGGGGGAGTGACACCAGAACCAGTAACTGGACCCAGGACATAGAAAGAGGTCTCAGACCAGGGGGAGTGACACCAGTACCAGTAACTGGACCCAGGACATAGAAAGAGGTCTCAAACCAGGAGGAGTGACACCAGAACCAGTAACTGGACCCAGGACATAGAAAGAGGTCTCATACCAGGGGGAGTGACACCAGAACCAGTAACTGGACCCAGGACATAGAAAGAGGTCTCATACCAGGGGGAGTGACACCAGAACCAGTAACTGGACCCAGGACAAAAAGAGGGGTATCAGTTGGGGGGGGTGACACCAGAACCAGTAACTGGACCCAGGAGAAAAAGTGAGGTATCAGACCAGAGGGGGTGACACCAGAACCAGTAGTTGGACCCAGGACATAGAGAGAGGTCTCAGACCAGGGACAGTGACACCAGAACCAGTAACAGGACCCAGGACATAGAGAGAGGTGTCAGACCAAGGGGAGTGACACCAGAACCAGTGACTGGACCCAGGACATAGCGTGAGGTCTCAGACCAGGGGGAGTGACACCAGAACCAGTAACAGGACCCAGGACATAGAGAGAGGTCTCAGACCAAGGGGAGTGACACCAGAACCAGTAACTGGGCAAAAAATACAGAGAGACCTCACACCAGGGGCTTTGAGTGCCGAGACACTTACCTTCCACCGCCGCTGTGTGCACCCGCCTAGACACCCTAAGGATGGCCTGTGGCTTCTGGAAGAAGAAAGAGAGTGACATTAGCTAAGTTGTTGCAGTGAATCAGAACATGGAAAGGAGAGAAAAGGGCTAGAAGAGCAGAGCAGAGGGCAACAAGGGCGAGAAGGGAAAGAGGACAGAGAAGGAGAAATACCAGAGGAGAGGTTTGAGGGTGGTCCCTGTTAAAGGCTCCAGTCTGTCAAGCTGCAGTCTAAGACTGGCAAATGAGAATCTTCAGCCTGGCCCTTGGGCAGTCCCAGCTTTGCAGATAAGCAATCCTAGGAGGGCACATGCCCTCTCCCAGCATGACACATAAGACGTCACTGCCTGGCATATCAGCAGGTAACGCCTGGTTTATGAACAGCCCTAGACTTGCACCTTAGCTGCAGGCTGGCACCGTAGCCACTCTGTCTCAAGGATCAAACCTGGTCCATGTAAACAGCGCCGCAATCACATTGAAGACCAACCAGGATTTATAGGCACCACCCTGGCATATGATGCCAGCATCTGGACACACATGTGATGGCAGCACTCTGATAAATTATGCCAACACCCTGGCAAATGAAGTCAGCACTCTGATATGTAATGAAAGTACCCGGCACTATAGGAACGATACTGGGATATTATGCTAACACCTTAAGTTGGCATACATCTGGTCGCAGCACTTGGACAAAGGATGCCCGTCTTCTGGCCTATGACGCCAGCACGCTGGGAGATGATGCCAGCACCTTGCCGCGTCATGTTTGGACTTGAGGTGGTCTCTGTTCTGGTGCAGGGACTCTGGTGAGATGTTGGCACGGGAACAGTGTGGGAATGACATCAGCTGGCACAGTATGAAACTGTTCATCTTTCTCCCGTCACGGGCGTGAAATGGGCAATGTTCCCTAGGGCACAGTATACCACCAGGATTTACCAAATAGCACATTCATGTCACCTATGACCCCATATATCTATTGGCACAGACTTCTGATCGGCTAAAGGAGTGTTATTTAAAAAAATCACCTCAGGGCTGCCTCTAAAGACTATGGCTAATTGAAAACGTTGTGTGACGTGCATTATTACACATTGTGAAAGAAGCACTTACAATCCAGTCTCAAACTCCTTCTACAACAGACCTTAATTACCTAAGATGCTCCTGTTATGTCACGGTAGACATGCACATCCATAGCATGAACAGAACAGAAACACATGACTAATGCACTCAGAGCAGACGGTTGAAAAACACATAATGAGGTCAGAATAAAAGGGGCCATCCTTTTATTCACCAACGTACATTTAATAACTGAGAAGCATTAAAAAAATATGAGTATAAAAAGTATTTTAACTTTTCGAAAATGCTAACGTGAAATAAAAGACGAATAAACGCGTGAAAGGAGTAATATTACCATGTACGTCTTTTAATAAGTAAATGCGCTCTCTGCTCTATTTTAAAATACATCTCTATTAAAACAAATTGAATTTCGAGCTCGAGAGACAGGCGTTCAACCAATGGAAACAAATGATGCGTCCCAAACTATTGCAAAATATACAAATACAGCCGTTACAGCTGCGACCCCCGATATCTGTAGAAGGGGCTCACCTGGAAGGCGCCTTGAAGCATCCTGTGCCCTGGTGTCTGCCGCTGTCCTTAGTGGGGTTTTCTCTGTCGCGTCAGTCAGTCTCTGGGGAGGTCTCCTCTGTCTCTGCAGTCAGTCTTAGTTCCAAGAGAGGTCTCAAACAGTCGCTGTCTTTGGAGATAGATGTTCTCTGTCCACCTGGAGGGTCTTTTCTGTGTCCCTGTCCTGGGACCAGTGGTCGAAGTGGGGACAAAAAAGTAGGGGAACTGTGGGCGGAGACTCAGGGGGCGGGAATAAGCAGGTGGTTGGATTAGTGGGCGGAGTCCGAGGTGTGGCTAAAAATAGCAAAACATTCCAATTTTTTTAGTGCATTTGGTATTTCACTGACCAGTTACAGCTTATAACGTTATTTAATTCAAACAATCGATAAACATGTTTATTTGAGGTTTAATATATAAGTTGTTTATATTTAATTCATTTACCATGTGGGACATGTTTCCAATCACAGAGTATTCCAAATACGCTTATAAGTGGAATCATAAGCCATTTGTCTCCGTGATTTATGCATTTTTAGGAATGAGTCATTATGCCAGTTCTGCTGGCTTTGTTACTGGGAGACGATTTTGCAGCATTTGTGCTGCGTTGCACTACTCAATATCTATGAAGTTGTTTAAACACCTGCAAAGTGGCTTAACGTGGCTTTTAAAACTTGACTTGGAGCTTTGCCTTGTGCATGTACCACATTGCAAGGTGCAAGCATGATGCAAGGCCCTGGATAATATGCTCCTTTGTCTGGTGTGCATGCAAATCCTGCATTGCAAATCCTGCATTGCAAATCCCTGGTGAGGTTGCAATGCAAAATAGAGGCACCAATGGGTGAGGTGGACTGGCCTCAAGGGTCCTGTGTATCATCTCCAGATCGAGCCTCCCCTTCACACTGTCATTCTGGCATCCATCAATACCCTGCTTTATACATACCTGTGTTCTGTCCTCTCTTTGCCACCATTACTTCCTGGCATCGCTCATTACCGTACTTCTGGCATAGTAAGCCAACCTACATCTTAGCCTCACTTTTAACCCCGATTCCAGCAAACCCAGATCTAGCCCTCCCCAATTCTAATTCCTGCCATCGCACATGACTCCGCTTTTAACATACCCAGATCCAGCTTTGCTTTCACCCACTCTCACTTCCTGGCATTGAACAAAACCCTGCTTCTGGCAAAGCTAGGTTCAGCCCTACCCATGCACCCTTAGCCCCTGGCATAGTCGTTAGTATGCTTCTACCATACTTGGATCCAACCCTCAACTTGTCACCCTTAGTTTCTGGCTTCGCTAGCTACCCAACTCCTTGCATACAGGATATATCCTTCCTGTCACCTTACTTCCTGGCATTGTCCTTTACCCTACTTCTAGCACCCCAGGATCAAACCATTGTGTTGCCACCCGTATTTTAAACAACGCTAATTACTTTACTTTTAGGATGTCAGGAGCCAGCTCTCCCCTCGCCATCCTCACTTTCTAGCACTGCTCATTACCATGCATCTAGCATACCCAAATACAGCCCTCCCATCACCACCCTTACTTCCAGGCACTCTTTACCTTGCTTCTAGCATACCCAGCTTCAGCTCTTCCCTTACCACCTTTACTTCATGTTATAGTTTATTGCCATGCTTCTACCAAACTTAGATCTAGCCTTCATCTCGTCCTGCTTGGTTTCTGAAATCAATCACTACAAAACTTGGAGGATACCCAGGTACAGCCTTCCTCTGCCCACCCTTACTTCCTTGTGTTTGATTGATTCAGATGCTCCGTCCATCACCAACCCCTTTTGTACCGCTTTTGGCCGCTATAAGTGTGGCAGGGTATGCTCAGACGTGAGTCCCTTGCTCACTTTGCCACTGGATTCAAGCAAGCCGGGCTGAAGACGGCCGGAATGCCAGAAACCAGTTCTCCGAAGCTTGTTTCCAGTCCAGAGAAGACATGGCTTGGCAGTTCGGGCTGGACTGTTCCCATGAGGCACAGGGTCAGACTGATTTGCATATAGCCATGTCTGAACTGGGGTGGCAGAGTGGGCTAAAGAACGGTGATGGATTAAACCCAGATCTTTTGACTGGGTGTGAGTGTTTGATTGATTCAGATGCTCCGTCCATCACCACCCCCTTTTGTACCGCTTTTGGCCGCCATAAGTGTGGCAGGGTATGCTCAGACGTGAGTCCCTTGCTCACTTTGCCACTGGATTCAAGCAAGCCGGGCTGAAGACAGCTGGAATGCCAGAAACCGGTCCTTGGAAGCTTGTTTCCGGTCCATGGAAGACATGGCTTGGCGGTTCGGGCTGGACTGTTCCCATGAGGCACAGGGTCAGACTGATTTGCATATAGCCATGTCTGAACTGGGGTGGCAGAGTGGGCTAAAGAACAGTGATGGATTAAACCCAGATCTTTTGACTGGGTGTGAGTGTTTGATTGATTCAGATGCTCCGTCCATCACCACCCCCTTTTGTACCGCTTTTGGCCGCCATAAGTGTGGCAGGGTATGCTCAGACGTGAGTCCCTTGCTCACTTTGCCACTGGATTCAAGCAAGCCTGGCTGAAGACGGCTGGAATGCCAGAAACCGGTCCTCGGAAGCTTGTTTCCGGTCCAGGGAAAACATGGCTTGGCAGTTCGGGCTGGACTGTTCCCATGAGGCACAAGGTCAGACTGATTTGCATATAGCCATGTCTGAACTGGGGTGGCAGAGTGGGCTAAAGAACGGTGATGGATTAAACCCAGATCTTTTGACTGGGTTTGAGTGTTTGATTGATTCAGATGCTCCATCCATCACCACCACCTTTTGTACCACCCTTACTTCCTGGCATTGCTCTTTACCTTAGTTCTAGGAGTGATGCAGCCCTTCCGGTGCCATTGCTACTTCCTGGCATTGGTACTTAACTTGCTTATAGCATTACTAGAGTTACACCCTATTTGCTAACCTTACTTCAAGGTATCCCAAATTACCTTACTTCTAGCATACCCAGATCCAACCATCCCTTCACTACCCTTGCTTTTTAGACATCATTACCCTGCTTCTAGCATAGATAGGTTCAGCCCTTCCCTCGTCCTCTACCTCCTTGCACCGCTTATTATTACCCTACTCTAGAACACCCAGGTCCCACCCTCCTCTCGCCACCCTTACTGCCCGGAATCGTCATTACCCTAAGTCTAGCCATAGCTGGATCTCCCTCCCTTTGTAACCTCCACTTCCTAGAATCATTCATTCCCCCAGCTTCTAGCTTACAAGGTTCATGTCTCCTCTTTCCCCCCTTACTTCCTAGCACCACTCATTACCATGCTTCTTCATACTCAGATTCAGCCCTTTCTTCACCCCTCTGTATCCTGGCATCCCTCATTGCCCAACTTCTAGCATACCCAGATCCTGCAATCCCCCTCAACCTTAACTCCCGGCATCGCTCATTACCCTATATTTAGAGTACCCAACTCCAGCCCACCCTCCCCACCCACACTTCCTGGTATCACCCATTACCTTGCTTCTAGCATACCCAATTGTTCACCCTCACTTCCTCACATCGCTCATTACCCTGCTTCTAGCGTCCCAACATCGAACCCTTCCTCGCCACCCATGCTCTCTGGAACTACCCTGCTTCTAGCATACCTACACCCAGCACTCCCCTCGCCCCCCCTCACTTTCTAGCATATCATTACCCTGCTTCTAACATACCCGGACCCAGCCCTCCCTGGCCACCCTCACTTCCTGGCAACGCTCATTACCCTGTCTCTAGCATACCCACATCCTGGCCTTCCCTCGCTCCCCCTCACTTCCTGGCATCGCTCACTACCCTACTTCTAGTATACCTGGATTCAGCCCTCCCTCACCACCCAAACTTCCTGGTATCACCCATTACCTTGCTTCTAGCATACCCACTTGTTCATCCTCACTTCCTGGTATCACCCATTACCTTGCTTCTAGCATACCCACTTGTTCACCCTCACTTCCTGGCATCGCTTATTACCCTGCTTCTAGCGTACCCACATCAAACTCTCCATCGCCACCCATGATCTCTGGAATTATCCTGCTTCTAGCACACCTACACCCAGCACTCCCCTCGCTCCCCCTCACTTCCTGGCATATCATTACCCTGCTTCTAGTATACTCGGGCCCAGCCCTCCTACGCCACCCTCACTTCCTGGCAACACTCATTACCCTGTTTCTATCATACCCACATCCTGGCCTTCCCTCGCTCCCCCTCACTTCCTGGCATCACTCATTACCCTGCTTCTAGCATACCCACATCCTGGGCTCCCCTCGCTCCCCCTCACTTCCTGGCATCACTCATTACCCTGCTTCTAGTATACCCGAATCCAGCCCTCCCTCACCACCCTCACTTCCTGGCATATCATCCATAGACTGCAAGCTGCCCAGGGGGCACATAGGGCGAGCGGGCATAAAAAAGACTTGAGGGGCATCAGCAGAGCCTCGGTACTGTAAATGCAGGTTAAGCTGCACATCTGGATTGAGATAGGCAGGGACAGCAGTGTCGGGCTCTACCAGCAGCACCGAGAGCAATGGCAGATCGGGATAGATGCCTTTCGGTGGAGCAAAATGCCAACATTTTGGAAGAGTAAGGAGGGAGATTTGTTTAAATTAACCAGAAGAATGAAGGGGCATATTATCAAGGGGGTTTATCTCCGCTTTTTTGGCTTTAAAAGCCAAGAAAGCGGAGATAAAATTATCTCCCTATTACCAAGCTGTCGCTAACACCAGTTAGTGACAGCTAATAGGAGATAGCGACCATCTTGGGCCCCGCTTTGCATGTCAGTGATATTTATCACTAATGACATGCAAAGTGGGCGTGCCAAGATGTTAGCGACTGGAAACAGTCCCTAAAATCGCTATCTCCTATTATCAACTTTTGGAGATATTCGCGCTAAGCGCGAATATCTCCAAAAGCTAACACCTGCCCTGAGCAGTTCTTAGCCATGTTATCCAATGGGAGATGGATAACATGGCTAAGAGCATTTGCTCGATAATGCATGAATATCGCTGACTTTTCAGCGATATTCATGCATTGCGGCCGTTTTTTATCGCATTTGCGATAAACCTTGCTAATAGCAAGGTTTATCTGCGATAAAAATCGCTGATTTGCGGCGATAATTTTTGTCTCTAAACAAGTTAGAGACAAAAATGATCGCTAGTTGTTGGTAATATGCCCCGAATTTCCCCCATTGGCGTCTGCTGAAGCAGAGGCCGCAGGCAGCTGAAATAAAGCTGGTTGTGGCTTTAAAGATTGGGCGTCTCCCGCCCAAATCGGACCTATCGACATGTACGAATTTTAAATGCCCGCAGTGAGCCTGGCATGGGAAGTGCCGCCAACTGCACTGGCTTCCGAGCAGGGCAGTACACATTGAAAAAAATAACATAAAAAATAACAGCAGATAAGAAATTTGACATTTCCCGTTAATTAAACAAAATGCACCAGATATTTTATTCCTCCCACTTACTTGATGTTTGTGGAGTTCAGCCGAGGCCGTCCAGGCTCCTCATGCAGGCCCCGGTTCAGAGAAAAGGGCAGAGCTGTAAATGAGGGGTCGGGAACCTCTGGGCAGGCACGGAGAGTAATTTCCAGGAGAGGCTGGTGGGGCTGGGTCAGCTTTTCAGTGGCTGGCTGGAGAGCAGATTTATAGCAAGTCACAAAGTCCCCCAGGTGGCGTCCGTCAGTCTGCTTGACACCAAAGATTCCTGATGTGACCATTGTCACAGGTCACAGTGGGGGCGGGCAGGCAGCGTCCTCACAAATGAGGTGTGAATCACGGGCTCATGGCAGCAGGGCCATCAGAGGTAGCCGTTTTCGCACTATGCTACACTGATGGCCCTTTCAGTCTCCCTTTGCAGGCCCCTAGACACAGCGGGGAAGGGGAGGAGGTCGGACGCACTGCAGAGGCCTTCGTCCATATTCACATTGCACCCTGCGCCCGACCTTCGTCAATATTCACGATGCACCACTCATGGGAAAAAAAAGTGTAATTTTAAAGTATGGCTATTCCTACAGTCCCTGTACGCTCTTTGAAAACCAAGAAGTAGGGGAACGGACTAGCATAATTTTTAGAAGTAGGGGCACACCGTGCCCTTCCGTTCCCGCCCACTTCTTACACTGCCTGGGACAGTCCTTCGCTTTCTCTCGGGTGCTGACAGGAAGGGGCGGGTTGGGTCTCTAGTGCTGGCAGGTGTTGTGTCTCTCTCCAGCCAGGGGTTAAATACGCTTAAGGGGGAAGTGAGCTCCCCTAAAAAAACCCTATGTAGAGTGACATCACTAAAAGGGGCGGGGCTGGGCCTGGCATCACCCTCTGGGAAAGACCAGGAAGACCGCTTGGAAATTCCTGCAGTCCATATGCTGGAGAAAAGAACAAAGGTGGGGGAGGGGCCTGTGGGAAACCCCAGGAGACATCCCAGACTGCTTCGAAGTGTCCGCGAGCCCTCGCCCTGGCTTCCTAGGATGACGGATGGACTTAGACAATGGTGACGGTGATATCAGAGGGCGTGTGCGCGCGCTGAGATCTATATTTCATCTTCTGTATGCTTCTAAATATGAGCATATATGTATGTACAAATGAAACTGCAATTCTAGTTACAATCGAACACCAGATCTCAACCGGGCTTTTACATAACCCCAGACACATAACAGGCAAAGTAGTCTGTGCCATGGGAGAAGCAGCATGTACCATAAAAAATATTTTCTCTGGAAAAAGACCTATAGAAAATCCTTTCTAAATGACACCAAGTTTGAATATTTACCACTGCTCCTCTGCCAGTTAATAGCCCCTTAAAATTCTATTATAAATGAATCTCTAATATACCCGGGCTCTGCCATCATATGCCAGGCTTCTTCCAATACAAATCTAAGTTTTGCTCAAATATGCCAAAGTTTTCCCAATTACATAACTCTGAGTTTTGCTAATATGATGATCAAGGCGCTAGCCTGTCCCCGGGGCTGCTCAGCTGTGCGAGACATAAGGATGCTGCTCAACGTGCCAGGGGTCTGCTCACAGAGCCAGGTGTCTGCTCACAGCGCCAGGTGTCTGCTCACAGTTCCAGGGGTCTGCTCACAGTACCAGGGGTCTGCTCACAGTGCCAGGGGTCTGCTCACAGCGCCAGGTGTCTGCTCACAGCCCCAGGTGTATGCTCACGGCGCCAGGTGTCTGCTCACAGTTCCAGGGGTCTGCTCACAGTACCAGGGGTCTGCTCACAGTGCCTAGGGTCTGCTCACAGTGCCAAGGGTCTGCTCACAGGGCCAGGTGCCTGCTCACAGCGCCAGGTGTATGCTCACAGTACCAGGGGTCTGCTCACAGCGCCAGGTGTCTGCTTACAGCGCCAGGTGTCTGCTCACAGTACCAGCGGTCTGCTCACAGTTCCAAGGGCCTTCCCAAAGTACCAGGGGTTCGCTCACAGTGCCAGGGGTCTACTCACAGTGCCAGGGGTCTGCTCACAGTGCCAGGTGTCTGCTCACAGCGCCAGGTGTATGCTCACAGTACCAGGGGTCTGCTCACAGCGCCAGGTGTCTGCTCACAGCGCCAGGTGTATGCTCACTGTACCAGGGGTCTGCTCACAGCGCCAGGGGTCTCCTCAGAGCGGCAGGGGTCTGCTCACAGTGCCAGGGGTCTGCTCATAGTGCCAGGGGGTCTGCTCACAGTGCCAGGGGTCTGCTCATAGTGCTTTGGGTCTGCTCATACTGGTGGGGGTCTGCTCATAGTGCCAGGGGTCTGCTCATGGTGCCAGGGGTCTGCTCATGGTGCCAGGAGTCTGCTCAAAGTGCCAGGGGTCTGCTCACAAAGCCTGGAGTCTGCTACTCAAAACTGACATTCATGTTGGTAATGCAGCGATTCCCCAGAGTGTTAAATGCGTCTTCCTGTGCCAGTCACTTACCCGGCCCCTGCAGGTAAAGCACCATCACCATGTCAATAACTCACAGTAGAGTGGATGCCGGGAGTGGGTGATAAGGAAGTGCCATACATATGTCACGATGCATTCTTCTGTTCATACCTGTGTATTTATTAACGTGATGGAAAAGCTGTGAACATCAGCTAATATCTTCTGCACTGATGTGGGTAGATGTCTTCCACCAGCGTTAATCCTGCTCAGACACTATCTGCTGCACAGATGACGCCGATGCACATATGTGCACCACGGCCGAACTGGGAACAGAAACCAGCCCTGGCAATCCCACTCGACTGTCCCGGAGGGGGGGTGGGGTGCTACTGAGATGCGCCGGCCGAGGGGAATGCTAGTGTTAAGCACCACTGCCCCTTTTGTTACAGGGGGCTGATATTCCAGCACTGTTGCAAAACCATCCCCGACGGGTCAAAAACCATCCCCCACCCTACCTGCCCACCGGGAACACGACCCGTGTCCACTCCAGCCAGTCCGGCCCTGATGTGAACACTGGAAGTGCTCAAGACTGGCTACAGTGAACTGTCAGCAGCAGTTGGCATGCTGTCTGGCCTACTCAATCTACCGACTGGACAACATAAGTCGCACTTCCAGAATCAAAGATTGGCTGAGTCATTTTGCTGCAGCTCATGACAGAATCTAGTCTTGGAACTAAGCTTGGGTGTAGCAGAGTGGAGTTTTTTCCTCGCTCGCGCTCGTCAACGGTATGTTGGTGAGCGTGAGCGAGGAAAATCCAATGCTAGACCACTTCCCTGAGAGATTTCTCAATGCAGGCAATCGCAGATTGCGCTACCGCTCGCGTTGAGAAACCTTCGGTTCGTGTTGAGCATGGGTACTCACAAACTTTTTCTTGGGGGCCAAATTTGCAGTATGGTTTGTGGCCGAGGGCCGCATCGGTGGAGGCGGGGTCAGTGGGGGAGGAAGAAGGGGCTAGAAAGAAAAAAACGGTGACCATGAAGTTGAACACAGGTCCCTGCAGCTGGCGCGTTCATCCACTGAGCCAACAGACCAGCATACACACACATCTCTCTTTCTCTCTCTCTCTCTATCTCCCTCCTTCTATCTCTCTCTCTCTCTCTCGCTCCCTCCTTCCCTCTCTCTCTGTCTCCCTCTGTCTGTCTCCCTCTGTCTCTCTCTGTCTTACCTATCTTTCTCTCACTGTCTCCCTCCCTCTCTTTCCTTCCCTCTCTCCGTCTCCCTCCATCTGTCTCCCTCTATCTGTGTCCCACTGTCCATCTCCCTCTGTCTCCCTCCCTCCGTCTGCCCTCTGTCTGTCTCCCTCCCTCCCTCTGTCTGTCTCCATCCCTCCCTCTGTTTCCCTCCCTCCCTACCTCCCTCTGACTCCCTCCTGCCCTCTGTCTCCCTTCCTCCCTCTGTCTGTCTCCCTCCCTCTGTCTGTCTCCCTCCCTCTGTCTGTCTCCCTCTGTCTTTCTGTTTCCCTCCCTCTGTCTGTCTGTCTCCCTCCCTCTGTCTGTCTGTCTCCCTCTGTCTGTCTGTCTCTGTCTGTCTGCCTCTGTCTGCCTCCCTCTGTCTGTCTCCCTCTCTCCCTCTGTCTCCCTCCCTCTGTCTGTCTCCCTCTATCCCTCTGCCTCCCTCTGTCTCCCTCCCGCTGTCTCTCTCTCTCCCTCCCTCTGTCTCCCTCCCTCTGTCTGTCTCCCTCCCTCCCTCTGTCTGTCTCCCTCCCTCCCTCTGTCTGTATCCCTCTGTCTTTCTGTCTCCCTCCCTCTGTCTGTCTCCCTCCCTCCCTCTGTCTGTCTGTCTCTCTCCATCTGTCTGTCTCCCTCTCTCCCTCTGTCTCCCTCTGTCTGTCTCCCTCCCTCTGTCTGTAAACCTCCCTCTGTCTGTCTCCCTCCCTCTGTCTATCTCCCTCTGTCTATCTCCCTCCCTCTGTCTGTCTCCCTCCATCTGTCTGTCTCCCCCCTTTGTCTGTCTCCCTCTGTCTGTCTCCCTCTCTCCCTCTGTCTGTCTCCCTCCCTCTCTCCCTCTGTCTGTCTCCCTCTCTCCCTCTGTCTGTCTCCCTCTGTTGTCTCTCTCAGTCTGTCTCCATCCCTCCCTATGTCTGTCTCCCTCTCTCCCTCTGTCTCTCTCTCTCTCTCTGTCTCTCTCTCTCTCTGTCTGTCTCTCTGTTCCTATCGCTGTCTGTCTCTATCGCTGTCTGTCTCTATCGCTGTCTGTCTCTATCGCTGTCTGTCTCTACCTCTATCTGTCTCTACCTCTATCTGTCTCTGTCTGTCCCTGTCTCTGACTCTATCTAGCTCCGTCTGTACCTGTCTTTATCTGTCTCTATCTCTATCTGTCTCACCTCACCTGGCTCTCATTCCCTGCTCTGCCCTCCCACCTCACCGGGCTCTCACTCACTGCTGACCTTCCACCTCACCTGGGCTCTCACTCCCTGCTCTGCCCTCCCACCTCACTTGGGCTTTCACTCCCTGCTGCCCTACCACCTCACCGGGCTCTCACTCCCTGCTGCCCTCCCACCTCACTGGGCTCTCACTCACTGCTGCCCTCCCACCTCCCTCACCCGGGCTCTCACTCCCTGCTCTGCCCTCTGTCACCTCACCCGGGCTCTCACTCCCTGCTCTGCCCTCTGTCACCTCACAGGGCTCTCACTCCCTGCTCTGCCCTCCCACCTCACAGGGCTCTCACTCCCTGCTCTGCCCACCCACCTCACCGGGCTCTCACTCATTGCTACCCTCCCACGTCACTGGGCTCTCACTCCCTGCTCTGCCCTCCCACCTCACCTGGCTCTCACTCCCTGCTCTGCCCTCTCACCTCACAGGGCTCCCACTCCCTGCTCTGCCATCCCACCTCCCTCACCCGGGCTCCCACTCCCGGCTCTGCCCTCCCACCTCACCGGGCTCTCACTCCCTGCTCTGCCCTCTCACCTCACAGGGCTCCCACTCCCTGCTCTGCCATCCCACCTCCCTCACCCGAGCTCTCGGTCCCTGCTCTGCCCTCTGTCACCTCACCCGGCTCTCACTCCCTGCTCTGCCCTCCCACCTCACCCGGCTCTCACTCCCTGCTGCCCTCCCACCTCACCAGGCTCTCACTCCCTGCTCTGCCCTCCCACCCCTCTGGGCTCTCACTCCCTGCTATGCCCTCCCACCCCACCGGGCTCTCACTCCCTGCTCTGCACTTCCACCTCACCGGGCTCTCACTCCCTGCTCTGCCCTCCCAACTCACGGGCTCTCACTCCCAGCTCTGCCCTCCCACCTCACCAGGCTCTCATTCACTGCTGCCCTCCCACCTCACCTGGGCTCTCACTCCCTGCTCTGCCCTCCCACCTCACCCGGCTCTCACTCCCTGCTGCCCTCCCACCTCACCAGGCTCTCACTCCCTGCTCTGCCCTCCCACCCCTCTGGGCTCTCACTCCCTGCTCTGCCCTCCCACCCCACCGGGCTCTCACTCCCTGCTCTGCCCTCCCACCTCACCGGGCTCTCACTCCCTGCTCTGCCCTCCCAACTCACGGGCTCTCACTCCCAGCTCTGCCCTCCCACCTCACCAGGCTCTCATTCACTGCTGCCCTCCCACCTCACTTGGGCTTTCACTCCCTGCTGCCCTCCCACCTCACCGGGCTCTCACTCCCTGCTGCCCTCCCACCTCCCCGGGCTCTCACTCACTGCTGCCCTCCCACCTCCTTCACCCGGGCTCTCACTCCCTGCTCTGCCCTCTGTCACCTCACCTGGCTCTCGCTCCCTGCTCTGCCCTCTGTCACCCCACCGGGCTCTCACTCCCTGCTCTGCCCTCCCACCTCATCGGGCTCTCACTCCCTGCTCTGCCCTCCCACCTCACTGGGCTATCACTCCCTGCTCTGCCCTCCCACCTCACCTGGCTCTCACTCCCTGCTGCCCTCCCACCTCACAGGGCTCTCACTCCCTGCTGCCCTCCCACCTCCCTCACCTGGGCTCTCACTCCATGCTCTGCCCTCCCACCTCCCTCACCCGGGCTCTCACTCCCTGCTCTGCCCTCCCACCTCACCAGGCTCTAACTCCCTGCTCTGTCCTCCCACCTCACCGGGCTCTAACTCCCTGCTCTGCCCTCCCTCTTCACCCGGCTCTCACTCCCTGCTGCCCTCCCACCTCACCGGGCTCTCACTCCCTGCTGCCCTCCCACCTCACCGGGCTCTCACTCCCTGCTCTGCCTTCCCACCCCACTGAGCTCTCACTCCCTGCTCTGCCCTCCCAACTCACCCGGACTCTCACTCCCTGCTCTGCCCTCCCACCTCACCCGGCTCTCACTCACTGCTGCCCTCCCACCTCACAGGGCTCTCACTCCATGCTCTGCCCTCCCACCTCCCTCACCCGGGCTCTCACTCCCTGCTCTGCCCTCCCACCTCACGGGCTCTCACTCCCTGCTGCCCTCCCACCTCCCTCACACGGTCTCTCACTCTCTGCTCTGCCCTCCCACCTCACCGGGCTCTCACTCTCACTCCCTGCTCCGCCCTCTCACCTCACCTGGCTCTCACTCCCTGCTCTGCCCACTGTCCCTCACCAGGCTCTCACTCCCTGCTGCTCTCTGTCACCTCACCCAGGCTCTCACTCCCTGCTCTGCCCTCTGTCACCTCACCCTGCTCTTACTCCCTGCTCTTCCCTCCCACCTCACAGGGCTCTCACTCCCTGCTCTGCCCTCCCACGCCACCGGGCTCTCACTCCCTGCTCTGCCCTACCACCTCATGGACTCTCACTCCCTGCTCTGCCTTCCCAACTCACCGGGCTCTCACTCACTGCTGCCCTCCCACATCGCCGAGCTGTCACTCCCTGCTCTGCCCTCCCACCTCCCTCACCCCGGGCTCTCATTCCATGCTCTGCCCTGCCACCTCACCCGGGCTCTCACTCCCTGCTTTGCCCTCCCACCTTCCTCACCCGGGCTCTCACTCCCTGCTGCCCTCCCACCTCCCTCACCCGGGCTCTCACTCCCTGCTGCCCTCACCCGGGCTATCACTCCCTGGTCTGCCCTCCCACCTCACGCAGGCTCTCACTCACTACTGCCCTCCCACCTCACCTGGCAGTCACTCCCTGCTGCCCTCCCACCTCCCTCACCCGGGCTCTCACTCCCTGCTGCCCTCCCACCTCACCCGGCTCTCACTCCATGCTCTGCCCTCCCACCTCCCTCACCCGGGCTCTAACTCCATGCTCTGCCCTCCCACCTCACCGGGCTCTCACTCCCTGCTCTGCTCTCCCACCTCACAGGGCTCTCACTCCATGCTCTGCCCTCCCACCCCCCTCACCCGGGCTCTCACTCCCTGCTCTGCCCTCTGTCACCTCACCCGGCTCTCACTCCCTGCTCTGCCCTCCCACCTCACCCGGCTCTCATTCCCTGCTCTGCCCTCCCACCCCACCGGGCTCTCACTCCATGCTCTGCCCTCCCACCTCCCTCAACCGGGCTCTCACTCCCTGCTCTGCCCTCCCCCCTCCCTCACCCAGGCTCTCACTCACTGCTGCCCTCCCACCTCACCGGGCTGTCACTCCCTGCTGCCTTCCCACCTTCCTCGCCCAGGCTGTCACTCCCTGCTGCCCTCCCACCTCACCCGGCTCTCACTCCATGCTCTGCCCTCCCACCTCACAGGGCTCTCACTCCCTGCTCTGCCCTCCCACCTCACAGGGCTCTCTCTCCCTGCTCTGCCCTTCCACCACCCTCACCCGGGCTCTCACTCCCTGCTCTGCCCTCCCACCTCACCGGGCTCTCATTCACTGCTGCCCTCCCACGTCACCTGGCTCTCACTCACTGCTGCCCTCCCATAACCCACACTTTGGCTCTCACTCCCTGCTCTGCCCTCCCGCCTCCCTCACCCGGCTCTCACTCCCTGCTCTGCTCTCCCACCTCCCTCACCCGGGCTCTCACTCCCTGCTCTGCCCTCTCACCTCCCTCACCCGGGCTCTCACTCCCTGCTCTGCCCTCCCACCTCACAGGGCTCTCACTCCATGCTCTGCCCTCCCACCTCCCTCACCCGGGCTCTAACTCCCTGCTATGCCCTCTGTCACCTCACCCGGCTCTCACTCCCTGCTCTGCCCTCCCACCTCACCCGGCTCTCACTCCCTGCTGCCCTCCGACCTCACTGAGCTCTCACTCCCTGCTCTGCCCTCCCACCCCACCGGGCTCTCATTCCCTGCTCTGCACTCCCACCCCACCGGGCTCTCACTCCCTGCTCTCTCCTCCCACCTCACCGGGCTCTCACTCCCTGCTCTGCCCTCCCACCTCACCGGGCTTTCACTCACTGCTGCCCTCTCACGTCACTGGGCTGTCACTCCCTGTTCTGCCCTCCCACCTCCCTCACCCAGGCTCTCACTCCATGTTCTGCCCTCCCACCTCACCCGGGCTCTCACTCCCTGCTGCCCTCCCACCTCACAGGGCTCTCACTCCCTGCTCTGCCCTCCCACCTCACCGGGCTCTCACTCCCTGCTGCCCTCCCACCTTCCACCTCCCTCACCGGGCTATCACTCCCTGCTGCCCTCCCACCTCACCTGGCTCTCACTCCATGCTCTGCCCTCCCACCTCCCTCACCCGGGCTCTCACTCCCTGCTCTGCCCTCCCACCTCACCGGGCTGTCACTCCCTGCTTTGCCCTCCCACCTCACAGGGCTCTCACTCCCTGCTCTGCCCTCCCACCCCACCGGGCTCTCACTCCCTGCTTAGCCCTCTCTCACCTCACCCGGCTATCACTCCCTGCTGCCCTCCCACCCTACCGGGCTCTCACTCCCTGCTCTGCCCTCCCACCCTACCGGGCTTTCACTACATGCTTTGCCATCCCACCTCCCTCACCCGGGCTCTCACTCCCTGCTCTGCCCTCCCACCTCACCGGGCTCCCACTCCCTGCTCTGCCCTCCCACCTCACCGGGCTCTCACTCCCTGCTACCCTCCCGGGTCACTGGGCTGTCACTCCCTGCTCTGCCCGCCCACCTCCCTCACCCGGGCTCTCACTCCATGCTCTGCCCTCCCACCTCACCCGGGCTCTTACTCCCTACTGCCATCCTGCTTCACACGGCTCTCGCTCCCTGCTATGTCCTCCCACCTCACCGGGCTCTCACTCCCTGTTGCACTCCCACCTCCCTCACCCGGGCTCTCACTCCCTGCTGCCTTCCCACCTCACCCGGGCTCTCACTCCCTGCTGCCCTCCCACCTCTCTTGATAGAATTCACTTTTCGATGCCCTGATTACCCTATGATGATGTGCGAGTTAGCATCATATGACTAACTAATGCGGTTCGTATATGCACTTATGCTGACTTTACTTTCTCCCTCAATGCTTATATTCAAATGTATGTGTGACCATATTAGTTTCTTAGCTTAGCTTGTGTGCCACCATCTTGTGTAACTCTCGGTGCCTGCGGGCTCTGCTCGCTCATGCCCCTCCCGCAGGAATACAGAAATGCACTAAGACAGCAGTTTTCATTTCTTAGCTTACTGTGACCGAAACTAACGAGCCCCCTTATCAGTAATATTCTCATGCCCGGAGACGCCGAAACCCAGTTCCATGGCCTTGAGTAGAGATAATAATGTATCCCTCGCAGGTGCAGATGCCTGCTCTATGAGAGCATTGTTTCATGGTCCGGGGCTCGGTAAATTTCCACAAGGGGCGTACCCTTCGTTACTGTATTGCATTATAATGTATTGCTGTGATGCAGAGAGTCAGTCCTCTCGTTCGCACTCCTAGGAGTGAGGTCGGACAGGGCCCTCTCATATGAGTGTTGTTTGGCCTAATAAAGACTTTTGTTTATTCTTCTCCACTGTCCGGCTGACTTCCAGTATAGCGACTATAGGTGAGTGCGGTAAGTCACTCAGGTGGATTTGAGCCACGCTTATCAGATGGCGCCCGAATAGGGACCCCGCGATAAGGATCTTTCTCACCCGTAAGGGGGTAGCAGAAGACCGGGGACCCGCTGGTCGGCACGGTGGGTCCGGGTACCCATCTGATGCCGAGCTTGGTTCTCGCAGCGCTGCCCCACCCTGCTGATCGGGAGAGGTCCCGGTTCGGATCTTACGCCGGGGTCCAGAAGGCGGAACTTGAAGCTGACCGTGTTGGTCCTGGCAGCCGGAGGTGGAGAACGGTAGAGGTCGGTGCCGCCTACGGAAGGTGAGTGGTCCACCTTTGATTGTTTCAGGAACGGGAGTGTTCCGGGAGACTAGGGTGTCCCCAGTGGTTAGAGGAGCCGGTGCGCTCCTGGGGCTAGTGTGCTCCGGGGAACTCAGAGTACGAGTTGGTGCTCTGACAGACTTGACGAGGGTGGGGACGTATTAGATGTCATTGGTAGTAGTGATCCGACCGGGTGGTACTGTGGTGAAGGCGTGGCTCACTGTGGGCAGACTCCGGTGCTTACCCTGAACTCCTAGTGTGGTGGTTCAGTGGAGGTGAGATCTGGGTTTCCCGCGGTAAAGTGCACAACAATCCATAGTGCCGCACGGGTGGCGGATCTGTTCCCCGCCCTCAGGACAGTTAGTGTACTGTTCGGTCTGCGGTAGAGTCCAGGTTCCCCAGGACTTGGTCGACGGGCCTTGTCCCATACGGTAACACGTGTTTGGAGGTATTGTATATGTGTGTGTGCGCGGTTTTCTAATGTATGTCTATATGTGTGTGTGAATGTGCTCGAGCTAGTGACTGGTTTGTGGTGAAGTGTTTTCTTTCGCACCGAAGTAAAGATGCCCTGTTTTAGTAAGTTGCGATGCTTTGGATGCTGTTGTCGACCCTCAGATACTAGACTGGCCGAGAGCCAACCTGCACCCCCTGAAGGGACTCCGAGCTTTGACATGTATGTCAAACATGGACTGGTCCCGCTTTTGTTTGGAACTTTGTGGCACCGGTACACTGCTGATAATGTAGATTTACAATGGCCTTTGACGGGTTCCTTTGATGAGGCTAAATTGGACTACTTGCAGGACAAATTGTTTGCTAAGCGTAGCCGTCAGAGTATGTTCGACTCTTTGCGAGTGTGGCAGAAAGAGGCCAGGAAACGTAAGATGCGAGAGGAGAAAGAGGAGTATAGAAGGTCCAACAAGACTATGGCGCAGAAGGCGAGTGAGCAGATGGGAAATGAGAACGCGCTACGTATGGAGCGCTCAGATAGACTTTGTAGGTTGAAAGAAAATAAAAGTTATGTAGTGCGAGAGGACGACCCAGATGAGATGGAGGACATTTTAAATGCCCGACCCCCTCCCCCTTATGCCCCACAGCCCTTGTACCCCTCCTTGCCACTTTCGGCCCCTAGTAGTGCCGTTCCAGGTCCTTCAGCGAGTGCCCCCCAACTATCTCTGCCCTCGACACCCCTCGTTTCTCTACTCCAGACCACTTCACCTGCACCCTCACCATTTTCTTTAGCACTCCCTACTGTTTCAGCTAGTACCACCCCCAGTCAGGAGATGCTCACACCGAGTCGCGGCGCAGGTAGCGGATTGTTTTCACAGGTACGGAAGCTGCTTACGCGCTCTACAGTTGGTTTAGATGAAAAAAGTATGGTGGCTAATCAGGCGTGTCAATGGGCCAGGAATAATATTTATTCGTTCGAGGATATTTGGTCCACCATGAAGGATTTTGAGCCCTTGATGCAACAACACACTTTGTGGCACATGTCTAATGTATTGATACCGCTATGGGAGCAGGGATATGGAGGTGTGGCTCCGGCGGTTTTACGAGATATACAGGCTGGAGCATATAGAACGAACACTGGAGTGAAAGAAGTTATGAGTAGTCTGCGCGCGCTATTGCAATACAGGAATGAATTACCCTCTGCTGGTACACCCCACTTCCCAGGTCTCCACCCAATGCGCGAGGTGCACCCTATTTTTCATCCCGAGGTCCCCGAGTTGTTAGACCCGGTCACGAGGGCTGTTACAAGGAACAGAATTGATGCACATTTCCAGGAGCAATGGGTGTATACGCCATGGAAGAGAAGTGAGGTGTTGTCATTAAAGGCTCAGCTGCCGGATTCCAGAAAGAATCCGACCGCCTATTACAAAGAGCTTACGGAAGCGGCGTCTTCCACTGTGATGACGTTGGCCGATGTTGAATTGTTTTTCGGGCTTTTGGTCCTGGTTGATGTGTGGCGACAAGTGAAAGGTACTGATCACGTGGAGGAGTTAGGGGGTACGTGGCAGGAACTGCAGGACTGGGATAAGGAGCGCAAGCCAGGGGAGAAGCCGAAGGCTGAGATACTAGCATTACCAGGGCGTATTATTAAGTATATGCATTCTCTCATTCCCCCGAAAAAGGTAGATTGGGATAAGTTAACGGCCTGTAAGCAGAAAAAGGATGAGGCGGTATCTGATTTCTTTACGAGGTTTGAGGAAACATTTATGGATTTCAGTGGACAGGATGTGTCACAGGATGGAGGGTTGCGGCTCTTTGTTAACAGGTTTGTCACAAACTTATTGCCTGAAATATCAGCTAGACTGCAGGCGTCGGAGAGCACGTGGACAACGTCCTCTCCTTCGGGAATACTCAATATGGCGCAATATTACGAGCATAGGGAAAATGAGAATAAGGACAAGCAGGAAAAGAAGGCTAAGGATTTAAAGACAAGGGTTTTGTTACAACAGGTGGCGAGAGGCAGAGGCAGGGGTGCGGCGCCGAGCCGCGGAGGCGGATTTGGGAGAGGTGAGAGCAGGGAAAGGCTGGGACCGAATCAGTGCGCGAAGTGCAAGCAGGAGGGGCATTGGTGGAGGGATTGCCCCCTGTTTCAGTCGAGTGCTGGTGTAGGGTGCGGACGAGGAAGAGGTGGTAGTGATACTGGAAGGCAGGTGGCACGATCGGAAGGAGGCGGGAGACCGGGTGGAAATTATTTTGACAATAATACAAACAGGCAACAGTTACAGAGTGGGGGTGGCCAGTACTATAACGATGATTACTCAGTTGATGACCTGACAGGGTTCTCCCACAACTAGGACAGCGTAGGACAGAGCCTGGGACCAGTACTTATGGAAGTTGATCAAAGGGGACCTTACGTCGAAGCTGACTTAATGGGGTCTCAACAAAAATTTCTAGTGGATACGGGTGCAATGAAAAGTTCGGTGGCTCGTTCTCGGGTCCCAGGGGCGGCTCTGTCTGGCAAGAATAATATATCCGTGGGTTTCGCGGGAACTCCGGTGATTAGCCCCATTTCTAAACCTCTCACGTTGACAATTGGCCCTTTTACTGTTGATTCACCATTTTTATTGACATCGAATTGTGGAGAAAATTTACTGGGTTTAGACTTATTGAAGAGATTGCATGCCACCATTTATTGTTCTCCGGATGGCGTGTACCTTACTCTAGGACCGAATGTTGCCCGCCCATTGCAGTGTTTTTCAAAGGATGACAAATTACCACCTGAATTCCGAGGCATACCCGACAGCTTGTGGGCTGTTAGTGATACTGATGTTGGTGAAATGGATATTGCCCCGGTGTCCATTAGAGTGAAGGTGGGAGCCAAATTGCCCAGAGTTCCACAATACAGAATTCCTAGGGAGGGAGAAAAGGCCTTGTTGCAAATAATACAAGATTTAGTACGGTCTGGTGTAGTGGAAGAGACTGATTCGAACATATGCAACAGTCCTATTTTACCTATACTCAAAAGACGTTCACCTGATGCTACTGATAATACTCCTGATGTTTATAGATTTGTGATTGATTTGCGACAGGTGAATAGAGTAGTGGAGCCACAGTACCCGGTGGTCTCGGACATTACCACAATATTGACAATGATACCCCCTTCGGCTAAATATTTTTCTGTCCTAGATTTAAAAAATGCTTTCTTCAGTATACCAGTGCATGAAGAGAGCAGATATCTCTTCGGATTCTCATTGGCTGGCCGCAGTTTCCGCTTTAAAAGAATTCCTCAGGGGTACACTGAAAGACCGAGCATATACAGTCAGGCTCTGAAGGCACAATTGGATGAACTGGAACTTCCACCTGGCAACGTCATGTTGCAATATGTGGATGATATCCTAATAGCATCAGACGACGAGCAAGGTTGTCGGGATGCTACTGTGAAATTGTTGCACCATTTGGCTACAAGGGGGCATAAAGTGTCCCTTCCGAAATTTCAATACTGTCGAACGGAGGTCACCTACCTCGGTCACCTCCTTTCGAAAGTGGGGAGGAGATTGACGCCAGAGCGCATAAAAGCGATCACTAACATGCAGATACCTAACACGCAGCGAGAGGTGCGCGCGTTTTTGGGCATAACATCGTATTGTCGCCAGTGGATACCTAACTATGCGTTACTAACAAAACCCCTATTGTATCTGACTACCAAGGAAGTGCGCGAGCCCCTACCCTGGACCCCCGCATGTCAAGAAGCGTTTGAGTCACTAAAATTGTCTTTGTGTTCTGCGCCAGTTCTTGGAACACCTGATTACCAGAAGCCTTTTGTTCTCTACGTGCACGAGGCGGAAGGTTGCGCGTTGTCTGTCTTAACTCAGTGTTTCGGGGGGAAGCAGAGACCTTGTGCTTACTTCTCTGCCATGCTCGATAATGTGGCAAGAGCGCTGCCGAGTTGTCTGAGAGCCACGGCGGCTGCTGCGGTTTCTATAAGACAGTCGGCAGGGCTCGTACTGGGATCAGAACTCACAGTAATGGTACCGCATGCTGTGGACATTTTGCTGAATAGGACACAGACGCAGCACTTAACTAGTGCTCGTCTTACGGGTTACGAGATGACTCTTTTTGCACCCCATGTTACGATCAAAAGGTGTGCTACACTGAATCCTGCCACCTTGTTACCTATCCCCACAGATACAGATACCAAAGACAATGACATACATGATTGTTTGTTCAGGACTGAAGAGGAGACAAAGGGGAGGGTGGATCTGACAGACAGGCCCTTGGACGAGCCAGATGGGGAGTTGTATGTGGATGGGTCATGTTTTAAATTACCAGATGGTACATCGACAGCAGCATATGCAATAACAACATTACAGACGGTGGTGGAGACTTCTAGAATACCTTACAATTCTGCTCAGGCTGCCGAGATTATTGCCTTGCTGAGAGCATGTGAGTTGAGTGAGGGGTTGGATGTGAACATTTATACTGATAGCCAATACGCCTTTGGCGTGGCTCATAATTACGGGCGGCTTTGGGCAGAACGGGGATTCCTGACCTCTCACGGACAACGCATCCAGCATGGCCCATTGATATTACGACTGTTAACGGCCCTGACGCTACCCAAAAGATTGGCTGTGATAAAATGTAGCGCACACAAGACAATAGTGGATGATGTAGGGCGAGGCAACGCTTTTGCCGATGAAACTGCAAAAGAGACCGCTAGAGAGAAATTACCACGAATGTTTGTGGCAGGACCAGCTAGATGGGTCCCAGATGTTCATATGTTCGCAGACACTGTACAGAGTGTCAAGAACATACAGAGTAAAGCGACAGATGAGGAATTGAGAGCATGGAAGGATGGGCAGGGACGACTAGATGCGGATGAATGCTGGACGGATGTGACAGACAAAAGACGATGGATGCTCCCGAATGCGTATGTCCTTCCAGTGGTGACGATGGCACACGGGCCTGCCCATGTTAGTGCGAAGGGCATATGCAAACTGTTAGACCCAGTGTGGAGCAATAAGAATATTTCTAAATTGGCCACTCACCTGGTCCGTCAATGTATGGTGTGTTTGAGACACAATCCTGGAAAGGGTACCCCTGTCCTAACTGGAAATTTTGCACCCCCTTCTTTCCCTTTCGAGGTGATTCAGATGGATTACATTGAAATGGAAAGAGTAAACAACTTGAAGTACGTCCTTGTAGTCGTATGTGCCTTTAGTAGGTGGGTGGAGGCGTATCCAACGAAAGACTGCACGGCCATGTCTAGTGCAAAAATGTTGATAAAGGAGTATTTCTCCCGCTTCGGATTACCTAGGGTGATCTGGAGTGATAATGGCACGTCCTTTAACGCAGAATTAGTGAAACAAATATGTAAAGGTCTGCACATATCGCAGAAATTCCATTCAGCCTTACATCCTCAGGCAGCAGGACTCGTGGAGCGGTTTAACGGCACGCTCAAGCTCAAGATGGCCAAAATATGTGAGAGTACAGGTCTCCGTTGGCCAGACGCCCTTCCCTTAGCTTTGCTTTTGACGAGAGTGACTGTAAATGCAAAAATGGGCGTCTCTCCCCACGAAGTGGTATTCGGCCGCCCGGCCAATATCTGGGGAGTGCCCAGGCCTAAATGTTTCACTGAAGTACCTTACCCTTTGTTGACAGATTATCTGTATGCCTTGACTAAAGATCTTCGTTCTATTCATCAGCAGGTAGCAGACACTCTGAAGCCGTTGCCGGAGGGGCCTGGACACGCCATCCAACCAGGGGACTGGGTCGTCGTCCGAAGATATCAGCGGAAGTCGTGCTTGGAGCCAAGGTGGTCAGAGCCACGCCAGGTGCTCCTCACCACCCGTACTGCACTTCGGATCGAGGGCAGGAAAGCGTGGACTCACGCTTCTCATGTAAAGAGAGTCCCGCTCCCGTTGCCCTATGACCAATGGGTCCAGGATGGCATCGCTGATCAAGAGTGTGAATATATCCCGAGGTATACTCCTTTCTCGGATGCTTCACTGATTGGAGAAGAGCGTAGCGGAATTGAGGCTTCAGTGAGCTCTACTACTCCCCTTGTTACTAGTGAAGAGATATCAGAAAGACCAGCGTTTGCCACAGATACACCTGCCTTGTTCACGGATCCTGAAGTGCCAGGGAGCACTCGTTATAATTTCAGGCCCCGGAAAAAAGTTAACAAGTAATAGTGCTGAAATTGGTCGACTAGACACCGGAAGAAGGGCTTAGTGGATTTCCTAAATAAGAAGATTTAGTGGTAGGGATGGACTTATAAGAGCCCTGGTGTTTAGCCGAAGATTGTGTTCCTTGGGACTATAGAGTGGTGCGGGGTCTGAATTAAGTGCTTCCCTTGTTTCTGTATTGTTGAAGAGCATCGTGGGAAATAGGTATGGACGGTAAAAGCCTGCCTGTGAGGCTTTGAAGGACACAGGGAGAAGATCCCTTTTAAGGGTTGAAGAACCCCTCTGGCCGGTTGAGGATTGTCTGGGACTATTTTTTCTAGTAGTAGTGTGATTTTTTTATTTATTTTTGATTTCCGATATTTTTGAAAGACTGTTCTACAATGTATCCCTTTGGGCGTCCCATTCCTGATGAGGAGCAGCCTTTTGCGGCTCCTCCGAGACCTGTGCCTGATTCCCCTTGGTTGGCCCTTCCACGGAAAGGAAAGATTGTAGTCATAATAATTGTTTTGATTGCCTTTTTAGTGACTCTCGGAATATTGTTTTTTCTAGACAAGGCTTACCCTGTCCATGTTTTCGCACCCACGCCCACTGCTGCTCCTGAACATGTTATGGTGACTGTCGATTATGGAGAGAGAATGTTACGCAAGAATTACAAAGAAAATGTTTTTATTAAGACTTTGCATCATGCACATGCCACTACCAACTTGACTGACTGTTGGGTTTGCGGGCTCTTACCCTCTGCTGCCTATAAGAAAGATAGATTCCTTGCTCTTCCTTTGATGCCAGTGAATAGTTGTGTGGGGTGGTATACTCTTATCGGTCTTGTTAAATACTTCCAGCAGCCAGATTCCCTGACTCCTCGACTACAGAATAGAGGGTGGACAATGACAATGCGAGTAAGCCCTCTGCCCTCAGCTTCCCTTGGACGAATATATACTGATGGGCGTTTTGACCAGACTTTCATAGAGACATGTGAGAAAAGGTTGGGCCGATTCCTGATACCAAATGATACTGACAGACTGAGGGACAGTTTCCTTAAATTGAACGCCACCCTATCTTACAGACACCCTCCACAGAGTAACGACAGTTCTAAGTCCTTGATACCTCTGGCTGTGGTGGGTCCTTCCCCATTTTTCTGTATAGAGGGAAGGGGTCCCATAAAGGTTGGTAATAGCTCTTGTAATGTCACTGCTTCCATTCGCCTGCCCCTGAGCCCCTCTTTGATTGCTCCACCAAGTATCTATTTCATTTGCGGTGATAATGGATACCTGTGGTTACCTGAGGGTTGGGGTGGGGTGTGCTATCTAGCTTACATGATTCCCCCTGTTTATGTGGCTCCCTCTGATTACCACAAAACTAATCGTCGATTTCCCAGTCCTCAGGAGCAGCCGCTAGAGCAGCGTAAAAGGAGGGAACTTCAGGTAGATGACGTCGACCAGACGGACACCTCGTATCAGCAATGGACTGATTTCTCTAAGGGTTTGCTACCTTTCTGGGGCCCGATATTTAACAGTAGAGCTATTAGACGACTGTCTAGGGTGATGGAAAAAGTGGTTCTGACTGAGGCTGACATAACGACTAATATATCTGTTGAAATTCAGGCTATGAGATTATTCACGATCCAGAACAGGATGGTCCTTGACGTCATACTAGCTGATAGGGGCGGGGCCTGTCGCGTCATCGGGACATCTTGCTGTGTTTATATCCCTGACTCCGCCCCGACTGTTAACTTGGCAGTACAAAAATTGCATAGATTAGCGACTGAACTGCACCAAGATAATGGGACATGGTCTCTACAAGGGTGGCTCTGGGGCGCCTTTTCTTCCTGGGGTTGGAAAATATGGATGGGCTTGGTTGGAGTGGTGAGTGTAATTCTGTCTTGCTGCCTTTGCATATATTGCCTCCCTCCATGTTGCTCAATGTGTGCTGCAAATATACGTCCGAAAAAGAAGTTACATGGTCAATATGCCACTTCTATGGTTACTGAAATTCCTGCTGATGCAAGTTGGTTAATGTTTATTGCTGAAGATGTTCTAGATTAAAGACTTAAATTCCTGCCCCTAGAATGGATGTCGACACTGCCTTTTGCAAATAAATGAGGCTATAGTTAGCCAATGATGCTAAAAGGAGGGTCTGATAGAATTCACTTTTCGATGCCCTGATTACCCTATGATGATGTGCGAGTTAGCATCATATGACTAACTAATGCGGTTCGTATATGCACTTATGCTGACTTTACTTTCTCCCTCAATGCTTATATTCAAATGTATGTGTGACCATATTAGTTTCTTAGCTTAGCTTGTGTGCCACCATCTTGTGTAACTCTCGGTGCCTGCGGGCTCTGCTCGCTCATGCCCCTCCCGCAGGAATACAGAAATGCACTAAGACAGCAGTTTTCATTTCTTAGCTTACTGTGACCGAAACTAACGAGCCCCCTTATCAGTAATATTCTCATGCCCGGAGACGCCGAAACCCAGTTCCATGGCCTTGAGTAGAGATAATAATGTATCCCTCGCAGGTGCAGATGCCTGCTCTATGAGAGCATTGTTTCATGGTCCGGGGCTCGGTAAATTTCCACAAGGGGCGTACCCTTCGTTACTGTATTGCATTATAATGTATTGCTGTGATGCAGAGAGTCAGTCCTCTCGTTCGCACTCCTAGGAGTGAGGTCGGACAGGGCCCTCTCATATGAGTGTTGTTTGGCCTAATAAAGACTTTTGTTTATTCTTCTCCACTGTCCGGCTGACTTCCAGTATAGCGACTATAGGTGAGTGCGGTAAGTCACTCGGGTGGATTTGAGCCACGCTTATCACTCTCACCCGGGCTCTCACTCCCTGCTCTGCCCTCCCACCTCACCCAGGCTCCCACTCACTGCTGCCCTCCCACCTCACCGGGCTGTCACTCCCTGCTGCCCTCCCACCTCCCTCACCCATGCTGTCACTCCCTGCTCTGCCCTCCCAACTCACAGGGCTCTCACTCCCTGCTGCTCTCCCACCTCCCTCACCCGGGCTCTCACTCCCTGCTCTGCCCTCCCACCTCACCTGGCTCTCACTCACTGCTGCCCTCCCACCTCATCAGGCTGTCACTCCCTGCTGCCCTCCCACCTCCCTCACCCGGGCTGTCACTCCCTGCTGCCCTCCAACCTCACCCGGCTCTCACTCCATGCTCTGCCCTCCCACCTCCCTCACCCAGGCTCTCACTCCCTGCTCTGCCCTCCCCACTCCCTCACCCAGGCTCTCACTATCTACTGCCCTCCCACCTCACCAGGCTGTCACTCCCTGCTGCCCTCCCACCTCCCTCACCCATGCTGTCACTCCCTGCTCTGCCCTCCCACCTCACAGGGCTCTCACTCCCTGCTGCCCTCCCACCTCCCTCACCCAGGCTCTCACTCCCTGCTCTGCCCTCCCACCTCACCTGGCTCTCACTCACTGCTGCCCTCCCACCTCATCGGGCTGTCACTCCCTGCTGCCCTCCCACCTCCCTCACCCGGGCTGTCACTCCCTGCTGCCCTCCAACCTCACCCGGCTCTCACTCCCTGCTCTGCCCTCCCCACTCCCTCACCCAGGCTCTCACTCACTGCTGCCCTCCGACCTCACCGGGCTCTCACTCCCTGCTTTGCCCTCCCACCCCACCGGGCTCTCACTCCCTGCTCTGCCCTCCCACCTCACAGGGCTCTCACTCCCTGCTGCCCTCCCACCTCCCTCACCCGGGCTCTCACTCCCTGCTCTGCCCTCCCACCTCACCTGGCTCTCACTCACTGCTGCCCTCCCACCTCATCGGGCTGTCACTCCCTGCTGCCCTCCCACCTCCCTCACCCGGGCTGTCACTCCCAGCTGCCCTCCAACCTCACCCGGCTCTCACTCCCTGCTCTGCCCTCCCCACTCCCTCACCCAGGCTCTCACTCACTGCTGCCCTCCGACCTCACCGGGCTCTCACTCCCTGCTTTGCCCTCCCACCCCACCGGGCTCTCACTCCCTGCTCTGCCCTCCCACCGCAGAGGGCTCTCACTCCCTGCTGCCCTCCCACCTCCCTCACCCGGGCTCTCACTCCCTGCTCTGCCCTCCCACCTCACCTGGCTCTCACTCACTGCTGCCCTCCCACCTCATCGGGCTGTCACTTCCTGCTGCCCTCCCACCTCCCTCACCCGGGCTGTCACTCCCTGCTGCCCTCCAACCTCACCGGGCTGTTCTACTCGAGCGGCAGAAAGAAGCAGCCCCCTCTTGCACTGTGCGAGTTCCATTGGCAGTGATTTTACAGCAGGAGACAAACACCCGGCCCTAAAAATCAGTGAGAACGGCGCGAGGTAACCCACTGCGCTGCTCACAGAACTCCACGTAGCTTGGCAGAGTTTTTTTGTCAGTTCGCAGAGTTCCACGTAATGGAATTTCACGCACTCCACCGAGGCTTACTTGGAACCCGGATGAGCCTGTAAACTAGCACAATGTATCTACTCAATATCTCACTGAAATGACCCAGGGTACTTGGCACAACAGATTCACACTGTGAGGGGCAAACACACGGCCAGGAGAAATACCCAAAACCTAACATCAGATTGATTGTGGCCATATAAAGTAGAAAGTAATAGTTACCAATAATTTTGGGGTCCTGGTGTGATTCGATAGTTGTATGTAAGTATAGACATTATGAATGAGTGTGATTAGTGGATGCTAATGATATGCATTTTTGCATTTTGAAAAGACAGTTGGTGTCATGGACAATTGCATGGCAGAGTGTATTACAGTCGTATTTTTATACCACAGGATATCGGGCAGAACATATGGTCTGTAGATCAGTTTCACTCACTGAATATGTCTTAAGGTTTTTAATCGTTCCCCATCAATGACCATTTTTAAGTCTGTCACAAAATGGTGTAGTCTTTTGTATATGTTAAATGTTTTGCAAGGAAACATATTATATGTTGCTATAGCTATCCAGTTGGGAGGAGTCAACTAATGTAGTTGTCCTGAGGAAGGAGGTACATATTATCTAATACCACAAAAACACATCGACGGATCACACAAAGACGACCCACAGTGCATGGGCGATTTCAATATGTCAATGAGCATACCACAATAAGTAGGAGTGTACCTTCTAATTGAGAAATTGATTGGAATTTTTTGGGGAAATTCTCCCCCTTTTTCCTAATGTTGTGTTGCTTGTTTCTTCTTTTTTTTTTCCAGAGTTTTATATAGCGCGAACTTGACCCGAAGGTGTCAGGTATCTGAGCGCTTTACACAAGCACCAGTTGCTTTAAATGAGGACACATTAATTTTTAGTAGGCACAGGAAGAGTAACTGATTTTCCAAGGGTTACAGGATGTTGCGCCTCCTTGCTGAGACTTGACCCAGTTCCCCAGATTTGAGGTCCAGCGCCCTAGCCGTTTGGCTACTTCCTCTCCCCTATGTTATTAGTTTTCAGCAGTACTGTGCTTGTGAAATCGATTGTTTTTCATATAAACTTAGGAGGGGTTTAAATCCTGCCACCTCTCTTTCCCGGCTTTTCATTAGTTTCTGTGCTTGCCACTTACTTTTCCTCCATTTCTATTGGCTGTAGCATATTTTCCTGCGTTTACCGATGTTTGTAACTTATCTGCTTCTCTTGTCAGTTTCCCGTAGCCGAAATACTGTTAATAGCCGCTTTGGTAGAACTATTTTTCATAAAGTTTTGCCTCGTTCTGCTTTTTTGTCTTGCAGCAGAATTGCATAACACAATTTATCACCCGGAGAGATTAAGTGACCTCACAGAATCACAGAACGCCGCGCCGCAGAGACTTGAACCAGGATCTACAGCTCTTGATTCAGCCGCTCTCGTCGCTATGCCACACCCTCTCCACTCCCATGAGACTTGTCAGGGAGCTCTTTCCTTTGCCCCGAACAGTGATTGATAAAAACAGCTCATTATTCTTCACACAGGCGAAACCGATGCATTTCCATTGCTTGTTTTTGTTACATTGAATGTGCTCTGCAATAATTCGGATTGATGCATTTTTAATGACTAATGAATATATAATTAAATGATCTGTGTGTGTTTTAAAAATTCCTGTGGTACTACATTTGTTTGATTGTGGTGACTGAATGTGAGTGTATTTATTGTTTAAATAATCTAGCAATGGAATCCCTTAGATTGACTGGTTGCTTAAACACTGTCCCTTGTTTTGAGGGGTGTCTCTCTTTTTTCAAGCAGAAGTAAAGGGACCCTGAAATCAGACACTCTAGAACCCCATACACGGAAGGCTCTGTCCAGGTAAGTCCTATCTCTCTTTCTTATATAGGTCACTCACTGTACCTCCCTGTTGTGTAATTATTACATTATTTACGTTTCTGTTAGTCTAATCTTTATATGTTTCTAATTGTACACGCTTTGTGTGTAGTCTATTCACAGTTCCACGGTACAGGCGCTATGGTGCCTGGAGAGCCCTAGTCGGCACTACATTGCAATGAATAAACACAGAAATGAAATCCGTTTTATTTTATATTCTCTCGGGAGAGATGCATTTAATTCTCCTTTAAACCGATGTATTTTCAGTGGAAATCACGAGCACCTTCTCCCTCCCTTCCCCGTCTCTGCCCTGTCTCTGGAAATGTATTCCTGCCTGTCCTGGACACTGTCCTGTATGTGAGGTGTGACCCCTGCTGCTAAGGGTGCCCGTAGAAGCAGCTCGCGGGTGTGAAACTCCCCTCCATGTGAGTGTCCGTCGTACCACGCAGCGGGGAGGGGGAAAATGAAAGGGGGGGGGAGGAGGAATGAAAGGGGGGGGGGGGGGGGGTAACAAGGCGCTGCCCTTTCGGGAAAATCCCACTGTCACTTGAGTGACAGCGACTAGGCACGCCCCCTCGAGGACACTGCACATAAAGAGCTGCTGGGCCGGGTGTGGAGTGAGACACCAGCGGTGACTGACCCGGGCGCACTCCAGCTACCCCAGCCTGACGGGCTCCAGATTCACCCACGCTCCGGACTCACTCCGGATTCAGCCCACACTCCAGACTCATCAGCCCAGGCTCTGCGGATTCAGCACAGACTCACTGCGGATTCAGCCCACACTCCAGACTCATCATCCCAGACTCTGCGGATTCGGCACAGACTCACTGCGGATTCAACACAGACTCACTTCGGATTCAGCCCAAACTCCACGACTCTGCGGATTCGGCACAGACTCACTGCGGATTCAACACAGACTCACTTCGGATTCAGCCCAAACTCCACTCCAGATTCACTTCGGATTCAGACCAAACTCCAGACTCACTGCGGATTCAGCCCAAACTCACTTCGGATTCAGCCCACACTCCAGACTCACTGCTGATTCTGCCCAGACTCAATCCAGATTTACTCCAGCCGCAGGATGCCGGAGCCAGGGAAGGCCCCAGAGCCCCTTCACTATTCCATTGGGATCCTGTCCATCTCTGCAGGTAGGACCCATACTGCCACTTTCGTCATGTTTGATGCCTTTATATAGCGCTAGGATCCGATTGAGGCAGGCAAGCGCTTTGTGAATGGAGACTCCTGGGCTCTGTTTAGATGAGGTGTTGGGGATTCATATAAGTCTTGAGTTGTTTTCTGAGACCTAAGAGAATGGTTTAGGATGGGTTAGGGCCAGGAGCCGGTAGAGCTGGCGAGAGTCAGTGACATGCATCTTCACAACTCAGTGCGACTGACTGTTTCAGCTCCACCGGCCTTCGGAGCAGAAGCCTCTCAGGAAGTCTTGGGTCCCTTATAGCTCAGTTCATGTCTGAATACAACCATGTAGGCGCTTTCTCCCAGTACCTCATCTGTGACCAATCATTATTGAATATTGCTATTGGAATAATAAAGTGACAGGTGTTTCCTGGGTTAAGGCGCGTGCTGCGGAGATCTGAAAGGAACAGGTGTGTGTTATGTCACGGATGTCTTTGCTGTGTATCCGGGCTCCTCCCAAGATGGGAGAGAGGCTGGTGTGAGTGTAAGTTATCATTTCATGTCTGTCTCTGTGTTTCCAGACTCCCTCCTAAAGAGGGACCCTGGCAGGGGTGTGTTTTATTTATCTTTGCATCATGGCTGTCTTTGCCGTTCTTCCAGGCTCCCTCCTGCTGGCAGTGACGTCATACAGCTCCTCCAGAGCCACGCCCCTCATCCCCAGTACACCCCTGGGGGTCCTGCTGGTCATATTGGCAGCTCTGCTGGGATATACAGGTGAGATCACACGCGTGGGGTTGAGGGGAAGTAGAGAGGGAGGCACACGGCTGAGAATACGCGACACAGTGCCTTAAATACACCATGATTGCTTCAATGCGCTTATGACATCTCAATATGGAAGTGTAGTGCTTGAAACTAATGCTAGGCGGAGATGCCCAGAGAGGAAGTCTTCCCTCGCCCACTCTGTGGGAGGGCCTCGGGGTTATGAGTGAGAAGAGACCCCTTCTTTCGGATAATGATAGGAAAGTAGACCCGTCGAAAAGCCTGGTGCCGGTTCCGTGGGTCAATGGTGGGTAAATAAAGTGCAGTCCAGGAATCTATAAAGCCTGACCCCGGCTCTGGATGAGATATTGCTGAATTAGTAAAAACTATCAGCCTGGGAAGGCAGGAAGTTACATTGATGCTGATCTGAACCTTTTTCTTGTTCCATTTCTCGATCTTGTTTCCACCTCTGCTTTCTCCCTCGGACCATCATTGTTCTCTTTCTTTTTCCTCACTTCCAATACTTTTATCATTCTTTTCTTTCAATAATTTTCTTTTCCCTCTTTAGTCACTTCTCCCCTCTGTCTCTCTTCCTCTCTGTCTATCTACTATATTTATCTCATTACTCACACTACCCACTTCCTTAAATTTGTGTTTTCATGTACTCAGTCTCTCTGCTTGTCAATCTCTCTCTCCTTTCTGCCGTCCCTTTTTTTATTCATTTGCTTTTCCCTTCTCTCTTTCTTTATCTCCTCTCTTTCTTCCTCCTCTTTCTCTTCATCACTCATCCTTTCTCTTTTTCCATCTTTTCTCTTTTTCCATCCTCTCCCTTTTATTTGTCTAATTTTCTTTCTTCCTATATTTACCTGTCTCTTTTCTTACCTCCTTTCTTATTTTCTTCTCTCAATCCTCTTCTTAGCACGTTGTCTCTTGTTTTGTTGTCTAGTTCCCTATTTTTACTTAAATGTATGTCTCCCATCTCTCTTTCTCTGTCTCCTATCACTCAATCCCTTTCAATCCTCTAATGTTCCCCCCTTTCAGCTTTCTTTCTCTTTAAACCTACCTTTCCTATACTAACTTCTTCTTTCCATATCTTTCACTCTCTTTCCCATCTCTACATTGTCACCTACTTGTGTCTCTAATTTTCTTCTTCCTATATTTACTTCTCCCTTCTTCTCTCCCGTAGGAGTCCGCAGGAGCCGTGGTCCTGTCCCCTTGTTTGCGTCCTTCTGCCTGACGGTCTCAGCGCTATGGTGCTCTAAGGGAGTGATCCATATCATGGACGGGCAGGGGGTCCTCGGCGGGTCCCTTGATCTTCGTAATGCCATGGTCCCTGGTCTTGCAGCCTTCACCCTGGGACTGCTCATCATCAGTCTGGTGGCCGTCCTTCAGAAGGAGGCTGCCTTCGCCATGATGGCGTTGGCCATCTCGCTCTCCGCTGCCCATGAAACTGCCACATACTATGACAGTAGCTTTGGTGCCTCGGCGGTGGCTTCTAACCACCTCATTGTCTGTCTCGTTGGGGCGTACTTTGGTGGAGGTAGGCTCCTCTATATACTTACTGGGAAGTTGGTCACCCTCCCTGGCACAGATCTGGCTACGGCTAAAACCATCCCCCAAGGCTCACCCATGACCGCCAGCAGCAACGACCTGGTCATCATTGGGCTGATCTTGAATATGGTGTCCGCCAGCGTCTTTGGATGCAGGGTCCTGGGAGTGACCACCAGTCTCTTTGTGGGGCAGGTGCCTTGGCTTTGGATGGCGGGGGTCTTCCAGATTGGGGTCTGCATCCTGTCCTATCGATGCTTGGATACCCTGGCGGCCACCTTCTTTGGCTTTACCTCCATCCTGCGGTTCGCTGAAGGGTATTCCTTGCTCTACCAGTTCTGGCAGGCCACTGAACCCATTTTCCCTGTCCCACTACTGGTGGTCTTTCTGTTCCTGTTCCTGGTCTTGGCTGTATTCATTTATTTATTTTTATTTATTTTAAACATTTCTAAAGCGCGACAAATACCCGTAGGCGTCTCGGCGCTGCGACTTAAGCTGGCAATCTCAGTTAATCAAGCAGTCTACCTTATGAAGAGAGATATTGGACAGTTATTGGTCAAATAACCATGTTTTTACGCGTTTTCTGAATTGGATCAGTGAAGGTGCCAATTTTAATTCCATTGGAAGCGTGTTCCAGAGTTTGGCTGCGGAGTTTATGAAGCATCGATCGCCCCATTTAACAGTCCTGGTGCGAGGCACCACCAGAAGAAGTCTCTGTTCCGATCGAAGCTGTCTTTTCGGGAGATAGTAACATAGTTTCTGTTTAAGAAACGCTGGGCCTTGACCTTTGAGGGCTTTATACGTGAGACACAAGGTCTTGAATCTGATGCGATTCCTCAAAGTTAACCAATGCAAGTTTCTTATTGCCTGTTTGGTCGACTGGAATCTGGGGATGCGTGCTAACAGCCTTGCCGCAGCATTTTGAATGAGCTGCAATTTGGCTACCACCTTTGCCTGCGCATTTACAAAGAGTCCATTACAATAGTCAAGAGACGAGAGTACTAAGGAAGTCACCACTGTTTTCCTTGTACTCTCGGGTAGAAATGGCAATATTTTCCTGATGATCTTAAGCTTGTAAAAAGCAGAGGAGGCTACCTGATTGGCATGGTTAATAAAACTAAGGTTGTCGTCAAAGACAACTCCCAGATTTCTGACTTTGTGTACCGGCTCTGGGGGGGCTCCAAGCGAGGTTGGCCACCACTTATTAGACCAGTGTGGGGATAATTTTCCGAAGATCATAACCTCCGTTTTGTCAGAATTGAGGCGCAAACAGTTCTCGGCCATCCAATCCTTAATGGCTATCATACCCTCCTGGAAGTTGACAGATACTTCTTCGCCGTCGTTCTTAATCGCGATCACCAATTGGGTGTCGTCGGCGTAAGATGTAAGGCTCATCCGGTAGGTCTTAATTACCCTAGCTAAGTCCGACACATAGATGTTGAAAAGTGTCGGACTTAGGGATGAGCCTTGTGGAACGCCGCATGGGAGGGCGAGTTCGGTGGATTGAAATCCGCCCAAAGTCACTGCCTGCGTCCTATTCGAGAGGAAAGAGGCTAAAAGCTCTTTGGCCGTTGAGCAAATGCCCATCTCCTCGACACGGTCAATCAGAACTGTATGATTGACCGTGTCGAAAGCTGCCGAGAGATCCAGTAGGATCAGGATCGCTGTTCCTCCCTGGTCCCTGATGGTTCTTATATCATCGGCAGCTTTTATAAGAGCGGTCTCAGTTCCATGGAGTTTACGAAATCCGAACTGGGACTCGTCCAGGAGATTATTCTGTTCTATATACTCAGCCAATTGGCTGTTCATGGCTCTTTCCACAACTTTGGCCAAAAAAGGCAGGCTAGCGATGGGTCTATAGTTTTTGAGAGTTGTTTTCTCCAATCCACTTTTTTTAAGGAGGGGTTTCAGTAAGGTATTTTTTAGCTTATCTGGGAAGATGCCAGCATGGAACATAGCGTTGCATATTGGAGTGATAACTTCACTTATCAGGTCTGTAACCGGAGTAAAAATTTTTGGGGGGCAAGGATCTAAGGAAGAGCCGGTTTTTACCTGTCTCATTATATCCGTTATCTCTTCCATCGTTACGTCCCTGAATTTAACAAATGAACAATTCGGGATTTTTTTTGGTTGTTTTAGTTGCAGGGTGTTAGGAGCAATCACCGAGAATTCGGAATAAATGTCGTTAACTTTTGAATAAAAGAAACTTGCCAGATTGTTGCAAAATTCCTGTGTTTGGGGGGGACTCAGGTCAGGCGCTCTTCCTGACAGTGTCTTGACTACTTCGAATAGCTGTCGACTTGAATTTTTGGACTGTTCGATTTGTTGCTCAAAGTATCTTTTTTTTTCCTCATGAATCATGTTTTTGTAAATTGCTAATTCATTTTTATACTTGGCTTTACTCGTAGTGTCATAGGTTTTTCGCCATGTTTTTTCCTCATGTCTGCAGATTTGTTTTTGTTTTCTGAGTGTCTCTGAGTACCACGGTGCAGATGGCACTTGTCTGTTTTTGAAATAGTTTTTAGTGGGGCATGTTTTTCTACTGCATTGCCCACCCAGTTCAGAAACTGATCTACTGCTTCGGTAGGATTAGGCTGGGTTTCGGGGCGAGTAATGGTCAGAGACTTCCTGAATGTATCATAGTTGATATCTTTCCATACTCTAAATTTGTCCTTAGAGGGAGCCTGTTTAGCAAGGTTGATTCGTTTGCTCGGTAGGCAACAGCCTATGGCATGATGGTCTGTCCATGTCAAAGGCAATATATTGGAAACCTCCAACTCATTAATGTTAGAGAATATCGCGTCCAAGATGTGTCCAGCTTCGTGGGTGGGAGCCTTTATGTGTTGGTATAGCCCCAACGTGTGACATTCAGCTAAAAGAGCTTGAGTGTCAGCTTCATCTATCTTATCTAAATGAAAATTTAGGTCTCCCAATACAATAAAGTAGTCCTCAATGGCCAGTGGTTCTATCCAAGAAGTAAAAGAGGAGAGAAACTCTGCGCGCGGACCAGGAGGTCTATATATAAGTACTCCTTTAAGGTTGTGTGAGGGGTTTAGGTAGATAGTGAACTGTAACGATTCACAGGCTAGTAATGGCATGGGAGAGATTCTGACTGGGAAGATGTCTCGGCTAATAATTGCCAAGCCTCCTCCTCTTTTTCCCCCTTGCCTATCCCTCCTGGACACCTTGTAGCCGTCTGGTATTGCTACTTGTAGATCGGGTTCGGATGAATCGTCCAGCCAGGTTTCTGTTACAAAAAGGATATCTATTGCCTGGTCCACTATTAGATCAGCTATGTCTTGCCTATGACAGGCCAGGGAGCGAGCGTTAACAAGAAAAATAGATATTTTAGGGGTTTTGTTGACATCGTTAGCACAATGACTGGATTTGTTATTCAAAAGCGGTACAGAGGATTTACAGTCTCTACACCCAATTTCAGTTTTTTCATGTAGATCCTCAGGATTGTGTTTGGCGCAGGATATCATATATCCTGCCTCCCACCTCCGTATTTGAGCGGGCGTGTAAGTGATCCTTTCAGTACTGAGCGGGGCAGGGGGTATGGCGCTAGGCGCGGGACTGGCGCGGACGGGCGCAGACGGGCTTGCCTCTGGCGCGCCTCCGGCGCGCCGCCGGCGCGCCCGCTGCGCCCGCCCGCTGCGCGGACGGAATGGGCGTCCATTTTTATCCAGTTTAGAGGAGGGTGTGAGGCGTCCAGCTACTAGAGCGCCACCCTTCCTACCTCCAGTATGGCGCCCACGTAATGCGCGATACTATTGTAAAGGGGTCTGGTATTTTAAAAGCACAAAAGTTAGAAAGTATGAAAACAAAGTAATAAGGCACACGTTTTTAAAATGGTTAAGCAGAGCCCCCGGCTTCCGCCTCAGGGGTGAAAAAGACTAGCTTGAAGTCAGTGCGCGAGCGATCTCGCGCTGTTTATGAAGCCTGGGAGGGTGGGAGGCGTCCAGCTACTAGAGCGCCACCCTTCCTACCTCCAGTATGGCGCCCACGTAATGCGCGATACTATTGTAAAGGGGTCTGGTATTTTAAAAGCACAAAAGTTAGAAAGTATGAAAACAAAGTAATAAGGCACACGTTTTTAAAATGGTTAAGCAGAGCCCCCGGCTTCCGCCTCAGGGGTGAAAAAGACTAGCTTGAAGTCAGTGCGCGAGCGATCTCGCGCTGTTTATGAAGCCTGGGAGGGTGGGAGGCGTCCAGCTACTAGAGCGCCACCCTTCCTACCTCCAGTATGGCGCCCACGTAATGCGCGATACTATTGTAAAGGGGTCTGGTATTTTAAAAGCACAAAAGTTAGAAAGTATGAAAACAAAGTAATAAGGCACACGTTTTTAAAATGGTTAAGCAGAGCCCCCGGCTTCCGCCTCAGGGGTGAAAAAGACTAGCTTGAAGTCAGTGCGCGAGCGATCTCGCGCTGTTTATGAAGCCTGGGAGGGTGGGAGGCGTCCAGCTACTAGAGCGCCACCCTTCCTACCTCCAGTATGGCGCCCACGTAATGCGCGATACTATTGTAAAGGGGTCTGGTATTTTAAAAGCACAAAAGTTAGAAAGTATGAAAACAAAGTAATAAGGCACACGTTTTTAAAATGGTTAAGCAGAGCCCCCGGCTTCCGCCTCAGGGGTGAAAAAGACTAGCTTGAAGTCAGTGCGCGAGCGATCTCGCGCTGTTTATGAAGCCTGGGAGGGTGGGAGGCGTCCAGCTACTAGAGCGCCACCCTTCCTACCTCCAGTATGGCGCCCACGTAATGCGCGATACTATTGTAAAGGGGTCTGGTATTTTAAAAGCACAAAAGTTAGAAAGTATGAAAACAAAGTAATAAGGCACACGTTTTTAAAATGGTTAAGCAGAGCCCCCGGCTTCCGCCTCAGGGGTGAAAAAGACTAGCTGGTAGGAGCCTGGTGGATGGGCTGTATCCATTGTTTTATGTGACCTACTGCATCGCTTTGTCTTCACGTCCCACTGGTTTCTTCCATGGTGGATCACAAGGAGTGAATGTGGCTATCTACGTGGCTTCAGCACTTATGACCCTCATTAAACTTTACAACATGAAAGCGGCCACCAAGATTTCAACAGGGGAGGGGATTGCTAAGAGCCTGTTCACACCTATTAGCATTTTCAAGTTACGTCAAGAAAAAGACCTGCATGTTCCTTACCTCGGCTATTCTAAGTATGCGGATGGAGAGGTGCTTGGCCACGCAGGCAGCATTTTGGCCGCCTTTGCAATCACTATGTCTGTGGACCCAACAGACGCACGTGCCACTGTCGTCCTACCGTGGGTGGTGGTAGCTGGAGGGCTTTTGAAATGTGTCTGTGGCTCTGTGGCCTTCTCACGTGGTAAGACCCTTGAGAGCAGCACCTTTATTCTTTATGGAGTTATGTGGATCATCTGGGGTCTCACCAGGTACGGTGGCCTCTACGGCCCCACGAGGGGCTTCCACGTGGCTGTGGGCATCATCTGCTTCATGCTCTTGAATGGGTTCATTATTTTCTGCACGCTGTTCCTAAGCAAAGCCTGGTTCCTGTATTGCCTCACCTTTGAACTCATCCTCATCAGTTTTCTATTGGACGCCGTCGCAGCCCTCCCAGTTGGGTATGACATTGCTGTCACCATCATCTTTGGCCTGGTCAGCTTCTACTGCTTCCTGGCTGGGCTGGTCAGTGACACCTTTGAAGAACCCCAGCTGCCCATGGGCCGCCCACTTCTGCAGCTCCAGGGGCATGGGGGTGGAGCCTCCAAGTGCCCCCACCTTCCTGCCAGGAGGGCCACATCCGTCATGCAGATCGCAGGTAAGGAGATTCTGGGGGAAAATCCATTTTCTTTTGAATGCTGGGAAATTTAAAACTCTACTAATTTGCTGACAGTTATGTAAGTAATTTTTTCAATGTTTCCATTCTTAGTTTAACAAACGTGTACCTTGTTTACTGCTAAACTTTGTCCAGAAAGACTTAGTGAAAACATGATTTTTCCAGCAGGATAATGTCTCCATGGCAAAAATAAGACTTCTATTTTACCTCCAAGTCACATATTGAATCCTTAATAACATTAGTCATATTATAGTTCCTACTTCTTTGTTTTACCATAGAATACCTTTTAGAACGATTTATTTAATGAGTACAACCCTTTTAGAAAAATATGAGATGATCTTCATATATATATATGTATAGTTATTTCACTAATATATATTCTGTCTAAATTAGATGAAATCTTGAATTGAGAAATTATGATAGAATTTGAAAAATCTGAAACTTTCCGAATGAAAGACTTAATAATAGTGCTTGGCATCTACAGCAAGGACTTGTGTGGCCCTGAAAACTCCGGTCGAGCTCACGCTTTGTATTGTTTGCTGCTTGCACCCCCGGGGTGAGCCTGGCTCCAGGGGAGAGGGCAGTGCTTGCATATTCAAGCTGTTCCCAATCCGACCCCAGATCACACATTTCTCACCTACCTGCTGTCTGTTTACCACTGTAATGTATGCTGCTCTTACAGCCGTGTAGTTTGAGAGGACTACAGTGCCCAGCGTGCATTGGGGTGGTCCTGAAATAGGATCCCACTGTGACCTCTTGGATGATGGGAATATGTTACTCTCTGTCTCATATCCATCTCTACAGTTTTGACTTGGACACCAATGTCACCTGCCCCTTGTCATGAGGCCCAGTGTCCTCCAAACCTGATGTTTCGTCAACAGTACTTTGCATTCTGGGACTCGTAGTTCCTGCTATTCCTGGTTCCCGCTGCCCCTGGATGCCAAGTGCTGTTGGCTAAAAAGCTAGAACTGGATGAGGGGGATCCTCATGACATGGAGTCCGCTAGCAGCTCTACAGCCAGGCCTGAGCGGAGTTGGGAAGTTCCATAGGGAGTGTAGAAGCGATTTACGAAATCCCCAAGTAAATCAGACTATATTCACTAATTTCAGGGCTGAACTTTCATTAGTGAGCTCAGCATGATGGCTCTGTTTGCCTATAATCATGGGGTTCTTGCTCTTCTGTCGCAGAAATCATGAAGGATGGAGGAATCTGTGGTGTCCCCACAGACACGGTGTATGCGGTGGTGGGAGCCTGTAACCGTCCGGCGGCTGTGGAGAAGGTGTACAGGTGAGTGTTATCTTCACAGTCCTTATTTTCAGTCAATAGTGAATATTTTAGATTTATGACTTCATATAACAATGCGAACCACAGAATGAAATAACCAAACACCAATTACACTGAGGAAAGGGAACCCGAGAAAGAAACAACAATATACCAAGAGCAGAGAACCCCTGGAAAAGAAGCAACAACAAACAAGTAACCTTAGACACTTCTGTAAAGAAGAAACCAAACGTCCTTATAAAACTGAGAACAGACCAGCAGTACTATCCCCCATTCTGCACCTTTTGGGGCATGTGAAAAACACCTAAAAACCAGGATTCATTTTGTGACAAGTGAAAAGGACCAGTGTCTTGCTCTATATGACTGTATAAATCGTTCAGTCTTAAGATGGAGAGTAGATCTCATCCTAAATGTTCCTTTTTCCATCATCATGTCCCTGCTGGTGGTCTGAGATTGGCCAGAATCTCAACTCTGGATCCTCCAGTCCCAGTGAGACGGATCTCGTCCCTTCACTCAGTTGACCTCTGTCTTGTTTCCTTCCAGGACAAAGCTGAAGCCCAAGGACGCCCCCATGTCCATCTGGATCTCGACCTTGAAGCAGCTGGAGCCGGCTAGACACCTGTTCAGCCCTCTGCTCTGGGACTTCATGCAGGCAGCCTGGCCTTCGCAGATGAGCCTGGTCATACCAAGAGGTGAGCAGGGGGTCTGTATCTGAGAGCACATGAAGACCAGCAGATCCCAGTTCATGACCACAAACAAGGGGGAAAGATGAGAAAAGTAACACCCATCATCTGGATACAAACCTACCACACACATTAATTGTGACTGCAGACTAGGACCCGGTCCCACCCACCCCAGGCTTCAATGCTTCATGTGTACACACAGACCATACATGCTCTTCAGCTTCCATGTAGGATTGTTTCCATGTTCCCTCATGTACTGTTTCTTTTCCGCTCCTGTTGCAAACATTCACCACAAATTCCGAGTGTGATCTGACCCGTTACATTAGAGTCGCCTGTCCTGCCAACACCTGTGCTTTATCCTTCACATGTCTATACGGAGGAGGCCCCTACATTGCCTGATCCATGTATATAGGACAAGCACCAACATACTGCCTGCTCTGTGAGTCTAAGGAGGATCTTTAGTGATTATTTGGATCTTGGGCGCTCCTGTAAATATTCTGGTCCATAACTGCAGAGGATGAGCACTGTCCGCTCACTGACCTGTATCCTTATCTACAGGGTCTGACCCTCTCCATTATCTGCCCCACTCATAGGATGAGCACTGCTCGCTCACTGACCTGTATCCTTCTCTACAGGGTCTGAGCCTCTCCATTATCTGCCCCCACCCATAGGAAGAGCATTGCCCGCTCGCTGACCTGTATCCTTATCTACAGGGTCTGACCCTCTCCATTATCTGACCCCACCCATAGGAAGAGCACTGCCCGCTCACTGACCTGTATCCTTCTCTACAGGGTCTGAGCCTCTCCATTATCTGACCCACCCATAGGATGAGCACTGTCCGCTCACTGACCTGTATCCTTCTCTACAGGGTCTGAGCCTCTCTATTATCTGCCCCCACTCATAGGATGAGCACTGTCCGCTCACTTACCTGTATCTTTCTCTACAGGGTCTGAGCCTCTCCATTATCTGCCCCCACTCATAGGATGAGCACTGTCCGCTCACTGACCTGTATCTTTCTCTACAGGGTCTGAGCCTCTCCATTTTATGCCCCACCCATAGGAAGAGCACTGTCCGCTCACTGACCTGTATCTTTCTCTACAGGGTCTGAGCCTCTCCATTATCTGCCCCCACTCATAGGATGAGCACTGCCCGCTCACTGACCTGTATCTTTCTCTACAGGGTCTGAGCCTCTCCAGTGACTGCATGGGATTGGGGTATTTCTAAGGGTACCCCCTCACTTTACCAGTGTTTTTTTGTGTATTTCTCCATCATGCAGGACTCACATCAGTGGTTAGTTTTTAAGTGGAGGGGGCCATAGCTTTCCTGAATGGTGGGGTTTAGCAAATACCAAGGCTGTCTGACCTTGTTCCCCCTCATGCCTCTTCCTCCCACAGCCCTGCACTTCTTGTCTCTTTATCTCATCTTGAACCTTCTTCATCCCTGCTTTCATTGTCGCTGTTTTCCTTTCTTTCACTTCTTCCTTATTTCTCTCTTTTCTTCCTTTGTCCTCTTGCTCTGAGGTCCAAGTGTGATGATGAAATAAAAAACTGTGGTCCCAAAACATGAGTGCTGGTGCCTTTCAATGGCATACACCTGCCCAAAATAAGCCCTGCTCACACCTTTCTGTCTTCTTGAACCCACAGGCGAGTGGCTGCAGTGCTTCGGACTGGAGGACTCCGCTAAGTACATTGGCACCGCAGAGAGCATCGCCATCAGGATCCCAGATTGTTCTGTGACCACATCCCTGATTGACCTGGTGAGTTGTCCGGTAGTAGCGGGATGCCAGTGCTGCCCGGGCATGGCTGGCACTGTTCTGCCACCAGTGATGAGCATGGCTGCCAGTCTGCTGCACCCTTTGCCGGGCATGAGTGGCACTGAGCTGCTAGTCCTGCTCGAGCATGGGTGGGTTTCACCAGCATGTAAGATATGTAAACACATCTCTCTATATCTGGGGAGGGTGAGGAGGACACTGCTTTGTGCCCAATGAAAGTGAGTTGAATCTCCTACTCTGTTTCTTTGTGTCTCACCAGGTTGGGCCCATTGTGGTCTCATCAGCCAATCCGAGCGGAGAAGCCGACACCACTCACCACAACCAAGTATACGCCAAGATGGGAGACAAGGTAAGTACCATTACAAGCACAAGAGGTGTATCTGAAGGCACTGTGTCCAGAACCCAGAGTCCTGATAGACCAAGGAGTCTTCTGCGTGGCCTGCATTGAACAGACAACATTTACCAGGGATAGCCCATGTGCACTGTCAATTATCCTAATAAAAGAGGGTTTTTTCTAGATAGTTCTGAATCAGTAACTCATATTTAGTTGGTTATTTTGCCAAATATACAATGGATAAAGTCTGGATAAAGTTTACAAATGTGATTCGGTTAAAAAAACTTAAACTTGCTCCATGGGGGGTAGGTGACCATTGCCAACTTAGTTTACCCACTGCAAAGCATTTCAAAATGATGTGATGGTCCCTCTTCTATATCTATGGAAGATCCCAGAGTAGGATGTTGAAGGTGTGCGCTGCATGTGTGGGGGACCCCAGAGTGGGATGTTGAAGGTGTGCGCAGCATGCGTGGGGGATCCCAGAGTGGGATGTTGAAGGTGTCTGCAGCATGTATCGGGGATCCCAGAGTAGGATGTTGGAGGTGTGCACAGCATGTGTGGGGGATCCCAGAGTGGGATGTTGAAGGTGTGCGCAGCATGTGTGGGGGATCCCAGAGTGGGATGTTGAAGGTGTGCGCAGCAGGTGTGGGGTATCCCAGAGTAGGATGTTGAAGGTGTGCGCAGCATGTGTGGGGGATCCCAGAGTAGGATGTTGATGGTGTGCGCAGCATGCATGGGGGATCCCAGAGTAGGATGTTGAAGGTATGTGCAGCATGTGTGGGGGATCCCAGAGTAGGATGTTGAAGGTGTGCGCAGCATGCATGGGGGATCCCAGAGTAGGATGTTGAAGGTGTGCTCAGCATGTGTGGGGGATCCCAGAATAGGATGTTGAAGGTGTGCGCAGCATGTGTGGGGATCCCAGAGTAGGATGTTGAAGGTGTGCGCAGCATGCATGGGGGATCCCAGAGTAGGATGTTGAAGGTGTGCTCAGCATGTGTGGGGGATCCCAGAATAGGATGTTGAAGGTGTGCGCAGCATGTGTGGGGATCCAAGAGTAGGATGTTGAAGGTGTGCTCAGCATGTGTGGGGGATCCCAGAATAGGATGTTGAAGGTATGCGCAGCATGTGTGGGGATCCCAGAGTAGGATGTTAAAGGTATGCGCAGCATGTGTGGGGCATCCCAGAGTAGGATGTTGAAGGTGTGCGCTGCATGTGTGGGGGATCCCAGAGTAGGATGTTGAAGGTGTCTGCAGCATGTGTGGGGGATCCCAGAGTAGGATGTTGAAGGTGTGCACAGCATGTGT